>NC_083318.1:5076040-5376040 GCF_963455315.2 Globicephala melas
GTTTTGACTTGAGCCAGTGGAGCATAAGTCCTGCTATAGCTTTCGGGCAAATGGCTTTTTATTTCATCTGTATATAAGGTAAAAAACCTCATATATATATGTGTGTGTGTGTGTGTATATATATATATACGTATGTATGTATTTTTTTTTTCCTTTTCTTACAGGATGACTAAAAGGGAAGTGTTCCTTTCCTGTTGTTGCGAAGGCTGCTGTCCAGTTGAGTTGCTTCTCCAGCAGAAACAGTCGGTGTCATTAACCTTTTCTCCGTACTGTGTGAGCTGCGGAACACGAAACTGGCCTGATTGATCACATCGCCACTTCAGAACGGAGGCGGGTAGGTCTGTGGGTTGATGAACCGCTTGGGAGATTTGCGTCGTTATCACAGCGTTGCCCCTCGGGGGCTGGATGACATTTTGGATCGGCCTGTGTGTGAGGCGCTGGGTAAAATCAGGATGGAAGGAGAGAGATGGGGCGAAACTAGAGGGAGAAGGTGACGCTGCCTCAGCCTCGCGGCAGCCATAATTGCGAGATGGGCTACGTTTCGGTGCTTGTCGGAAGGTGGGGCGTGATGTGTGCCTGGGGGCGGAACCAGGATGGAAAAGGGATTGAAAATCCTGTTACATGAGGAAGAGATCAAACACCGAGTGTATTTAATGGCAAAAGAGAAATTCTACTTTTGGGTGTGTCCTATTTTTTGTCTTCAATTCTTAAAAGGCTGTTGAAGGGAGGGTTATGGAATCTCCTGTATGGCTTCTGAGGAGAGATTGGAGCCTCTTTGACTCCATTTGAGGTGAAATGTTTAAATGGAATGGGTAGCTGCTAATGGAAGTGGATTTCTCCTCAGGCCGCCATTCAAGCCAATGCCTTAAGGGAAGTGCGTGATCTGGGACGAAGTTGGCTTGGTTGACCTCTAGAGGTGCTTAGAAGGCTGTCAGACAAAGAGTCCATCACATTTCATAATTTTCTCCCCGTCTCCAATAACAACTCATGAACAATTTCTGGCCTTGCTGAAACTAGATACCCTGCCGTGGACAGAATCTAGTTTCCTGTGGAAGTGGAGTTGTACAGAATTGGCTTTTTTTCCCTTTAAGAAATAAGAAGATTAAAAGTCTCAGTTTCTGGGGGCTTCCCTGGTGGTGCAGTGGTTAAGAATCCTCCTGCCAATGCAGGGGACACGGGTTTGAGCCCCAGTCTGGGAAGATCCCACACGCCGCAGAGCAACTAAGCCCATGCGCCACAACTACTGAGCCTGTGCTCTAGAGCCTGTGCTCTGCAACAAGAGAAGCCACCGCAATGAGAAGCCCGTGCACTGCTACAAAGAGCAGCCCCACTCGCCGCAACTAGAGAAAGCTTGTGCACAGCAACAAAGACCCAACACAGCCAAAAAATAAATAAATAAAAAATCTCGGTTTCTGTGTCCTTGTGGTACAGGAGAAGGAACAGAACTTGTAATCTAGAGCGGGATCCTAACTTAAACATTTTCTTATTGTGTGATCTTGGGCAAAGTTTCAGATTTTTAATTTGTAAATTGGAGCTAATGCTATTACCTTTGCATGGTTGTTAGAAGCATTAAGTGAGATGATATTGGTACAGTGCCCAAGACAGGGCTTGGTACACAGTAGTCACTCGATAAATGGATTTATTTCCATTTATTTCCTTTAGTCTCCCAGATAACTAAAATAGAACAGTTGGACTGTAAGAAAAGGAAACTACAGGCCAATATCCCTGATGAATATGGATGCAAAAATTCTCAACAAAACTGCATTCAACAGCACATTAAAGGGATTATACACCATGGTCAAGTGGGGTTCACCCTTGAGATGCAGAGACGGTTCCACACATGCAACTCAGTAAGTGTGATTCATCACATTAATAGGATGAAAGATGAAAGTCATATGATCATCTTTGTGAGATAAGTGGCCATGAGGCTGCTCAGCGTGTGCTCAGACTCCCTTAGGGTGAATGCAGGTCATGGCTCCAAGACCCGTGGGAGGGACGGATGAATGGTGGGGTGGAGGGATGGGATGGCAGAGCGCTGGATGCCAGTGTGTCGGTAGTTCAGACTAGAGCAGGGATCTCCTTTTGTGGTCCCATTTGCCTCAGAGCAGCGTGCATGTGTGTGTGCGCGCATGCGCGCACACGCATATATTTTTCTTCTGCTTCTCCTAGACTCAAGCCGTCTATTGCATAATTCCTCTAGTCCAGTGTTCCTCAAACTCCAATGTGCGTACAAATCTCCTGGGAATCTTGAGAAAACGCAGATACCAGTTCAGCATATCGGTGGAGGGGCGTGAGATTTTGCATTTCTAACAAGCTCCCGGGCAGTGCTGAAGCTGCTGGTGTATGGACTGCACTTTGGGTGGAAAGGTTTTAGTTTGTGACACTGCTGCCTGTAGAAAGCCTCTGAAACCATCTCTAGTTGGGTGATGACTTTGGAGCCTGCCTCTCCGATCCTGCTGGGATTCCTGGAGAATGCTTCCTTATCATTGTCTTCTTTTTTTCTGCTAAGACCTATTATTTATGAGTACTATCTAGGTATCTCTTTTTCTCCAAAGATGAGGTCTACCCGCAATCTATAAAGCCCATATTTGGGCTTCTTATAGCAACACATCTTTTTCTCAGAGTGGTGCTAACACCGCTGGTGGTGAAGCCCTAGGTACAAACCTGTTTTAGGAAAGAAATTCATCTTGTTAGAGGGAGCTGAGTACTTACAAGGCAGATAACGTTCTGCAGCTTGCTGAATTGATGAAGAGAAGCACTGAGATTCAGACTTAACCTATCTTTCATTCTTTGAATGAAGTCTATCTTCTGAATTACATGAGCCGTGTGAAGCAGAGAAAGAGAGCGATGGTTCTAGAAACAAAAACAGAGTTCTTATCTTTTAATACAGGAGACAATGCCTCGGGATATTATTATTTGTGATCTATGGGGTGCATAGCAATATGACCGGTGTCTCACCACAGCAGACAGACGACTCTGAACCTCTGCCTTTGATGAACTCTTGTAGCTTCCCAGGGGCAATTTTCCACTGTAGAATAGCTGCTGCATCACACAATTTTGGCTTAAAAAAATCATACTAAATGAGCTGCTAGGAAACTTGGTTTCTGTTTTCAGTCTTACTGCTGACTTATTCTGACTTTGTCCAAACTCCTTCAATCTTCTGACCTGTTAGTAAATATCGCTATCAAATATTTGCTCTTGACATACCTTGAGATGTTTATTAGCTAAATTAGTCTCAAGTATTTGTGAAAACTTGCTTTTCCTTCTGAAGATATATCAGATTTCCCTACAAGGGCAAACTGTGTAAATGAGTAAAACCAACTAAACAAACAAAACAGAGAAGATGACCAGATCATCCTCTGTAAGAAAGGAGTAGAAGAGAAGACAAATTTCCTTCCCCCACTCCTTTCTTCCTTTCTTCTGACTTTTAAAAAACTTTATTTTGAAATAATTTCAGATTTATAGAAAAGTTGCAAGAATAGTATAAAGATTGCACAAATGTTAACATTTTCACCTCATTGGCTCTCATTCTCTCTCTCTTTCTATCTATATCTATATATCTGTGTTTTTTTCTGACCCAGTTGAGAATAAGTGGAAGACAAAGTAGATGCCCCTTTATGCTTAAATGCTGCAGTGACTATACTGAGGACGTACTTACTCACAACATAGTTACGAAAATGAAGAATTAAACTGACAACACGATTAAATCTATGGACTTTATTCAGATTTTGTCAATTGCCTTCATATGTCCTTTATAGTACGACAAAAAAATAATCTTTGGTCCAGATCCAAACCAGGCTCATGTGTTTTATATAATTGTCCTGTTTCTTGTCTCATTAATCTAGAGCATCAACTCAATCTTTCTTTCTTTCATAGTGAAGCTAAATTCTTTTTTTCAATTGAAATACAGTTGAAATACAATATTGCGTTAGTTTCAGGTGTGAACTACCTAATGATTTGACAGTTGCGTACATTATGAAATGACCCCACGATAAGTCTAGTCTGTCCCCATGTAAAATTATTATTATTATTGACCATGTTTCTTGTGTTGTATATTATATTCCTGTGCTTATTTATTTTATACCTGGAGTTTGTACCTCTTAGTCCCCTTCACCTATTTCACCTCCCCCCCCCGACCTCCCTCCTTTCTGGCAACCACCTGCTTGTTCTCTGTATCTATGACTCTGTTTTCATCTTGCTTTGTTTGTTTTGCTTTTCAGATTCCACATTTAAGTGAGATCACGCGGTATTTGTACTTCCCTGTGTGACTTATTTCACTTAGCCTAATACTCTTTTGATCCATGCTTACTATTGCAAATGGCTAGATTTCATTTTTAAATGGCTGAGTAATATTCCATTGTGTATATATGTATATACATATATATGTGTGTGTATATATATGTATGTATATATATATGTATACATACATATACACATACACACATATATGCATATCTTCCTTATCCATTTGTCTGTTAATGGACACTTACGTTGCTTCTAGATCTTGGATATTATAAATAATGCTGCAGTGAACATTGGAATGCACATATCTTTTCAAATTAGAGTTTTGGTTTTCTTTGGGTAAATACCCAGAAGTGAAACTGCTGGATCATATGGCGGTTCTATTTTTAATTTTTTGAGGAACCTCCATTCTGTTTTCTATAATGGCTACACCAATTTACAATCCCACCAACAGTGCAAGGGTTCCCTTTTCTCCACATCCTTGCCAACTCTTGTTATTTATTGTCTTTTTGAAGATAGCCATTCTGACAGGTGTGAGGTGGTATCTCGTGTTTTTAAAAAAAATTATTTTATTTATTTTATTTTGTTTTTGGCTGTGTTGGGTCTTTCTTGCTGCACGCGGGCTTTCTCTAGTTGTAGAGCAGGGGCTACTCTTCCTTGCAGTGCGTGGGCTTCTCATCGCAGTGGCTTCTCTTGTTGTGGAGCACGGGCTCTAGATGTGCAGGCTTCAGTAGTTGTGGCACATGGGCTCTAGAGCGCAGGCTCAGCAGTTGTGATGCATTGGCTTTGTTGCTCTGTGGCATGTGGGATCCTTCTGGACCAAGGCTCGAACCTGTGTCCCCTGCATAGGCAGGTGGATTCCCAACCACTGCGCCACCAGGGAAGCCCTATCTCATGGTTTTGATTTGCATTTCCCTGACGTTTAGTGATGTTGAGCATCTTTTCATGTGCCTGTTGGCCATCTGTACATCTTCTATTCAGTAGGCGGCCTTTTTGTTTTGTTGATAGTTTCCTTAGTTGTGCAAAAGCTTTTTAGTTCGACATAGTCATATTTGTTTATTTTTGCTTTTGTTTTCCTTGCCTGAGGAGACAGATCCAAAAAAATATTACTAAGGCTGATGTCAGAGAGTATACTGCCTATGTTTTTTTCTAGGAGTTTTGTGGTTTCAGGTCTTACATTTAAGTCTTTAATCCATTTTGAGTTTATTTTTGTTTATGGTGCAAGAAAATAGTCCAATGTGATTCTTTTGCATGGCAGCTGTTCAATTTTCCCAACACCACTTACTGAAGAAGCTGTCTTTTTCCTATTGTATATTCTTGTCTCCTTTGTCATAGATCAATTGACCATATAAGTGTGGGTTTATTTCTGGGCTCTGTATTCCATTCCACTGATCTATGTGTCTGTTTTTGTGCCAGTACCACATTGTTTTGATTACTGTAACTTTGTAGTATAGTTTGAAATCAGGGAGCATGATACTTCTACCTTTGCTTTTCTTTCTGAAGATTGTTTTAGCTATTTGAGGTCTTTTTTGTTTCCATACAAATTTTAGGATTATTTGTTCTAGTTCTATGAAAAATGTCATTGGTATTTTGATAGAGATTGCATTGAATCTTTAGTTTTCTTGAGGTAGTGTAGTCATTTTAATAATATTTAATTCTTCTAATCCATGTACATGGTATATCTTTCCATTTGTTTGTGTTGTCTTCAATTTCTTTCATCAGTGTCTTATAGTTTTTCTGAGTATAAGTCTTTTACCTCCTTGGTTAGGTTTATTCCTAGGTATTGTATTCTTTTTTTTTTTGGCGGTACGCAGCCCTCTCACTGTTGTGGCCTCTCCCGTTGTGGAGCACAGGCTGCGGACGTGCAGGCTCAGAGGCCATGGCTCACGGGCCTAGCCGCTCCGCGGCATGTGGGATCTTCCTGGACTGGGGCACGAACCCGTGTCCCCTGCACCAGCAGGCGGACTCTCAACCACTGCGCCACCAGGGAAACCCATATTCTTTTTGATGCAATTATAAATGTGATTGTTTTCTTAATTTCTATTTTTGATAGTTCATTGTTAGTATATAGAAATGCAACAGATTTCTGTATATTAATTTTGTATCCTGCAACTTTACTGCATTCATTTATTAGTTCTAAAAGTTTTTTTGGTGCTGTGTGTGTCATCTTTAGGATTTTCTGTATGAAGTAGCATGTCATCTGCAAACAGTGACAGTTTTACTTCTTCCTCCCCAATTTGGATTCCTTTAATTTCTTTTTCTTGTCTGATTGCTGTGGGTAGGACTTCCAGTACTATGTTAAATAAAAATAGTGAGAGTGGATATCCTTGTCTTGTTCCTGATCTCAGAGGAAATGCTTTCTCCTTTTCACTATTGAGTATGATGTCGGGTGTAAGTTTATCATATATGGCCTTTCTTATGTTGAGGTATCTTGCCTTTATACCCATGTTGTTGAGAGTTTTTATCTTAAATGGATGTTGAATTTTGTCAAAAGTTTGTTTTTTCCTGCATCTATTGAGATGATCATATAATTTTTATTCAATTTTGTAACTGTGGTGTATCACATAGATTGATTTGTGGATACTGAACCATCCTTGCATCCCTAGAATAAAGCCCATTTAATCATGGTGTATGATCCTTTCACTATATTGTTGAATTCAATTTGCTAATATTTTGTTGACGATTTTTGCATCTATGTTCATCAGTGATATTGGCCTGTAATTTTTTCTTTTTGTGATGTCTTTGTCTGGTTTTTGTATCAGGGTGATGCTGACCTGATGCTGAATGAGTTTGGAAGTGTTCCTTCCTCGCAGTTTTTTTGCAATAGTTTGAGAAGGATAGGTGTTAACTTTTCTTGAAAAGTTTAGTAGAATTCATCTGTGAAGACATCTGGTCCTGGAATTTTGTTTGTGGTGAGTTTTTTTTTTTAATTAATTTTTAAAAATATTTATTTATTTATTTATTTTGGCTGCGTTGGGTCTTCTTTGCTGTGCACGGGCTTTCTCTAGCTGCGGCAAGCGGGGGCTACTCTTTGTTGTGGTGTGTGGGCTTCTCACTGTGGTGGCTTCTCTTGTTGTGGAGCACAGGCTCTAGGTGCTCGGGTTTCAGTAGTTTTGGCATGTGGGCTCAGTAGTTGTGACTCACAGGCTCTAGAGCGCAGGCTCAGTAGTTGTGGCACATGGGCTTAGTTGCTCTGCGGCATGTGGGATCTTCCTGGACAAGAGCTCGAACCCACGTCCCCTGCATTGGCAGGCGGATTCTTAACCACTGTGCCACCAGGGAAGCCCTTGTTGTCAGTTTTTTAAATTACTAATTCAATTTCATTACCATTAATTGGTCTGTTAATATTTTCTATTTCTTCCTGATTAAGTCTTGGGAGATTGTACATTTCTAGGAATTTATCCATTTCCTTTAGACTATCCATTTTATCAGCATATAGTTGTTCATACTGGTCTCCTATGATTTTTTGTATTTCTGTGCTGTCCATTGTAACTTCTTTTTCATTCCTGATTTTATTTATTTGGGCTCTCTCTCTCTCTTTTTTTTTTCCTTGATGAATCTGGCTCAAGGTTTCCAATTTTATTTATCATTTCAAAGAACCAGCTCTTAGTTTCATTGATCTTTTCTATTGTTTTTAAGTCTCTATTTCATGTATTGCTGCTCTGATCTTTATGATTTCTTTCCTTCTACTAACTTTGGGTTTTGTTGGTTCTTTTTCTAGTTCCTTTAGGCTTAAGTGTTAGATTGTGTGTTTGAGATTTCTCTTGTTTCCTGAGGTAGGCTTGTATTGCTATAAACTTCCCTCTTAGAACTGCTTTTGCTGTGCCTCATAGATTTTGGATTGTTGTGTTTCCATTTTCATTTGTCTCCAGTAGTTTTTTTTTTTTTAACTGTTCAAACTACTCTTTTATTTATTTATTTATTTATGGCTGTGTTGGGTCTTTGTCTCTGTGCGAGGGTTTTCCTAGTTGTGGCAAGCGGGGGCCACTCTTCATCGTGGTGCGTGGGCTTCTCACTATTGTGGCCTCTCTTGTTGTGGAGCACAGGCTCCAGATGCGTAGGCTCAGCAATTGTGGCTCAAGGGCCCAGTTGCTCCGTGGCATGTGGGATCATCCCAGACCAGGGCTCGAACCCGTGTCCCCTGCATTAGCAGGCAGATTCTCAACCACTGCGCCACCAGGGAAGCCCTCTAGTAGTTTTTTATTTCCTCTTTGATTTCTTCAATGACCCACTGGTTGTTTAGTAGCATATTGTTTAGCCTCCATGTTCTTGTGTTTTTTGCAGTTTTTTCCCCTCATCGTTGACTTCTAGTCTTATGCTGGTATAGTCAGAAAAGATGCTTGAAATGATTTCAATCTTCTTAAAATTATACTGAGACTTGTTTTGTGGCCCAGCATGTGATCTGTCCTAGAGAACGTTCCATGTGCTCTTGAAAAGAATGTGTATTCTGCTGTTTTTGGATAGAATGTTTTAGATTAAATGTATCTATTAAATCCATCTAGTATAATTTGTTGTTTAAGACCCGTCTTTCTTTATTAATTTTTTTTGGTCTGACTGATCTGTCCATTGATATAAGTGAGGTGTTAAAGTCCTCTACTATTATTGTGTTACTGTCAATTTCTCCCTTTATGTTTGTTAATATTTGCTTTATGTATTTAGGTGCTCATATGTTGAGAGCATATATATTTTCAATTGTTATCTTCTTGATTGATTGATCCCTTTACCTTATGTAATATCCTTCATTGTCTCTTGTTACACTCTTTGTTTTAAAGCCTCTGTCTGATATAAGTATTGCTATTCTAGCTTTCTCTTTGTTTCCATTTGCATGGAATACCTTTTCCACCCTCTCACTTTCAGTATGTGTGTGTCTTTAGATCTGAAGTGAGTCTCTTGTAGGTAGCATATATATGTCATTTTTTTTTTTTTTTTTTGCGGTATGCGGGCCTCTCACTGTTGTGGCCTCTCCCATTGCGGAGCACAGGCTCCAGACGCGCAGGCTCAGCAGCCATGGCTCATGGGCCCAGCCGCTCTGCGGCATGTGAGTTCTTCCCAGACCGGGGCACAAACCTGTGTCCCCTGTGTTGGCAGGCGGACTCTCAACCACTCAGCCACCAGGGAAGCCCTGTCTTGTTTTTTTAAATCTGTTCAGCCTATATCTTTTTATTGGAGTATTTAGTCCATGTACATTTAAAGTAATTATTTATAGGTATGTACTTATTGCCATTTTGTTAATTGTTTTCTGGTTGTTTTTGTAGTTTGCTTCCTTTCTTCTTTTCTCTCTTACCTTGTGATATGATGATTATTTTTAGTGTTATCTTTGGATTCTTTTCTCTTTTTTTTGTGCATGTATCTATTATAAGTTTTTGGTTAGCCATTACTATGAGGTTCATAATAAAAACATATATCTATATATAATTATTTTAAGTTGATGATATTTTAAGTTCAAACACATTCTAACCACCCTACATTTTTATTCTCCACCCCCATGTTTACTATTTTTGACATCATATTTTATGTATTTTTGTTTTGTGTATTCCTTAACTAGTTATTATGGATATAGGTGATTTGACTACATTTGTCTTTTTTTAAAAAAAATATTTATTTATGGCTATGCTGGGTCTTCGTTGCTGTGCGCAGGCTTTCTCTACTTGCAGCGAGTGGGGACCACTCTTTGTTGTGGTGCGTGGGCTTCTCATTGCAGTGGCTTCTCTGTTGCAGAGCACGGGCTCTAAACATGCAGGCTTCAGTGCCTGTGGCACGTGGGCTCATTAGCCATGGCTTGCAGGCTCTAGAGCGCAGGCTTAGTAGTTGTGGCACATGGGCCTAGCCGCTCCACGGCATGTGGGAACTTCCCAGAACAGGGCTCGAACCCGTGTCCCCTGCATCGGCAGGCAGACTCTCAACCACTGCGCCACCAGGGAAGCCCGAGAACATTCTTTTTTGAAGCACACAAGCAGAGTTTGGGGAGCAAACTCCTTCTTTGGATTCTTGGCCCTTTTCTGCTCTTCTCTTTCATGGTGTCCTCAGATTCTTATTTACTGGCTCCTCATGGAGGATGTCATCAGGGTGGTTGTAGCCTGGGAAGACTTTAGCACAACTTGGGTAATATAGCTTTATATTATATAAGTGTAATGTTGACCCATTTCAAAGGTCAGAATGAAACATGAAAAAAAGGTTTAAAATGACACTTTCCATTCATCGAAATCTGTCTCTTTTGCAATGAAACTAGAATTCATGATTACATGACATGATATATAAATATACACACACAAATATATATCTCTCAATATCCACACACGCATGCACACATTTTGTACAAGCTTTTGTGATCACATATCTGGGCATCATCCCCTGTGGGTGTTAATTTCTAACTGTTTAGATACTCTTTTATCTGTATCCCAGATTAGAAGCGCAGCTGCTCTCCAGTCTTAGACACACTTGCTTGATCTTGGAATGACATTAGGGGGTTTCTTGTGACTGTTTTGCTGAGATCATTAAGAAAATCAGTCTTAAAGATTGGTTTAGGCTGGTTTTCCTTTGGTTCTCGAGTGGACTTTCTCTGGACCTTTCTGACCTTTAACTCTATTCATTCTTTGCTTATCCTGATCTTATGGTGCCTTTAAACCCCAGAGGGCAACTAGACACTGATGATCCAAAGTTATTTATGAGCGTGATGGCTGTATTAGTGGTTTTCCCATTTTGCCTTTCTCCCTGCAGCTTTTAACCTGAAAGCATTTTGGAACAGGGTCTGTTTTCCTATAACTGCCTTCTTGTACTGGTTGAGCAAAAAATCAGAGCAGTGATTGAGTCCTCAGCACTATTATGGCACTACAGAGTAATAACATTTATCACACTTCTTTTTCAGCCCTTTAGAGAGTGACATTTCACAGTGTAATTTTGCTTCACAGATCTTTCCCTTGCGAGTTTTAAATTTCAGGGTAGAATTCTCTCTTATGGCTTCACCTTGTCCCTCTTTTGTGTATCTGTAAGAAGTTGCACAAATCAGCTTCCTCTCAGCATAGCAAATGGAATCAGGTCGTGCTCCCAAGTGCCCTTCACCTCGAGATTCCTGACGGTTTCTTCCTTATTTGTCGTGAACAGGTGCAAATTGCCTCACCTCTAGTTGCCCTTTCCACTTTATGAAACAAGCAATAGCAACACAGCTCTAAAAATTCCCAGATGACCTGCATTTTTCTCTTTTTATTATCCCTTAAGAAATGTCTCAGTAATTGAAGTCTAGAGGAGCAGAGTTTTGTCATCTTGTCATTTAGCATCTTACTTATGTTTGGTTTATTTATCCTGTGCCTTTAAACCCCAGTGGGCAACATCTGCCTAAGGGACCTAAAGAAATGAAACCAAGAATATTGTCATTAATTCAAAGGCCAGAAGTTAAGCAGAGGTCTTAGTGCCCACGGTGGTCTGAGAGTCAGAAGGAGGAAAAGGAAGAGAAGAACGCGCGAACATTTTAGTAGGCAACAGCAGAGATGCGAGACATCTGTGCCCAAGATTCATACTGCATGCTACATTTTATTTATTTATGGGGACATGGGTGTCTGTTTTTGTCCCTCTATAATAATTTATCAGTGAGTTCATCTTGATTTACTCGTGCACTGAGGACCCGCACTGCTAATTCCCCTTGATTTCATATATTTCTTTTACCTTAACTCATAAAGCTTCAGCGTTGCCTTTATCATCCGTATGTGTTTCTTTGCAAGTCCGACTTGTTTTGATCTATAGCATGAGCCCTCTTTCCCCACTTCTTTGTCCCGTCTTCACAGATTGCTTTCCTCAGTATGACATTTCAGTCATTTGATTTTTCCCAACAGGTTCCCTGATGCCAACCAGGTCATGATACCCTAGCGTCACTTCAAGACCTTCCTGGTTATTTCCCTTGGTTCCTAGGATTTGTGGACCGGCACCTAAGAGATTTACTGATGATTTGTCTCCTCTTTTAGGTTTTTGTTTGCTTAGATCCAAACCACAGGTGGTAAATTAGACGGCCTGAGGATATCTGGAATTGTGTGAAATGGGAGCTTTGTTCTGCTTGGTAGAGAGTGCTGGAATGTTCTATCACAAGCGTTGTCACAGAAGGCCCATGTCTGGAATTGCTTTACAGAGAAGGATTCTGCTAGCCTTTGTAAATCAAATACCATCTACCTAATTTCCCTGAGAGCTTCTAGATGGGGAGAGTTGGATTATCAATTTTCAAAGTGGTTTGTCTTTTAAAAAGAGGAACACACCTGTAAGAAACTCATATAATTTCGGTTCGAAGGGGATAGAAGACATTTTTTCTTGTTTCATTTATTTTTCATTGGTACTATATTTGTGGGATCTGAGCCACACACACATATGCAGACGGACACCTACGTATATATAACGGAGAGACAGAGAGAAAGAGAAAAAAATTCCCTTTTTTAAATTCTCATGCTATTGGCATTAAAACACTGAATGCTGCATTATCACGAGAACTTCAGCTGTCCCGATTTACATTAGTGACATCTATTTCGGGTGTCAGACAAGAGAAAGCTGTACAGAATTATTTTTTTCTGATCTTTTTAGCTTTCTTTAAACAGTTTCTGTGATTCCACATGGAGAGAGGTTTTGTGGCTGCGTATGACATTAGAAAAGTAGCCTTGTTAGGAAAAGTAGCCTTGTCCTTAAATTGAGTATAATTCAGGAATTTCCCCATTATTTAAAATTATAATTCCGCGAAGGGCACTCCTAATTCTCTATTCTGTTGCTTTACTCTGTGAAGCATGTGTGGCTGGGTTCTTTCAGGGCTGTTCTAGTTGAGGTCTGTGAAGTTGATCCCACCTCATATCGTGATGGTGGATGAAAGACTTTCTGCCTGTGGGTAGGGAATGCCTGTTAATGCCGCCGCCCGCCCCCCACCCCGTGCTATTACCATCCCCCCACCCCATTCACTGCTGAGGGTACATTGACCATAAGACACTGCGGTGTCTACTTTTCCATTGTTCCCTCACCTGTTAAATAAAGGAGTTCAATAAGTCACCCAGTCCTAAAATCAAATTTAAAATGGGCTTCTATTGCAGTTGGAGGGCTTTGGGTAGCTATAAGGAAGAATTTCCTGATGCTGAGGATATCAAATTGCTTGAATGGTTGTATAATCACATTCTCAACAGACCTTAAGAAATATTTTAATCTCTGTCAGATACCTGAAGGCAGAGGAAAGAACCATTTGACACCAGGTCCATAACTCAGTTCTGTAGTAGGGGAAACCACAACAGGTAATACCACTTTGTAATTTCTGATAATGGTACATGGATTTCTGCCCAATATTAATGTTCTATTGATTCAAAAATGTTCCTGGAATCCAGTGAAATGAATCCAAGCTGATAGACAGGATGACTAAGTAAATAATAGCAAAGCAGTAACCAAAAATGTCCAGAGAAAAAATTATGGGGAAAAAAAATCCCTAGTGAAGAACGTATGTTTAATATCAGAGGTAAATAATAAAAAGTCAAATTAACTTACTTAAAAAATCCATTTTTGGGGCTTCCCTGGTGGCGCAGTGGTTGAGAGTCCGCCTGCCAATGCAGGGGACACGGGTTCGTGCCCTGGTCTGGGAAGATCCCACATGACGCGGAGTGGCTGGGCCCGTGAGCCATGGCCACTGAGCCTGCACGTCCGGAGCCTGTGCTCCACAACGGGAGAGGCCACCACAGTGAGAGGCCCACGCACTGCAAAAAAAAAAAAAAAAAAATCCATTTTTGAAAAGGAACAAAAATTACAAAAAAAGGGAAAAAAGTAGAATTAAAACCTGACCTTTGAACAAGAGACACCATGGGGTCAGATTTGAGGGCACAAAGGGAAAAAATAGTATTAATATTATTTCTTTCAAGACATTAGTAAGTGAAGTCGTAGGCAAATGTGATTTGTACGTCCAAAAGTTCCACATGACTTATCTGACACCAGGGTTAAAAATAATACATATATGCCTGTTGGAATTACCACCAAGTAGAGTGCAGTAGCAGAAACAACGTTTGTCCCTCATCTCCAGCATTTTATATATTCCACCAATCCTTACCAATGGGATTTATGAAGTATTATACAGAATTTAATTATCCTATTATAATAGTATATACACTCTGAAATTAGGAATATGCTGCAGGCGTTGACTGAAAATGCATAGGCTGATGGCTTTTAACAAGAAGGGAAGACAAGATTCAAAAACAAAACAGACTCCTAAGTGTTGAGCTATGGCTTCTTCTCAAAACGCCTTCTCACAGATTTTTTTATTTTTAAACTGAGAGAAAAGTACTGATTGACCATTTCTGTAAGGGGCATAATTTATCTGCACTGATTAAAATGGTCAAGTGATAGCTCCTTATATCCCAGGTAAATGCTTCCTTTGTGCTTTCCAGACACGAATTTCTGACATGATGTGGGAAAAGCTGACGAAGTCAGTCTGTGGGCTGTGTTTTTATCCAGAAGGTGGCTTGAGATGGATTCATGGCAAATCACAGTAAATTATTTATCAGATAATAGGTGTGGTAATTGTTCTTATTTATCATCAGTATAATTTGCCTTGTTCTCCTGTCATGCTTTCAATCAAACCCTCCCCAAAGATTTGCAGGTTAAGATATACAGCCAAAAGGCCATTCCAACAGTGTTTACTCATAATGGCGCACTGATTATCTCCTAATTGAAACATGTAAACTAGGGGCTTTGTAAGTCATGCGAGCGACCCTTGCATTTCTAACTCAATGAGGAGAGTCATTCTGTACCTCCTGCCTCCTGCCACAAGGAACAGCACAATTTTCAGTACTTTTGATGGTCTCCTGAATTAATTTGGAAATAACTTCTTTGTTTTCCATGGAGAAGGGGAAAAACCCACATACCCAAATTTGCTGAAAAAGTACGGAGGTAGAATACCACCGTCTACTGTCCTGACGGCAGCTAATCCGTCGAAGCTTAATTGTAGGTATCCACCAGGTCTGGAGTTGGAGAGGAACGCTGATTACTGCTGCGTGCGTTTCCATAAGCAAGACTGTGTCTTGAGCCTGTTGCAAAGTTTCAAGTAAATTTATTTCTACCGGCAGCTGTAATGGATCTTTGGTCATGGACTATTTCTGGACTTGGTGCAGTGGGAGAAAATAATTCCAACTTACCCATGCAGAATTTCTCCAAAGGTTGCCAGGGTTTGCAAAAGGGGACTGACACACTCTGAAGCACCCCACACTCTTTTTGTCAGAGGCACCTGTGGTCCAGATGGCCCTGGGTTATTTTACTGTGGTTTACCTCTTCACCCAGAAACTCATACGCAGCTAGGCAGCCCAGTAAGGGTTTCCCAGCTTCCTTAACAAGAGCAGTGACTGCTACAGAGACTGTGTCTCATCCCTCCCCCCGCTTCACTCCCCTCTCCTCCTTTCTTCTCTCCTCACTTGTTTTGGGTGTGACCCAAGGTCGTAGCTCGGATAGGACCCTCTACTAATGCTCTATTTCCCTCTGGCGTGCATCCTATTACACAGCTCACAGCCTCTTTCGGCCGTGTTGCTTCCTTGTGACCCTACCAACCTTGTCTAATTCCCGTGTCTATTCCTTCCTGGTCAGTCTGCTTCTCCTGTACCATCTGGGGATTTTCACGTATTTGGGTTGGATCACGGCCTTTCCGAAGTTGCTCAGCAACCTTCACAGCTCCCATCTACAGGCCTCCTGCTGATACCCTAAGCCACGCCCTTCTCCACCCACTTGCTCTGTTCTGTTATCTGGGCTCCAGCTCCCCTTGCCTCTTACTGTGTTTTCACATCTTTGCGCAGCTCTCTTCAGATCGTTTGTATTGTTTCTCTTATTCCCAGCCTTGCCCTCATCCTTGGAAACTATTTATTCCTTCTTTTCTAACGTTCCACGGGGGTGAGCTGGACTTACCTCTACTTCCTCAACTAAGTTAGTGTAAGAGCATTCATCCTCCTGCTTTGCCTCTTGTGGAATTTAGACACTATTAGTGTCAAGTCCCATGGTAGAGGTCACTTTCTGACTCTCAGTAAACTGGCCAGGGGGCCTATTTTCCAAAAGGGTCTTGATAATTATCTCTGTGACTGTCAGTTCATTGAGAAGTTGCCCTGTTTCATCTAGGAAATAGAAGTTTTTTTGTGAACTGTGTAGTGATGGAATATTCCTAGGGTGCCTCACGGAGCTCTTCTAGTCCTGGGACTGATTGAGATTCAGTGACTCTGACCTTGTGTACAAGGCAAGCAGTTGTTTTGGTGATCAAATTCTTTAAACCCCCAACTCAGGACACATGGACGAACAATAGAACAGAATATCTGAAATCTTGAAAAATCTAGGATGTCGTATTAGTTATTTATTGCTGTGTAACAAACTACTCCAAAACTTACTGGCTTAAAACAACAAACATTTATTATCTCATACAGTTTTTGTGGGTCAGGAATTTGGGTGCAGTTTAGCTGAGAAAAAATCATGGGGAAAAAAATCCCTGATGAAAAACATATGTTTAGTATCAGAGGTAAATAATAAAAAGTCAAATTAACTTACTTAAAAAATCCATTTTGGGGGCTTCCCTGGTGGCGCAGTGGTTGAGAGTCCGCCTGCCAATGCAGGGGACGCGGGTTCGTGCCCCGGTCCGGGAGGATCCCACAAGCCGCGGAGCGGCTGGGCCCGTGAGCCATGGCTGCTGAGCCTGCGCGTCCGGAGCCTGTGCTCCACAACGGGAGAGGCCGCAACAGTGAGAGGCCCGCGTACCACAAAAAAAGATGCTGGCTGAGGTTACAGTTATCTGAAGGCCTGACTTGGCGCTTCTAAGAGGACTCACTGACATGGCTGTAGGCAGACGGACTCTTTTCTTCACCACATAGGTTTCTCCACAGGGCTGCTTGAGTGTTCTCACAATATGGCAGCTGGCTTCCCCCAGAGCAAGTGATCCCACAACAGCAAGTTAGAAGCTGTAATGTCTTGTGACCTAGCCTCGGAGGTTGCACTTCATTATTTCCATAGTATCCCATTGGTTACACAAATCACCCCTATTTATTGTGGGAGGGGACCTCCCAAGGGCAGGATACCAGGAGGCAGGGATTATTGGGGACCATCTTGGAAGCTGGCTACCACAAAGGTGTAGGCTCTTTTTTTGTGTCTTATTCTGCCCTTGTTATCCTTCCAACCATGTTTAGAAGATTATGAAGAGCACTGTGCCTCGCTCAGCTCAGCTAGAAGACAGACACCGGGGCATATTATGTCCTTTGAGCACGTGAATCAGAAAACAAAGGACTCCAGCAACCATCATGGTTAAAACAAAGTGTTTTCATTCCTTCTCTCTTTTGTTCTTTCTTCCACCAAACTTGGTGCTTCCCAGTGTATACTTCCCAGAGTACTAGTCCTGTGAAGTACTCTACCAAAAATTATTTTGCAATCAAACTCATAGATTCACAATTTTCATGAAGACTCTGAGAATTCTTGCAATAGAGATACTTATTTCACTGTTTAACCCAGCGCTTCTCAAGTTTATTTGTCCATAGGTTTTGAAATTTTGTCATACCTGAAAACGTCCGCTAAACCTAGTGTTCTTTAAAATATACATTTTGAAACACTGGTCTGCAGAGTTAGATGTCCATAACCAATATTATTCCAGAAAAGATTTAAGATGGTTGTAATACAAAAGCAGGACATTGAACCTACCTGGAATTGTATAGTTGAGTATGCCCATTAGATTGAGCCCTTGAAGGGCAGTCTTATATCCACAATACCTAACTCAGTACCTGAAACTGTTGGTTTGTTGGGGAATCCTCCTTTGACTATCCCCTTTACTATGCTCTAAGAGCGTGTGCTTTGATGTTTCTTTACCCCTGTATGAAATCTCTATTGAAAACTGGCCCTCAAAGTCTTTCAAAGAGCATTAACCTCCTTCCCCCAGGAGGAGAACATTTTCTCCACCTACCTATAAACTCCAAGAAGCATTGCACTGCTGAGATTAAGCATCTCTTAGCTGGTGTATTTTATGGCCGAATTGTTTGTCTTGGTATGTAAGCCTCTGGGGCATAACCATTTCTCCTTATGAGTCTGGTATAGCACTCAGCACACTGTCAGCACTCGACCCAAAGTAAATCATCATAATAATAGTCATAAACATAAATCAAGGGAGCACCATTCAACTTATTTATAGCCTTACAGGAGAAGCACAAGAGAGAAAGTGCAGTTATTTTCCATCATATTATCCTATATCATTTCCAAGCAAAATGTCCTATTGTCCACTAGTGTGTAACCAGGCAATGAAGGATTCTGGAGTAACCTGCAAATTCCATGAGGCCAGAATTAAATGATGTGAGGCTAGAAGCTCATGTTTTCTAAGTTTCTATAATTAAAATCTAAATTTCTAGGGCTTATTAAGGTAATATTTAACATATAATTATCTTGACATTTTAAAAGGGAAAAGTGTTTAAGACAAATTATGTAGTAATATTTAATCACAAAAATCTACTTGTTCTGTTCCTTTCTTCAAAGGTCTGTTCTCTGATTTCTAAGGTGAAAGCTTAAAACTTAATAAAGAGTTTAATGTAATGTTTAATCTAATGGATAATAGTGGATTAGTTAGTGGGTTATCCCTCCCATCTAACATACAGGGTGTTTTTACCACATTGAAATCCGGGCCAACCTTACAGTTGGGCTTGTTATGCCGTATGACTGAATATCAAACTATAGTAGCCACGTTTTCCACTTCTTTTTCTAACTTGAGAGATTTGGAAAACACACCTACACACACACGCACACCCTGCCCCCCATACTCACCCCCCTCATAAATGTAAAAATAACAATCCCAAATGTATCCACCATCAAGCAAGGTACTTGAACATTTTGATAGACTTCTTTTCAGGCTTTATCCGAAGCATCCACTTTAAAAAACATCTGAGTAACACATGACTGTATTTTCCTTTTTTTTTTTTTTGCGGTACGCGGGCCTCTCACTGCTGTGGCCTCTCCCGTTGCGGAGCACAGGCTCCGGACGCGCAGGCTCAGCGGCCATGGCTCACGGGCCCAGCCGCTCCGCGGCATGTGGGATCTTTCCGGATCGGGGCACGAACCCGTGTCCCCTGCATCGGCAGGCGGACTCTCAACCACTGCGCCACCAGGGAAACCCCTCCTTTTTTGTTTTTTATGAAGGCATTTTAGATAAAGCTGAAGTCGTCTTCAATGACCATCTAAATCTTGCCCTCCCTCTCGTTAGTGGCACTTCCTTTTTTGGTATTTTTAATCATGAATTTGGTTTGTATTCTTCCAGATGATTGTTTGTTGTGCTAACATATATATCTATGTATTTCTATGAAATATATAGTATTGTTTTGTAACATGAAAAGCATTATATTTACATTATAGTTTATGTATTTTTATGCAAGTTACTTGAAAACAAAACCATCAATGGTGATGTACACACACATTCATACTCTAGTTTATTCATTTTATCTACTATATAATATTCCACATCTTAAAAATACATTTTATTTAACAGTTCCATGATTTCTATTGCAGTGAACACCTTTGCATATACTAGAGTGGGTTTTTTTTAGCATTAAAAAAAAATTTATTTATTTATTTATTTTTGGCTGCATTGGGTCTTTGTTGCTGCTCCGGGGCTTTCCCTAGTTGCGGCGAGCGGGGGCTACTCTTTGTTGTGGTGCATGGGCTTCTCATTGCGGTGGCTTCTCTTGTTGTTGAGCACGGGGTCTAGGCTCACGGGCTTCAGTAGTTGTGGCTCACGGGCTCTAGAGCGCAGGCTCAGTAGTTGTGGTGCACGGGCTTAGTTGCTCCAGGGCATGTGGGATCTTCCCGGACCAGGGCTCAAACCCATGTCACCTGCATTGGCAGGCAGATTCTTAATCACTGCGCCACCAGGGAGATCCACCCCCCCAACACAACCTTTTTGTTTTTTTAATTAGTAGATATCTAGAAGTTTAACATCTGGGTCATGGGTATGAACATTTTAAATTTTAACAGGTGGTGCAAAGTGAATGTTCTAATTGACCAGGTCACCACTGGTAAATAGATCCCTCCTTCCCCGCAGGTATTCTCAAATGTTAACATTTCTTCTTATCTGCCAATGCATGGTATTCTCAAATGTTAAGATTTCTCCTTATCTGATCACTGTAAAATATCACTAGTGATTTAATTTGTATTTCCCTGGTTGTTAGTGAGGGCAAACTTATTGTCCTATGTTTCTTGGCCATTTGCATTGCCTCTTCAATGAATTGCCTATTATATTCTTTATTTTCCTACTAGATCATCTTTTTTCTTATTAATTTTTAGCAGTTCTTTTTATATTCTGGATATAAACATTTTGTCTTTCATATTTGTTTTGAATATCTTTCACAATCTGGTTCTTGTCTTTGAACTTTGTTTAGGCGTCTTTTGTTTAAAAGTAGTTGAAAATTTTCAGGTAATCGATTTTATTTATATGTTCTTTCACAGTTTTTACTTTTTTTAATTTTAGGGAGACAGGTTTAGTTGCTTTTTTGTTCTCTAGTACAAGGAGTATGCAGTAATGCTGGATCTTAGCTTGATCAGATGTGAAATCAATGTAGAGTTGAAACTCAGTCGATACTGGTCCTAATGGACTTAATCAAGGGAGAATCTCAGAAAATATCTAATACGTGTACCTCATTTTAACAAAGTGAAGGTACCGTTTTCTTTTCTCATCAATGATTTTATGCCTGAGCTTATTATATTTAGCAGTTGGCTTCTCCTCCTTTGATTTTCAACATCATCTAATTAGACATTTGGCCATCTCCACTGAATGGCTTGCTCATTCTGTCACTAAAATTTTAACAGCAGTTATTAAGTGAAACAAGAGAAAGCTGTGTTCACCAAGATGTACTCCAAATTCGAGGGAAAATGGGTTTCAGAATTGGAATTAACGTGGTTATGTCACATGAGAAAAATCTCTCTTGGACTTTCCTGCTTTATTTGCACCTGGCCCCCTCTGTTCACACATTAAATTTCCTGTGTCCCAAACACCTTACATCACATTTATCCTTGTCTGTTTATTGGCTTATGTTCAGAGTAAGGTATCAAGTAGTGAGACTTTTAGAAGTTTGACAAGGTCTAAAGTGACCGCTGCCCCAAATTTTAGCAATGGAGATAGAATACAGAATCTTAGTGAGATGGACAGACTCCTGGCACACCACTGTACCCCGGGGCCAGCCTTCAGATTTGTTATACATGCTAATTTAAGAACATGTGGTGGATAGTGACTGCTTTGATAGTTTTAAGCTTATTTTAGGTATCGTTGGATTGACAGGGTAGCATCAAAAACATCTTTTTCAAATGGTCATGAAGAACCTAGGGGCAAGACGGGAATAAAGACGCAGACCTACTAGAGAATGGAGTTGAGGACATGGGGAGGGGGAAGGGTAAGCTGGGACAAAGTGAGAGAGTGGTAGTGTATATATGTCCATATATACACTACTAAATGTAAAATAGATAGCTAGTGGGAAGCAGTCGCATAGCACAGGGAGATCAGCTCGGTGCTTTGTGACCACCTAGAGGGGTGGGATAGGGACAGTGGGAGGGAGACGCAAGAGGGAAGAGATATGGGAACATATGTATATGTATAGCTGATTCACTTTGTTATAAAGCAGAAACTAACACACCATTGTAAAACAATTATATTCCAATAAAAATGTTAAAAAAACCAAACCAAAACAAAACAAAAAAACCCCATCTTTTTCTTTTTTGAAAAAATTTATTTATTTATTTTAGTTTTGGCTTCGTTGGGTCTTTGCTGCTGCGCGCGGGCTTTCTCTAGCTGTGGCAAGTGGGGGCTACTCTTTGTTGCAGTGCGTGGGCTTCTCATTGTGGTGGCTTCTCTTGTTGCGGAGCACGGGCTCTAGGTGCGCGGGCTTCAGTAGTTGTGGCTCACGGGCTCTAGAGCGCAGGCTCAGTAGTTGTGGTGCACAGGCTTAGTTGTTCCACAGCACGTGGTATCTTCCCGGACCAGGGCTCGAACCCGTGTCCCCTGCATTGGCAGGTGGATTCTTAACCACTGCGCCACCAGGGAAGTCCAAAAACATCTTTTTCAAGGAAAGTTTAAATGTAGTTATATGGCTAATATTATATAGGATGTTCTTAATGAAGAGCTTTTGTATGTCTTACATTGTTTAATCCTTACAACAACCCTGATAGGTATTATTTTTAGGTATTATTTTTTAATAACAGATTTTTCAAGAATAATTCAAATAACATACAATTACCTTTTGAAGCATTCAGTTCAGTGGTTTTTAGTATGCTCATGGAGTGGGAAAACTGTCACCACAATCAATTTTAGAATATTTTCGTTACCCCTCCCCAAATTCCCATAACCATTAGTGGTCACTTCGTCATGTCTCTACCCCCCAACTCCAGACAACCATTAATCTACTTTCTGCCACTGTAGATTCGCCTTTTATGGACATTTCATATATATGGAACCATTAATACATAGCCTTTTGTGACTGGCTTCTTTCACTTAGTAATATAATCTCTTCAAGGTTCATCCGTATCGTAGCGTGTATTAATACTTTATTCTTTATTAATGCTGAATAATATTCCATTGTATGGATATATCCCATATTTTTGTGGGAGATTTTAAAAATTGAAGTACAGTTGCTGCACAATATTATATAAGTTATAGGTGTACAATATAGTGATTCACAATTTTTGAAGGTTACATTCCATTTATAGTTATTATAGAATATTGGCTATGTTCCCTGTGCTGTACAATATATCCTTGTATCTTATTTATTTTGTACATAGTAGCTTGTGCCTTTTAATCCCCTACCCCGATTTTGCACCTCCCCGCTTCCTCTCCCCGCTGGTAACCACTAATTTGTTGTCTATATCTGTGAGTCTGTTTTGTTATATTCACTAATTTGTTTTATTTTTAAAATTCCACATATAAGTGATAACATACAGTATTTGTCTTTCTCTGACTTACTTCACTTAGCATAATACTCTCCAGGTCCAGCCATGTTGTTACAAATGGCAAAACTCATTCTTTTTTTTTTTAAATAAATTTATTTATTTTATTTATTTATTTTTGGCTGTGTTGGGTCTTCGTTGCTCTGCGGGGGCTTTCTCTAGTTGCGGCGAGCGGGGGCTACTCTTCGTTGTAGTATGCAGGCTTCTCAGTGCGGTGGCTTCTCTTGTTGTGGAGCACGGGCTCTAGGCACACGGGCTTCAGTAGTTGTGGCATGGGGGCTCTAGAGCTGAGGCTCAGTAGTCGTGCCGCATGGGCTTAGTTGCTCCATGGCATGTGGGATCTTCCTGGACCAGGGCTCGAACCCTTGTCCCCTGCATTGGCAGGCAGATTCTTAACCAATGTGCTACCAGGGAAGTCCGGTAGTTCTATTTTTAGACTTTTGAGAAACCTCCATGCTGTTTTCCATAATGGTTGCACCAATTTACATTCCCATCAACAGTGTATAGGGTTCCCTTTTCTCCACATCTTTGCCAACATTTGTTATTTGTAGATTTTTTGATGATAGCCATTCTGACAGGTGTGAGGTGATATCTTGTTGTGGTTTCGATTTGCATTTCCCTGATGACTAGTGATGTTGAACATCTTTTCATGTGCCTGTGGCCATCTGTATATCTTCTTTGGAGAAATGACTATTCAGGTCTTCTGCCCATTTTTTAATCAGGTTGTTTCTGTTTTTGATATTGAGTTGTATGAGCTGTTTATATGTTTTGGCTATCACCCCCTCATTGGTTATATCATTTGCAAATATTTTCTTCCATTCAGTAGGTTGTCTTTTCATTTTGTTGATAGTTTCCTTTGCTGTGCAAAAACTTTTAAGTTTAATTAGGTCCAGTTTCTTTATTTTTGCTTTTGTTTCCTTTGCCTTAGGAGACGGATCCTAAAAAATGTTGCTATAATTTATGTCAAAGAGTGTTCTGCTTATGTTTTCTTCTGGGAGTTTTATGGTGTCATGTCTTATATTTAGGTCTTTAATACATTTTGAGTTTATTTTTATATATGGTGTGAGAAAATGTTCTAATTTTATTCCTTTACATGTAGCTGTCCAGTTTTCCCAGCACCACTTATTGAAGAGACTTTTTCTCCATTGTATATTCTTGCCTCCTTTGTTATGGATTAACTGACTATAAGTGGATGGATTTATTTCTGAGCTCTCTATTCTGTTCCATTGATCTGTGTATTTGTTTTTGTGCCAGTACAATATTGTTTTGATTACTGTAGTTTGTAGTATAGTCTGAAGCCAGGGAGCATAATATCTCCAGCTTTGTTCTTTTTTCTCAAGATTGTTTTGGCTATTTGGGGTCTTTTGTGGTTCTGTATAAATTTTAGGATGATTTTTTCTAGTTATGTGAAAAATGGCATGGATATTTTGATAGGGATTCCATTAAATATGTAGATTTCTTTAGGTAGTATAGACATTTTGACAATATTAATTCTTCGAATTCATGAGTACTTATATTTTTCCATTTCTTTGTATCAGCTTCAAATTCCTTCATTAGTGTTTTATAATTTTCAGAGTATAAGTCTTTTACCTCCTTGGTTAAGTTTATTCCTAGGTATTTTATTCTTTTGATGCAATTATAAATTTGTATGTATGTATGTATTTTGGCTGCACTGCACAGCATGCAGGATCTTAGTTCCCTGACCAGGGATCGAACCCATGCCCCCTGCAGTGGGAGCATGGAGCCTTAACCACTGGACCACCAGGGAAGTCCTGATGCAATTTTAAACAGGATTGTTTTCTTGCTTTCTATTTCCAATAGTCCATTATCAGTGTATAGATAAGCAACAGATTTCTGTATATTAATCTTATATCCAGCAAATTTACTGAGTCATTTATTAGTTCTAATAGCTTTTGGGTGGAGACTTTAAGGTTTTCTATATAGTGCATGATGTCACCTGAAAATTCAGTTTTACTTCTTCCCTTCCAATTTGGATACGTTTTATTTCTTTTTCTTGTCTGTTTGCTGTGGCTAGGACCTCCAATACTATGTTGAATAAAAGTGGTGAGAGTGGACATCCTTGTCTTGTTCTTGATCTTACAGGAAATGTTTTCAGCTTTCCACCATTGAGTATGATGTTAGCTCTTGGTTTGTCATAATGGACTTTATTATGTTGTGTTCCCTGTATACCAACTTTGATGAGAGTTTTTATCATGAATGGTTGTTGACTTTTGTCAAATGCTTTCTCAGCATCTATTTAGATGATCATGTGATTTTTTTACCCTTCATTTTGTTAATGTGGTGTACTACATTGATTGATTTGCAGATATTGAACCATCCTTGCATCCCTGGGATAAATCCCACTAGATCATGGTGTATGATCCTTTTTATATATTGTTGAATTTGATTTGCTAATATTTTTTTAAGGATTTTTGCATCTATATTCATTAGAGATATTGACCTATGATTTTCTTTTTTTGTGTTGTCTTCTTCTGGTTTTGGTATCAGGGTAACTGTGGCCTCACTGAAGGAATTTGGGTGTTCCCTCCACTTCAGTATTTTTGGCATAGCTTGAGAAGGATAGGTATTATCTTTTTTTTATATGTTTGGTAGAATTCCCCTGTGAAGCTGTCCAGTCCTGGACTTCTTTTTGCTGTGAGATTTTTAAATTACAAATTCAGTTTCACTATTAGTGGTTTGTCTGTTCAGATTGTCTGTTTCTTCCTTATTAAGTCTTGGAAGATTGTGTGTTTCTAGAAATTTATCCATTTCTTTTAGTTTGTTCAACTTTTTGCATATAGCTGTTCATAATATTCTCTTATGATATTTTGTGTCTCTGTGATATCAGTTGTTATTTCTCCTCTTTCATTTATTATTTTGTTTATTGATATGCTACATTTTGTTTATCCATTAATCTGTTGATGAAAATTTGGGTTTTCCCCACTCCAATAGGTATTATTACCCTCATTTGGTAAATGAGGAAACAGCCTCAAAATGCTCAAGTGATTTATTCATGGTCATATAGCCAGTCATTGCCAGAACTATAAATTAAATCCATTGCACCCTTCACAATATAAGAATATCTCTTTTCATATTGTTTCACTTTCTCCTTGTTTTCTCTTAAAATTAAGGACAACCTGGTATTTATGTTTAGAGGTATTGCTATTAACTTGATCTCTTTGCTCTTAAGTCATTTTCATCAATCCCCCTGGGTAGGGACTAAGTTCTTGGGCACCATGAGTGTAACAAACTTTATACACATCTACAGACTCAACACAGACATTCCCCAAGCAGTTAATACTTTGGAATCCCACTCGTAATTGTCATGCCAACCTGTTAACTTTTGATAGTTTGGTAGTTGATGACAGTTAAAAAATTCCTGGCTGACACATTAGTTATCATTTGAAAGTATGGAGGAGTAAAATGTCTTGAAATTTTTCCTAGTTCCAAATTTAACAGATTTAGAGAGCCCTGCTTCCTTGTTCAATATGTTACATGTGAAAGAATGTCTTAAATGTAAAAACAAACTTGATGCTAATGGTGAACAATAAAGTTTGTAACTCCATACTAACTTTAAGATGACTTCATAACTGGTATTGAGCAAAGTTATAATGGAATTATTGAAATTGAATCTGGACAATGCAATAAAAATCTCTCATATATGGAAGAAAACATCAATTAATTTAAACGACTCTCCTTGAGACAACTCTCATCTCCTGTGCCATATACATTATTAATGTTCAGATGAATTGGCCAAAACATTTGATGTTCAGCAGTATTCCTTGAAACTAATGATTTCTGTTATCTGGTTGTAGGGCAAGTAGGAGAAGGTGGATACATAGTCTTAAATGTTATAGGGACTTTACATCCGCTAATTTTCAAGCCTCCCTATTTATGGTTGGAGAAACTAAGTCCTAAAGAGATAAGGGTCTTATTTAAAGTCACGAAGTGAACGTCAGTCTTCTTATGCTTTGCCTGACTAACAACTATCCTTAAAACTCAGCAGATTGGAAAATAGTAAGCAGGTTCCTTAAAAAATTAAAAATAGAACTGTAACATGATCCAGCAATTTTACTTCTGAAGAAAAAAAAATACTAATTCAAAAAGATGTATGCACCCAATGTTGTAGCATTATTTACAATAGCCAAGATATGGAAGCAACCTAAGTGTCCATCAGATGAATGGATAAAGCAGATGTGGTTTACACATACAATGGAATGTTACTCAGCCATAAAAGAATGGCATCTTGCTATTTGCAACAATATGAATGGATCTAGAGGGTATTATGCTAAGTGAAATAAGTCAGACAGAGAAGGACAAATATAATTTCACTTATATGTAGAATCTAAAAAACAAAACGAACAAAACAAAAGCATACCGTCAATACAGAGAACAAATGGGTGGTAGCCAGAGGTGAGGTGAGGCAGTGTGGGTATAGTAGGTGAAGGGGATTAGGAAGTACAAACCTCAGGTTATAAAATAAGTCATGGGGATGTAATACACAGCATAAGGAACACGGTCAATTATATTGTACTTGCTTTGTATGGAAACAGATAATTATTAGACTTATTGTGGTGATCATTTCACAAGGTATGCAAATGTCAAATCACTATGTAGTACACTTGAAACTAACACAGTATTGTATTTCAACTATATTTCAATTAAAGAAAGACTAGCAGATGCCTCTGGCAGGGCACATCCCCGACATCCTTCCTCAGTGCTCCTTTGATTTCCCAAAATTTCCGAGAATATTGTAATTATTTGTTATGTGGACTTGGTTAAATGTGAGTTTGGCTATCTTCTTGTCTATGTATTCCCAATGTCCAGATCACACTTGAGAACACAATAGATGCTCTATAAATATTCATGTTTCTGTGATACTCTATCCAATGTCCTTTCATGTTTTTCTATCTCATGGTCCAGGCTAGAGTTTGTCTATGTTTTTAGTGATGAGACAGTTTCCTCCCTGCTAACATCTTACAGAAAACGCCAATGTATAAGACAGATAACAGAAGAGTTGGCTTGACTGAAGCAGGAGTCAGGGAGCCAGATGTCCAGATTTTTGGTCTTCCCTCTCATGGCTCTGCAACAGGGGTTGGGGGTGAAGAAGACATGTCTCAGAGGGGTGCCAAGCCTCCAGGAATCACAGCTGAAAAACCCGCCATTCCAGATGCTCAAAGAGAACTAGAATTAAGATCATAACTAGGAATAGCTATTGCATATTCATTAGTTCATGTCCTGTTTGAGAAATGTAATCATACGTTAGCTTACACAAAACTCTAAGACTCTAAATTTTGCAGGAAGCTATATGTTCATTCAGTTCACTCACCATTTGTGTAATGAGCACCTACTATATACTGGGCTCTATTTTAATAGCTATCGATCCAAAAGAGTGAGCAAACAGACCAAAATATTTTCTTTCTTGGAGCTGACATTCTGATAGAGGAAGATAGACAATTATAAAAGACATAGGGCTTCCCTGGTGGCACAGCGGTTAAGAATCCTGCTGCCAGTGCAGGAGGTTCGAGCCCTGGTCCGGGAAGATCCCACCTGCCGCAGAGCCACTAAGCCTGTGCGCCACAACTACTGAGCCTGTGCTCTGGAGCCTGTGAGCCACAGCTACTGAACCTGCGCGCCTAGAGCCTGTGCTCCACAACAAGAGAAGCCACTGCAATGAGAAGCCCGCGCACCACAATGAAGAGTAGCCCCTGCTCACCACAACAGGGGAAAGCCTGCACGCAGCAAGGAAGACCCAGCACAGACAAAACTAAAGTAAACGAAAATAAATAAATTTAAAAAGAGAGACATAATTACACAGTATGTTGGATGGTGATGGTGATAGGTTTATAGAGAAACAGTGTTGAAGGGATACAGGGTGTGTGTGTGTGTGTGTGTGTGTGTGTGTGTGTGTGTGTGTGTGTGTGTGTGTGTGTTGGGGTGTTGTAGTTAATGTGGTAGTAATGGGAGGTCTAAGTGACCTTTGCCTACAGACTTGAAGGAGGTGAGGGAAGGAGCCATAGGCATTTTGTGAACAGTAAGTGTAAAGCCCTAAGTGAAAGTATGCCTGGGAATCTGCGTATCTTCTTTGGAGAAATGTCTATTTAGGTCTTCTGCCCATTTTTGGATGGGGTTGTTTGCTTTTTTGATATTGAGCTGCATGAGTGGCTTGTATGTTTTGGAGATTAATCCTTTGTCAGTTGCTTCATTTGCAAATCTTTTCTCTCATTCTGAGGGTTGTCTTTTTGTCTTGTTTATGGTTTCCTTTACTGTGCAAAAGCTTTTAAGTTTCATTAGGTCCCATTTGTTTATTTTTGTTTTTATTTCCATTTCTCTAGAAGGTGGGTCAAAAAGGATCTTGCTGTGATTTATGTCATAGAGTTTTCTGCCTATGTTTTCCTCTAAGAGTTTGATGGTGTCTGGCCTTACATTTAGGTCTTTAATCCATTTTGAGTTTATTTTTGTGTATGGTGTTATGGAGAAGATATACAGATTGCCAACAAACACATGAAAGAATGCTCAACATCATTAATCATTAGAGAAATGCAAATCAAAACTACAATGAGGTATTATCTCACACCGGTCAGAATGGCCATCATCAAAAAATCTACAAACAGGGCTTCCCTGGTGACACAGTGGTTGAGAGTCCACCTGCCGACGCAGGGGACGCGGGTTCGTGCCCTGGTCCAGGAGGATCCCGCATGCCGCGGAGTGGCTGGGCCCGTGGGCCGTGGGCGCTGAGCCTGCGCATCTGGAGCCTGTGCTCCACAGTGGGAGAGGCCCGAGTACAGCAAAAAAAAAAAAAAATCTACAAACAGTAAATGCTGGAGAGGGTATGGAGAAAAGGGAACCCTCTTACACTGTTGGTGGGAATGTAAATTGATACAGCCACTATGGAGAACAGTATGGAGGTTCCTTAAAAAATGAAAAATGGAGCTACCATACGACCCAGCAATCCCACTACTGGGCATATACCCTGAGAAAACCATAATTCAAAAGAGTCATGTACCACAATTTTCATTGCAGCTCTATTTACAACAGCCAGGACATGGAAGCAACCTAAGTGTCCATCAATGGATGAATGGATAAAGAAGATGTGGCACACATATACAGTGGAATATTACTCAGCCATAAAAAGGAACGAAACTGAGTTATTTGTAGTGAGGTGGATGGACCTAGAGACTGTCATAGAGAGTGAAGTAAGTCAGAAAGAGAAAAACAAATACCATATGCTAACACATATATATGGAATCTAATAAAAAAAAAAGAAAAAGAAAATGGTCAGAAGAACCTAGAGGCAAGACGGGAATAAAGATGCAGACCTACTAGAGAATGGACTTGAGGACATGGGGAGGGGGAAGGGTAAGCTGGGACAAAGTGAGAGTGGCATGGACATATATACACTACTAAATGTAAAATAGCTAGCTAGTGGGAAGCAGCCGCATAGCACAGGGAGATCAGCTCAGTGCTTTGTGACCACCTAGAGGGGTGGGATAGGGAGGGTGGGAGGGAGGGAGATGCAAGAGGGAAGAGATATGGGGATATATGTATATGTATAACTGATGCATTTTGTTATAAAGCAGAAACCGACACACGATTGTAAAGCAATTATACTCTAATAAAGATGTTAAGAAAAAAAAAGAAAGTATGCCTGGTATGTGTAAATCTCCTTTACGTGAGATTCCTTAGATTACAAAGAGCCATAGAAGAATTTTGATCCAGGTAATGATTTGGTTGAATTTCCTTCGTTCAGATCCTATAATTAGGCAATAGATAGGAAAGTACTTTCATGATGAATGATCTAAGAATAACTTACCTGCTATCATGGAATTAAATTGTCTTTGGCCAATTATGGTGACTCACATATATACTGATTTGAGATGTAAGTGAATTCCCTTCCCATTTGTCTCCCTATTCCTGAGCAGAAGGGAAGCATTAAGAACCTCCTTTCTTAGGGGGTCTTTAAAATAGGCCAGTCTCCCGAACGCAGATCAAACTCCCAAGTCTCGTTACTACCCAAAGAATCTTTACAATAGACTGCGCCTCTCCAGGGGATCTCAACTTCTCTCTATTAACCAGTAGGAAGTTCTTTGGTGCTGTCATCCCTTCAATTGTCCCTGGATCAGATGCAGAGAAAATACTGGGGCGTCACAGACCTTAAAGGGTGTGGGAGAACTGTGCTCCATCATTTAGACCGTAAGCAGCATCGTTAGGGGGATGACGAAGGAAACGAGTCCTGCGAGATTGCTGTGTGATCCCATGACCACCTTTGCTACAGACCGTATTTTCTAAAACACCTCACTAGTTTCTTTCAAGGGAGGTTGTTATCTGCTCCTCTAAACAGCTTGCTTTGTAGCCAAGTCGCCTGTGGAGAGGACAGGTTATGAGGCTTCTGGAACAGGCTGGTGATAGTGGTGACAGGATCGCAACCAAGGGCCTTTGAGAGCTGTTCACACTTTAGATTTTGTTTGAAGCCCAATCCTGGCCCCGTGGAGTATAGTGTTTATGTTTATTTAATGATAGCCCGATACTGAAAAATGGATGCTGTATAACTTTCTAGTGGGAGGCTGGGGAAGGGAGTCAAAATGATAGTGCAGAAGGGAGTTTGACGAGGGGGAGATATACCCCGCCCTATCATTACCAAGTTCCTACTCTTCAATTGTTGTCACCTGTTTAAATGCCTGCCCTGTGGCTCCCCTGAGGACCAACCTTCAGTACATAGTTGTTACTACTGGGGAGCTGTTGCTAGTGGTGTTTTGGGGGGGCAGGATAAGGAGATAGATGGGGGAGGAAATGTAATGTGTCATAAAAAATGACCCCATGTTTTTACAAATATACCTTCCCTTATGCAAGAGATGAATTCTTTTTATTTAAGATATTCCACATGAGCTTTTTTTTTTTTAACATCTTTATTGGAGTATAATTGCTTTACAATGGTGTGTTAGTTTCTGCTTTATAACAAAGTGTATCAGCTATACACATACATATGTTCCCATATCCCCTCCCTCTTGCTTCTCCCTCCCACCCTCCCTATCCCACACCTCTAGGTGGTCACAAAGCACCGAGCTGATCTCCCTGTGCTATGTGGCTGCTTCCCACTAGCTAGCTATTTTACATTTGGTAGTGTATATATGTCCATGCCACTCTCTCATTTCATCCCAGTTTACCCTTCCCCCTCCCCGTGTTCTCAAGTCCATTCTCTATGTCTGCATCTTTATTCCTGTCCTGCCCCTAGGTTCTTCAGAACCATTTTTTTTTTAGATTCCATATATTTGTGTTAGCATATGGTATTTGTTTTTCTCTTTCTGGCTTACTTCACTCTGTATGACAGACTCTAGGTCCATCCACCTCACTACAAATAACTCAATTTCGTTTCTTTTTATGGCTGAGTAATATTCCATTGTATACATGTGCCACATCTTCTTTATCCATTCATCTGTTGCTGGACACTTAGGTTGCTTCCATGTCCTGGCTATTGTAAATAGAGCTGCAGTGAACATTGTGGTAAATGACTCTTTTTGAATTATGGTTTTCTCAGGGTATAAGTCCGGTAGTGGGATTGCTGGGTCGTATGGTAGTTCTATTTTTATTTTTTTAAGGAACCTCCATACTGTTCTCCATAGTGGCTGTACCAGTTTACATTCCCACTAACAGTGCAAGAGGGTTCCCTTTTCTCCACACCCTCTCCAGCATTTATCGTTTGTAGATTGTTTGATGATGGCCATTCTGACTGGTGTGAGGTGATACCTCATTGTAGTTTTGATTTGCATTTCTCTAATGATTCCACATAAGCTTTTTATTAAAGGAACTCAATGGTAAATTATTTTTTAAATAGAGTTTTTTTTTAATTAAAGTATTTTGTAAAACTGGATTTTCATAGTGCAGCTTTTGTGAAAGTGGGAAGCAACTGTAAGACACCTTGTTAGATGTCACTTGAACTCGGCTTGGGGATGTGAGAAGTCCCTAGCTGTAGATACCAGAGAGATCAGGTTTGATTCTTGGATCCGCCATTTGCAAGCTCTGTGACTGGATAAATCACTTCACTTCTGAGTCTTCAGTTGATTCATGTGCAGAAATGGAGGTAATGATTCATCTCACGCTGGGTTGTTGTGATGTAAAGCCTCTGACACACGATAGAGGCTCAACGAATGTTATTTCATGCTTCTCTTTCTCCATTGGCACATGAGCACACCCATTTAGGCTGAATGGAAAGCATCATCTTCGTTTATCAGAGAAATTTACCAGTGATGGTGCAGAAACCATTTCTTACTCACACTAATTTTTAGTGCTTTCCTTGGATTTTGCTGATTCATCCTCAAGTCTGAAATCACATGTGTTAATTTTCTTTTTTTAAAAAAATTATTTATTTATTTATTTTCGGCTGCATTGCGTCTTCGTTGCTGAGTGTGGGTTTTCTCTAGTTTACTCTTCTTCGTTGCGGTGTGTGGGCTTCTCATTGCGGTGGCTTCTCTTGTTGTGGAGCACGGGCTCTAGGCTTGTAGCCTTCAGTAGTTGCAGCACACGGGCTCAGTAGTTGTGGCTTATGGGCTCTAGAGCTCAGGCTCAGTACTTGTGGTGCACGGGCTTATTTGCTCTGTGGCATGTGGGATCTTCCCGGACCAGGGCTTGAACCTGTGTCCCCTCCATTGGCAGGCAGATTCTTAACCACTGCGCCACCAGGGAAGTCCCTGTGTTAATTTTCTGACTCTGGCCCTTGCAGTGGCCTCAGGGATTTCCCCTCCTAGGGCCCTGCTCCCCTCTCAGTACTTAGGAGTGACATCACATTGAACTCATCAGTTATCAACATGTCAACCTGTTGTGTGGATTCTGGGTTTCTTCTAAGTGCCCCAATTCCACAATTTATACTGAGTCAGTTCCTTCATCTTTGGGAAGAAGCTTCAAGTAACCAACAGATTTACTAGGAGCTGGCAAATAGTAGGAGAAAACCTTTCCCAAAGTTTGTGTGTTTACTGTATTTATTTTCTATAGACCACATAAGAATGCCATAATTCTAAGGCATTGGTGTTGACCACCCCTAAGGAACTCCAACAATGGTGGACATTGTAATAAAACACAGGAAACTGGCCCAGATATTATAAAACAAAAAGGTATTTGTCCTTTTGACACTCTTTGAAGGTGGGTCGGATGGTGCTGCTTGGTCTCCTGTGGAGGAGACATATCCATTTACTGTTAGGTTCCTGGACCATTTCCACGTATAAAGAAGGGATGCGTTGTGTGGAGACAGTTACTCATTTAAGATATTGAAGTTTTCGGACTTCCCTGGTGGCGCAGTAGTTAAGAATCTACCTGCCAATGCAGGGGATGCGGGTTCGAGCCCTGGTCCAGGAAGATCCCACATGCCACGGAGCAACTAAGCCCGTGCACCACAACTACTGAGCATGTGCTCTAGAGCCCGCGAGCCACAACTACTGAGCCCACATGCCACAGCTACTGAAGCCCACGTGCCTAGAGCCCGTGCTCCGCAACAAGAGAAGCCGCCACAAATGAGAAGCCCGCGCACCGCAACGAAGAGAAGCCTCTGCTCGCCGCAACTAGAGAAAGTCCACGTGCAGCAATGAAGACACAACGCAGCCAAAAATCAATTTAAAAAAAAAGATATTGAAGTTTTTTGTTTTAAAGTGTTCTTACTCTCTTGTGGGAAATCTAACGGAAGGCAGTGGGTTTCAGCATTTGCCACGTTAGTGGTGTTATCAGTTTTCCTAGGAAACACCTTGGCCTTTTTTTTAAAAAATAAATAAATAAATTTATTTATTTATTTGGCTGCGGGCGAGCAGGGGGGCTACTCTTCTTTGCGGTGCGCAGGCTTCTCATTGCGGTGGCTTCTCTTGTTGTGGAGCATGGGCTCTAGGCACGTGGGCTTCAGTAGTTGTGGCACGCAGGCTCAGTAGTTGTGGTGCACGGGCTTAGTTGCTCCGCGGCATGTGGGATCTTCCCGGACCAGGGCTCGAACCCGTGTCCCCTGCATCGGCAGGTGGATTCTTAACCACTGCGCCAGTAGGGAAGTCCCCACCTTGGCCTTTAGTGTTGGATTTTTGGCTCTCGGTGGAACATATCTGTATGCTAAACATCTGAGAATACTCTGTGTTTGTATTTTTTATCAGGGCAAATGAGAGCATAGTGATTTCATTTTGCTGCAGGAGCTGTAATGATCGAATAGGTGGATTCTCTGCTGAACTTGCTTCCATAGTTTCTAGCATGATTTCTTCATTGGTCAGTAGAATGAGACTGCTATATTTCTCACTATCTGTGGAAAGGGCTATAGAAGAGAACTAATTCCTCCTGCTCCAGTAATTCTCTAATATCATTTTGTGACCAGTGCCTGATTTCTGTACTACTGTTCTCGAACTTGTATCCCTAAATTAGAATTGTCTTTCCAAACAGTTACCTGGGAAGGCTCACCGTTAACTCCAGTGATGCCACGAATGCTGATGTGTGATTGTGCGAACCATTTCTGGGCCTTCCCTTTGGAAACTGCCTTCAGAGGCAAAACCCTAGTCACAAAGAAGACAGTTTGCTCCTATCAGGGACTTTAAAATCTAAGAACAACAGGACTGATCTCTTTGAAAATCAACACTGAATGTGTAAGCTGTGATCTGTTTGCTAAAAACATCAGCCTCATTAGCTTATGGTCACAGCTGCCAAGGATAGAAAAGAATATTTATAGGGACTTCCCTGGCAGTCCAGTGGTGAAGACTCTCTGCTTCCACTGCAGGGGGCACGGGTCCCATCCCTGGTCAGGGAACTAAGATCCCGCGTGCTGGGCAGCGCAGCCCCAAAATAAAATAAAACAGGTCTATTTGTTCTCTCATAGTAAAAAAGCAATATAAAGTAAAAAAAAAAAAGTTTTTTTAAAGATTATTTATAATAACATCTTAGCACAGCTACAGTCAACAGCTCATGCCAGAAATACAGAGTATCAGCTTTTCCTTGATCATCAACAGTGTGTCCTTTTCTGGTCATTATGTCACTCATTGGTACTTGTTTTGCTTCTTCCTTGATTTAAAAAAAATTTTTTTTCTGTTAAGTCTTTCTCCCATGATCCCTGAACTTGCAGTCTCACTTGTTTCGGGGAAGCTTTTATATCCCCGGTTCCAGGCATATTCTTTGATGGTTCAAAGCCCTCTGTTTGCTTTTCTCTTTTTCTAGCCAAGACCATCTTTACTTCGCACTCCTGAAGCCATACTTGCCCAGCCACGATTCTTCTATCAGGGGAAACTGCTAATCAGTCTTGCCTTCCTGTGATATGCACTGGGTTTGTTCCCATGCTCCTGCAGTTTTGTGTTTGAAATCTGAACTCATAGTAAGAAAGGACGTGTGTAACGGGGTTAAGATTGTCTAGTAGCCTTTTACATGTTATATTGGGGTGTGTGTGTGTGTGTGTGTGTGTGTGTGTATTCTCTTTTCTGGGTTCTTTTTACATATGTACCGCTGGTCAAGTTTCTACTTATTACGAAGGCTAAATAAAGCCTTCTTTTCAGAGGGAGATTATTTTGGTAGGGCAGGATTTAAGAGTTTGGTAGCATGCAGCATTTGCAAGAAAAAGGAAACTCAAAGTCCAGAAGACTGATAAGTGACCCAGTCAACCCGAGTCCCTGGGCACCGCACTTACTCTTGCTTCAAAGCAATCTCAATCCTTCATCAAAGAGATTTCCAGAGCACTCCCAATGGGTTAACATAAATCTTACTGTTCTCACTCTTTCGTTTTTTTTCCCCTTCCAAGTTGCCTTTCGAAAAAAAAATCAGTCCTGTGTCTCCATTTCTTTAAATCTTTTATCCTCGGGGCTGCTACCACTGGCTGTATGGATTACATATTAGCAGTGAAGAATATTCCACAAAGTCCTGGCTTGTTCTCACCCTGCAGTGCTTACAGTCGCCGCTGGCGATGAAAGGAATTTGAAGAGCACAGCCAGGCTATCCTGCCCCCGCTCACCACAGACCCTCTCTGCGGCTTTTCGCGCTGAGGATGTTCTTTTGACCAGCCATCGATCGTGTTTGAAACTCACCCCTGATTCCTGAGATAGGAACCCCTTTGACAGAAGTTAACGATACAGCACACGCAGCATGGGCTAAGGAAAATATTTTTGACTTCGAGTTAAAGAAATGCTTTGTTCCAGCTTAGATTTTTGACACTTTCTTAGGGTCTTCCTTCTCTTGGGCAGCCTCCGTGGCCCCCTGCCAGCTAAGTCAAGTTCAAGCACCCACGGTTGCTTCCGTGGCTGCCATAACAGGAAAAAAGAGGCTCCTGGAGGGAGACTGACCGGAATAAAGGAGAACAGAGAAAGAGATGGGATGGAGAGAGGAGAGCGAGGATGAGAAAAGAAGAATCGAATTGAAGGCAGGAGTGATTGGGAAAGGGCCAAGTCCTGAGGGAGCTGGAGGTGTAGACAGAGCCCTCAGTGTCAAGGTCAGGGGCATCTAGCGAGAGGAAGAAATGCCGAGCGCCCAGATGTCTGTGTGCTTTACAATACACAAGTATAAAGGAGCCATTCTGGGAAACGTTCTTGGGAGCAGGAGGTTCACCTGTTACTCAGACCCCACCCTGTGTGATTCCTCTGTTGTTTTTCAAACCTAGGCTTTGCTTCAAAATATTTGAATTTTTATCCCTGCTGCAGGGTAACAGGGCAGATCTCTCCTCTTTGCTGATGGGGGTTTAGCTCTGAGCCCTGGGGCTATTTAAACATCAAAGAAGCCATAGGAGCCCTCACAGCCATCAGGCAGATTTCATCTTCACTTACTTCTAGCAGAAAGAAAAGAGGGGAGTCGTCTGCAAAATTATTGGGCCCAGGACCCCCATACCATTGAGCATTATTTTGAAAGGACAGGACACTGATTGCTCAGTGCTTTGGGAAAGATGTTCATCAACTGAGCAACGTCCAGAACAAGTGCCACCTGCCTCCCTGCGTTGAGGGCTGAAGATTGGAATGAAAATGTCACCGTTTCTTTTATCTCCAGCAGCACTTTGGAGGTACTTTCCCTGGAGAGTTGATTTGTTCCTTTTTTCACTGGGTTGGAATAATTCCATTAAGTCTTTTGCTAACTCAAGTAAAACACTCTACCAAGTGAGTGGCATTTGGCAAACTTGGTCCCTTTTCTTGATTATTCTGGTCTATTGATCTGTGTCTCTGGAGAAATTCTGGAAACTTCCAAGACGCCTTTTGGAGTTTAAACTATTATCTCCCTGGTGATAAACTTGAATCAGAGACTAATAAGATGAATTCCTTCCTTGCCTTAGTGATTGCAGTTCTCTCTTCACACCCATCAATTCTCCTGCTCTTAGAGAACTCAGAAACAAAGGAGTCTACTTGTCACCAGGGGGTAACAAGGCAACAGAAAAATTCAGATGGGTCAGACAAAATTAAATGCCTTTGCAGGAAAAGTAAAAGGCACACTGTTGGTTGTAGGAAATTGGAAAGAAAGAATTTTACATGAAATGGTGGAAGGAGAAAACCCAGCTGTTAAAAACCACAGAATTATTGTTATCCTATGGTAAATGGTAGATTCCATGAGGTCTGGGTTCAGATAATCTGCCACTGGGAACAAGGAAAAAAATAGAAGTGTCTTTCTTTGTATTTTACTTAGAAAACATCCTGATTGGCATTTGAATTCCTAGAGTACATGAGGAAAGAATGCAGTAAGCTTTTTCAGAGAGTCCACTTTCTTCTGGAGAGAAGCTAGCAGAAAAATGAATGATGGGTTACTTCTAATTTATAATGATGGTTTCATCTCTCCCAGGTATTATTTTAGTTCTTGGATGATTGGTTCTCCCCACCTGAATCCTGATTGCTTTTTGAAGATGAGAAAGATCACAGAGGCTATACAGTCCATTTCTAGTCTTTTGCAACTTACACACTGCTTTTTTTTTTTTTTTGCGGTACGCGGGCCTCTCACTGTCGTGGCCTCTCCCGTTGCGGAGCACAGGCTCCGGACGCGCAGGCTCAGCGGCCATGGCTTACGGGCCCAGCCGCTCCGCGGCATGTGGGATCTTCCCGGACCGGGGCACGAACCCGCGTCCCCTGTATCAGCAGGCGGACCCTCAACCACTGCGCCACCAGGGAAGCCCTACACACTGCTTTTAATACTAGTCTAAAATTCTTTGGGTAATGGAGATTCCAGTTTGTTTTAAATTTTTCCTTTACTCTGTGGCTTGATTAACAAACACTCATAAACGAAACTGATTAGTTCCTATCGCTTTTTAAGTTGTTGTTTGTGTTGAAACCCAGACTTCAGCTAAGTTATTTTGAACATAACTAGAGGCTAACTTTATTGGAATAAACCACACAGCCAACATGAGAAATACTGCCAATGTGTATATGTCTGACATAACGAGAAACATGGCGCTTAACAAGAAACATATAATATGTTTCATAATATCGAAGTGAATCATCTCTTTGTGCTTGCTCTCAGATTTGGCACTGTTTTGTTTTTTAACTTATGCTGTAGTTTTAGGTATTTTGGAGTTCTGACCGCTTTCATTCATACTTATATAAAAATTGGAACGCTCCCCAAAAGAAATGATAATGTCTGTGCTACTGTTTTTAGAAAGACAGTTCGATCTTTATTAAAAAGAGCAAGGATAAAACCCATGTATTAATCAGCCCCATTGCCTTTGTTCCAAATTTAAGATTATTGTCTTCCTCTTTGCTTCAGTATCTTCTTTGACCCAAGCTGCTCTCTCTCTCTTTTTTTTAAAAATTTATTTATTTTTGGCTGTGTTGGGTCTTAGTTGCTGCACGCAGGCTTTCTCTAGTTGCGGTGAGCGGGGGCTACTCTTCCTTGTGGTGCGCGGGCTTCTCATTGTGGTGGCTTCTCTCGTTGTGGAGCACGGGCTCTAGGCACACGGGCTTCAGTAGTTGCGGCACGCGGGCTCAGTAGTTGTGGCTCACAGGCTCTAGAGCGCAGGCTCAGTAGTTGTGGTGCACAGGCTTACTTTCTCCGCGGCATGTGGGATCTTCCCGGCCCAGGGATCAAACCCGTGTCCCCTGCCTTGGCAGGTGGATTCTCAACCACTGCGCCACCAGGGAAGCCCCCATACTGCTCTCTTTTAGACAGGGAAGATAAGGACGAAGGGCAGGATCTATGAGGGCAGGATATAGGGCAAGATACATGTGTTCTTTGGGGACAGGAACCATATCTTCTTCAGCGTTTATTCCACCCTCAGACTGCCTCTCTCTGCCAAACACTTAGAGCCTAGCTTGACAATCATTTGATTTTGTTGATGAGATAAATGAGTAGGAAGATGGAGTTTGTGGCCAAGTCTAGACCAAGAGTTCCCAAAGTGTGGTTCTGGGTAACATTAGTCTAGATACATCCCATACAAATATTCTAAGAAAAAATAGATTGAGATTATATTTTCTTTAGGGGAGTCAAATTGTACATTAGTATATTAAAGAGTCTGAAAAAAATCCAATAGGAAAGAAATCTGTCGTAAAGCAATAAACCCAGGGTTTCTCCAATCTATTTGACCATGAAACTTTTTTTCCCCTCTTTTAAAAACCTTCTTTCTTAATGTCCCCCAGAACCATTGCTCTGATGAACACCCTAGATGAAGATGGATTAAATTAAGATGGAAAAATTTTGCCTTCTTCGAGCATTAAATTTAAGATGTAGTTACTGAATATATAACCATGTCTTTAGGTATCACGAGAAGTCCCATAATAAGAAAAAGGAGACCACGAAGTAAGTAAAAACCTTCATTTCCCATCAGGTCAGAAAACAAACAAACAAAAAACAGTTGAAACAAGAACCTTGATGAAATATTGCTTAGGGAGGGACCTGGTACCACTTAAAGATATCTTAAAGATTGTAAATGTCTCTTATAGGAAGCAACGGTAGGCCTGCCTGAAATATTTGTTATTGCCGAGTCACAGCCTTAATGTAATCGTGCAGAGAGAAACTGTGTACTCTCCTGGAATGAATAACAATTTAGCCCGGGCAAGCAATAGAGATTGATGATTTTATGTATCTTTGATTTTTTTATGTTTTTCTAGAGTACGAGCAGAGTGAAAAAAAAATCAGGCCCCTCAAGGTTTCTTCTTACGTTTGTAAGGCTTGTGAGGAGTTTTACCACGAAGAGGCCAGCATACATTTTCCTGGTCAAGCTTTGTCTCGACTTGCTCTGTTCTGAGTAGCATTAGAGCTCGTGTTTGAGACCAATGGGCTCCATCATTTCTTCACCACTCAGACATGTAGCAGGAAGATGGCACTGACGTGAGCGAAGCTTAGACATGGCAGTCACCGTCCCTTTATTTCTGCTCTCCCTTCTTTTTGGGTAATGGATCGGGGTGTCGTTAGCTGCCTGCCTCGTGTTCATCACTGTCAGAGCTGGCAGGGTAACAGATGACAGCAGAGATTCAAGGCCACCCAGGGGATGAAGGCTGACAGGACCTCATCTATCACTCCCATTTTAGGGGGTCTCTGTGGTAGAGCTAGCATCAAAGCTGTAATCGAAGCTCACCAGGTCTTCAGGGGCCGGGCAGGGTTGCTCCGCCAAAAAAGCAACTTGAGCTGTCAAATCTGCTTTGTAAATGAAGTGCTTTTCTAGAGACAGTGTGTTTATAATTGTCATCCTGTATGTAGTCCCTCAACATCCAAGAGCTTCTCTCCACGGGCTCGCTCTTGTTATTTTCAGACAAATGAAACTTACGCCATGGGGAGGAGAGGTGTGCCAGCAGATGGATGTATTTGACCTTGGGCATACCTAAGCATACTCTGTTTCTGAGGTTTCTGTCATCTCCTCCAGCAGCTCAATTATTAAGGCTGGGTAGAAATGGCCTGACTAGGGGGCTACCTCTTCTCTTGTCCTTTTCCCTGTGTGAGTCTATCCTCATGGCTACTTCCTTCCTTCCTTCCTTCCTTCCATCCATCCATCCATGTCAGCGACCTCCAGATTTCCATGAACAGCTAGCTCAGTTCTCCAGTCTCCAGTCCAGAAGAGTATGTCCAAATCTCTACTTGCATGTTCCACAGGCACCTCAAATTCATCATGTCCCAGACAGGATATATCATCTCTACTCCAAACCTGCTTCCATCTGCATTCTCAATCTCAAGAAATGCATCACCTTCTAGCAAGAAAAGGAGGAGAAGCATCCTACATCTCTTGTTCAGCTTTACCCTCCTCCAAAATCCAATTAAAATTAATTCTGTTGGAAGCAACTCCTAAGCGTCTTCAGCAGTCGTCCCATCGTCTCCATCTCCTTGTTTCATCTGGACATTAAGAACATCTTAATGTTCTTCCTGCCCGTCTCCCTCCACACCACAGAGAGCTTCCCAACATACAGAGCTGATCATGTCAGTTTCCTGCTCAATAATGCCTCCCCGGTGCCTATGGGATGAGCTCCACCCCTTCCGGTGACATTCCAGGCTCTTCGTAATTAGACTCCTGTCTATCTGACCACTTTCGTCTCCTGGACTCTGCCTTGAGCTTATGATCTAGAAATACTGAATTAGCTGCACGTCTTAGAAGATGCCAGTTACTTTAATGTCCCTGTACCTTTTCACATGCTGCTTTCTCTTCCAGGAAGGTCCTCCCAACACATGCCCGCTCAGCAAATACTATTCATTTTTAAGTCTTAGTACAGGGAATTTGGCATCTGTGAAAACTTCTCTAACTCCTTCGCACTCACTGTTACGATTTTTCATGCTTGTCTTTCCACTGTAGAACAAGTATCATTTATCGAGCGCCTCCAGTGGTCAGGCACTGTATTACTTTCTTTACGTATTTGCATTTAATTCTCAAGTCTGTCTATAAGGTAGATGCTATTTGACCAATTATACACATGATAAAATTGAGGCTCAGACGAATGAAATAGTTTCCCCCGATTCATAAACCTAGTAGATGGTGGATACGAGCTTTAATTCCACGTTTATGTGACTTTGAGATGCCGCTCTTTCCATTGTTTAAAACTGGATCTGTTCATGTCTTGAGAATAAGCACCATATGTTTCCATTTTTATTTTCCTAGTGCCGGGCACAGTGTTTGGTACAGACTAGACACTCAACAGTTACTGAACGAATGAAACTCATAAAGGATTCCATATATTTGTATTCCCAAGGTACCTTATACACATTATCTCTATTTTTCAACCCTGTGATAAGCAATGGTATTGCCATTTTTACAGTTGTGGAAACTAAAACTTGAGCAGTTAAATGACTTGACTAAGGTCATATAGGGGGCAGAAGCTGTGTTTCCTCATCCCATAGCCCACGTTCTTCTCAACACATTCAAGCACTGGTGAATTATGTCTGTTCATGTTGGTCATTCACGGCATGAGAAGTTCTTCAAGGCTTCTATTTCTGCTTGATTTCCTAGAAAGCCTCACCCTTATTACTGAAGATTTTTCAGGAAAAGGAAGTTATGCTGTATTCCTTGTTGAATGCCAGACGTCCATGCTGACTGCCAATGAATGAATTCTCTGATGACCATGAAAGAATCAACATCAAGGAAGGGATAGAGAGAGATGAAGAGCATACGGTTCAAGTCCAAATTCATTACCGTTACCGTGCCCTTCATGGCATTCTGTGGTTTCACCGTATTCTTTCCATGGAGCTTTTTCTAACACAACTCGGCAACTTCCGTCCCCTTCTCTCTAGTGAGCCTGGCCTCTCAAATCCCCTCTTACACATCCTGCCTGTCGTTCCTGCTCTCTGATTTTACTTACACCCTCTGCACTGCCTGAGGTGCCCTTCTCTGCTGCTGTACACAGCTGAACCCATACATCTCCCAAGGACAAGCTCCCGTTCCATCTCCTCTATGAATAATTTCCCATAGCTCCATCCTGCTCGCCCCGACCAAGCATAATGTTGTACCTTATATTTTAGTCTTGGTTACATAATTTGATTGCATTGCTCTATTCTATCTGGCATCCTGTAATTACTTCAGCATCCAAGTTTTATTCCCGGGAATATTGCAAACTCCTTGACAGGAGGGACTGTGCTATATATTTCTTTTCTATTTCACACAGCGCATAGCGCAATTCTAGACAGGCCCTCAATAAATATTTATTGAATTAAATTGGCTACGGCACAGACTGCATTTAAACCTGTACAGAGTTCCTTTTCATAAATTATAGGGGCCTAGACAAGAGGGTCGCTGGAGGGAACCACTGAATATATTCAGTCTGGGCAAGGACACACGAGAAGGTGGGGCTAGGATGCAAGTTCCTGGACAGAGAGTAGTAGGTAAACTGGGATTTGGATCCAAGGGTGGGAAGAGGAAGACTCTGTAGAGTAGAGGAAGGGGCGTAGTAGCTGTGGTGAGAGCAGTGAAGGGAGCTCCGAGACAAGAGAGAGGCCTCGTTAGCAAAGAGGCTGCCGAGAACGTCTGTTTTTAGAAGTTATTAACAAGTTAAATAATTTGACAATGTGTTCTTAGGTAGTCAGGAGATCTGCTAACCAAATATCTTGCTGGGTCAGCAAAATAACACTGCTCGCCATAATTTCTGCACACGTGGAATGAAGAGTTTTCAGAGTTTTATTCATTCAGAACACCTCTATTTGTTTCCAGTACTCCTGTCTCTCAATTCTTCCCCTCCCTCCCCACATCCAAGCCCCGAAACACACACTCACACACATACCTACCCTCTCTTTCAATTGGGTAGAACATCCAATTGAAAGAGAGGGTATTTGGGGTGATAATATTCTCTCTTAAGTGACTAGATTCTTGAAGGATTTCGTGATTTTCTTTTCTGTTTTTTTTTACTTCTATCTCGGATTTACATGTTTGCAGCTACAGAGGAAGCTCATGTGTGGAATTTGACTTATTACAGATAATATTGATCCTAAAATGACTGTTCAAACACAAAACGACATATCAAACCATTCACAACATTGATGTTTCCTGGGAATCTTTCAATATAATTTTTAAAAAATCTGCCAGGTTTTTTTCTCTTGGCCTCATTTCTGTACTTGGAACTTATGGTTTATTGCCAGGAACACTTTCCTGAACAGTTCTGAGAAGATAGAAAACGAATATGCCATAAACACAGATTGGGATTAAATGGCAACTCGGGGGACTATTTTGTTAGTTTCCTTGCTTTCTGGTAGGAGAGAAATTATAAAACATTTCCATTCACTTTTGATTGCAGTTGAAATCCTTAAATATCTCCAGGGAAACACGTGCCACCAGCCCACTAGGAAACAGTTTCTGATGCCCCATGAATACTATCAAATATCAAGAAATTGTTCTCCAGGAGGAAATGTTTTTCCACCTCTGTCTCTCTTTCCTCCCCCTTCTTTTCCTTGTTCTTGTTGCGTTATTGTGAAGCAATGATTTGTTTCCATTTGAAAGCCTTCTATTTCTGCTGAGGAGATAGTTTTATGGGATATCACAGATATTGCTGGCTGGCCGGCTCATCTCAGAGCCACACCTTCATCTCCCAGTTGAGTGTGACCACGTGACAAGGTTCTGGCCAGTGAGAGTAAACAGAGGATGCTGTTTGCAGACTCCCAGAACCATAAGGCAATAAACTGGTGTTATTCAAGCCACTAAAGTTTGTGATACCTTGTTACATCAGTGCAGCCACAGAGCAAGACAGTGTAGAGGTTTCTCAAAAAACTAAAAATAGAACTACTGTATGACCCAGCAATTCCACTCCTGGATATAGATCCCAAAAAAACAAAAACACTAATTTGAAAAGATACACGCACCCCAATGTTCACAGCAGCATTATTTACAATTGCCAAGATATGGAAGCAACCTAAGTGTCCATTAACAGACGCATGGATAAAGAAGACATGGCATACACACACACACACACACACACATACACACACACACAATGGAATACTACTCAGCCATAAAAAGAATGACATTTTGCCATTTGCAGCAACATGGATGACCTTGGAGGGCATTAGGCTAGGTGAAACAAGTCAGACAGAGAAAGACAAATACTGTATGATATCACTTATATGTCAAGCCTAAAAAATACAACAAATCAGTGAGTATAACAAAAAAGAAGGAGACTCACAGACATAGAGAACAAGCTAGTGGTAACCAGTGAGGGGCAGGGGGCAGGGGAAACATAGAGGTGGGAGAGTGGGAGCTACAAACTACTGGTGTAAGATAGGTTCAGAGATAATACTGTACAGCACGGGGAATCTAGCCAATATTTTGCATTAACTGTAAATGGAGTGTAACCTTTAAAAATTGCATTAAAAAGAAATATGGAGGAAAACAAATAAAAAATGCAAAAACAAAAATTGTTACACCAGTAATAGGAAACAAATACACTAGGTTTGCCTGTTTCCCTACCCCGTCTCTTTATTCCGAATAACTCCCCACCACTCCCTCTTCTCCCCACTCCACCTTGTGCTATGAGGCCTGTTAGTCTGGTAAATCCATTGGAATTTTAGACAATAGACTAGAATTATGCACCTCCTTAAATTCCCGTTCCTTTGTGTAACGACTCTCAGGTGCTCAGTAGCGACAGCCACTTTCACACGTGAAGATGGCACTGCTGAGCCCCTGTGGTCACAGCCCTCCTCACTTTGAACTCGTGTTACTGTAGCAACCTTCTCTGTGTTCTCCATACTATGTTTTATCTCTCTAACTGGATAAAACTGACCTTTCTCATACGCCACGTTTATCATGGAAGTCTCTGATCAAGAACCTACACTGGCTCTCTCTTTCCCTAATAAACTGAGACGGTCTTCTTTTTAGCTTTCAAAATCTGATCTTACTCTGGATTTCTAACCTGAGCTTGAACTTTCTGTTTGATTGGGTTACTCTCTTCCTATCTGCCACATCCCAAACCATAGCAAACCCTTGCCTAGCTTGGAATTATCTTCCCTTGGTTTTTTTCTTTTCTTTTAAAGTCCCCTCCCTCCCTCCTTCTTTCCTTTCTTTCCACTGACACTCTGTACGTTCTTGAAAGTTTCACTTCAGTTACCAAACATCCTGACTCTTCTAATTACTGTTGACTTTCTGTTACCTGATTGTTGAACTGTACTTGGTACCACCTATGTGGTTTTATTTGTGAGTTAAAGCTTATATTCCTGTAGTTCCTTTTGCCTGTGATTCAGGACAGAGCACATGGTAATAATGCACATGGATTCATACTTAATTGATCCCATTCTCTCTTGCCTCCTGGACTTCTCCCTCGTTACTGTGTAACCAATGCCAAAGATTCTCCATAGCGCTAACTGTGGACTGGGAGAGTGGGTTCAGAGGCTGTTAGTGGGACCAGATCTGAAACCTGCTGCAGTCAGGATTGTGTTCTCTCCCCCTGAGCAAACTGTTTGTGGAAATGCTTGGCAAGTACTGGTTACTTGATCGACTGAACAGACGTTTTAGAACACGCTCATAGTCTTGTTCATCACATTTACCTTTCAGTATGTAAGCATCACCATCACCACCACCATCACCATCATCATCACCATCACCACCACCATCATCATCACCATCACCACCACCACCACCATCACCATCATCATCACCATCACCACCACCATCACCACCACCATCATCATCACCATCACCATTAGCATCACCATCATCATCACCATCACCACCACCATCACCATTATCATCACCACCACCACCACCATCACCATCATCATCACCATCACCACCACCATCACCATCATCATCACCATCACCACCACCATCACCACCATCACCACCACCATCACCATCATCATCACCATCACCATCATCATCACCATCACCATTAGCATCACCATCATCATCACCATCACCACCACCATCACCATTATCATCACCATCACCACCACCATCATCATCATCATCACCACCACCATCACCATCACCATCATCATCACCATCACCACCACCATCACCATCATCATCACCATCACCACCACCATCACCACCATCACCACCACCATCACCACCACCATCATCATCACCATCACCACCATCAGTATCATCATCATCACCATCACCATCATCCATCATCACCATCACCATTAGCATCACCATCATCATCATCACCATCACCATTAGCATCACCTTCATCATCATCACCATCATCACCATCAGTATCACCATCATCACCATCATCATCATCACCATCATCACCATCAGTATCACCATCACCACCATCATCATCACCATCATCATGATCACCATCACCATCATCACCACCACCATCAGCATCACCATCATCATCACCTTCATCATCATCACCATCATCATCATCTAAAGCTTCCAGTATTTTCTCGAAAATGTAACCCAGGTATCAGAAACTTCTACCTTACTGGGGGTCATCTGTCCTTGATATTTAAATAAAATTTGGTTTATGTCTCCATTCCAGTGGGATACTCAATGTTTCTTCCATGATCTTTAGGCTTCCAGGGAAGTGACATTTTTCATAATCACTTCTGGCTGTGAGTTCCTACTTTGGTTCCAGGTTCGATTTCCAGTCTGCATTCTGCCCTCTTGGATGTTGTTTCTTTTCCTGTCTGATATTAGCCTGCTGCATATTGCCCTTATCCAATGTCTTTTCTCTTCAAAGTCCCACCAACTTAAGCTGCTGAGTATTGCAGATTTTATGAAGATTTAGGGGTTGATGGTGGTTGACCTGGAGGGATAGATGGTCTGTTCTCATTGATTCTATTAAAAGCATATTAGACATTCCTGTTCTACCCTTTAGATAGACCTGCCTTAAAAATTGCTGATCATCTCTTCTGCCATGCCAGGGGAGCCCCTCTCCACTTTAATTCCTCCTCTCTCCTTGTAGATTTTGATTCCTATCCATTTCTGGGGAAAACCATTTAGATATTCTTTTGTCCTGCCTCAGAAGATTCAAGCCAAGCCTTGTGGGCTTCAATTTTATAATCAAACATGTCTATATAGGTGTGTTCCTAAACAAAGATGGTTTTCTCCTTGAGAAAATTTCTGCTAGTACTGCACTAATTTTTTTTCTCTTGTACTATTAATGGAAAATGTAAATCAGAATTAATTGTGAAAATCATAAAATGTTACCATTCCATATCTTTGGGTATTTAGATTGTGGGTAATCATTACTTTCTTTTTTTCAACATTTTTGTAATGAATATGTATTTATTCACAACTAGAAAAACATGAACAAACTAATCCAAAACGAATACAAATAAAAGAAAAAATATTAAAACTGATGAATATATAGGTACATATTATTTATATTTTGAAATATTTATGAGTCCTTTAGTTTTAGAATCAAAACTTCTAAAAGAGGATAATTTTTAAGCACGTCCTTTCTAAGGAGTTAATGCACTGTGGGTCTCCGATAAATGTGAAATGATGTCTACTTGATTCACTCCCTCAGCTGACGTACTGACACTGCTTCAAGACATTAAACCATTTTATGAGGAAACTTGATGAGTACAAGTTATTGCCCCATTATCGGTGTAAGACACAGAATAAAATACCCTTCAGTTGGGCCAATGGGAATAAGGCCTGTAAAGCAAGAATAACTTTGAAGAGAAGGAACTAAAGTGATCAAAATGGACACCAGAAATATTGAAGGGACACAAATATTAGAGAAAAATACGATGAGACAGAGCAAGATAATGACTATGAAACATGGGCCTTTTTGGCCAAAATTTTTTTCTCTTTTGTCCCTGCTGCTATCACTTTGTTAAATCAACAATTCAGTCTGGGCCAGATGCTCTAGTGATTAAGCTTTAAATAAGGATATTGAAATAATCGAGACAAATGATGGAGTCATCCATTATCATAATATATTTTCATAACGCCAAACAATCCCGCATTTAATCAAGAGATTGGCAGGATGAAGTTGATAATTCGCAGTTGTAATGTAATGAAAATGTTATAATTCATGGATGAGACACCCAGACTACATCATGTATTAGGAGTTTAACTTGACTTATAACTCTTTCTGGAATTTAAACCGTCAAACCCGACCATATGCGTTGACTTTTATAGTGATTTAAAGAGTTGTTTGGTGAAAATAGATGTTGACAAAGTTACAAAATTTTCTTTTTTCTTTCTTTCTTTCTTTTTTTTTTAAAGATTGCTGTTCTCTCTTTGGATACTAGAGCTGGGTGTTTTGCAATAATCCAAGAGTTTCTCTTTCCCCGTAATCCATGGCCTAGGACGGATTGTGGTCATTTTGCATGCTTGATCTTGGTGGATGGGTCTAGGCAAAAAGAGCCTCACAGAACATAGTGATTAACCTCTGGTGGTGGCAGCAAGATAACAGTGTAAGTTTGGAAATAAGGGACCCAAAGCCCTGATATCCCAAGTATCACCTGATTCCCCAGGGAAGTGCCTCGTCTTCTGGATGTGGTTTGGCTTCAACTTAGTGCTGCTGTTGTAGCTATTCAGAGCGCTGGTCACGATGCTGGACCTGAAGGGTGAGTGATTATCTTGTAAGGACAAGCTCAATTCCTGTGGAATCTCACAGGAGGATCTCAGCTACTGCACGATGCTGTCGATACTGAAAAAATGAAATAGTGCCGAATTGTCGCAGTAGCGTAGTAAAGTGTCTTCTCAAATGAGCTGTAATTTGATCAGGCACACGTTATCCGCTCATAGAGAAAAGTAAGGAATTACTAACCGGCTTATGACGTACTCTCTAATTGGTTCCGCTAACTTTTAGTTACAGCATAAGGGAATAAACAGGGAATCCTGTTTTGGGCTTTGGCTAGGCCAGAGAGACATCATGAAATTTCCCTACATGATAAAAATGATTAGATGTACCACCATTTAGCAAACATAATAAGGCAATAACCCATAATCTATTAAGAGCTGCATAACCGTCCTGACTGCATGGTCAATGAACCAGTATGAACGTGAAACTCCCCGGGAATAAACTGATCTGATGTGTGGGAGGGAATGACCTTCTTTAGGGCATCGAGTACCCTGAAGAGTGATTTACTCTCTTGTCCTACAAAAAGCCATTTGCCTCACAGGGGTGACATTTTTCTTACCCATGAGTTTCAACGCAACTGCTACTGTTACCTGCTTATGTAAAGGGAAATGAACATTTGAGGTAACTACCTAAATCTTATGGACCAGTAAAATGCTTTTTCTTCAGTTGCCTTGATATTTCAGTCAAATGTTTTTTGGCCTCAGTGCTGATTGCCTTAATTTTGCGTTTCGCTTTGGACGCGGAGACTAGACTGTGTCGTAGGAGGGAAAACTAGTCAAAGTTTTCCAGAGTGTTTGAGATAACCCATAATGCTATGTTAAAAGAAAATTTGCTTGTGATACGCGGCCCAATGATAATGGATGCATTTTTATCTTTTAATATTTACTGTTTAAGCCAAGGTTTTAATATTTAGATCAATAAACATGGCTTATTATCCAAAGGCTAAAAAAATGGAGTTTGATGTTTTTAGCATCAGAACCTGGCCACTTCTCACCACCTCCTCTGCCGACACCTTGTCTGAGGTACCATCACGTCACACCTGGATGGTTGTAAAAGTCTCAAAGCTGGTCGCTTGCTCCCATCCTAGTGCTGTGCTCCGTTTGTCACACAGCAGCCAGAGTTTTCCTATAAGATGCAAGTCAATTGTTGCCATTTCCCCACTAGAAACTCTCCATGGCTTCTCATTTTCACTCAGAGCAAAGGCCATGGTCCTCACCATGGCCGAAGGCTCTGCAAGATTGGTCCCCAGCCCCCTCTCTGCCCACTTCTTGAGTCCTTGCCGCTGTTCCAACCACACTGTCTTCCCGGTCATTCCCTGACTACTGGAAGCAGTGTCTGCCCTTGTGATCTTTACACTTGCCATTTCTTCCACCTGGAATGCATGACTCAATTGTTCAGCTGCTCCAGGATCTCTGCTTAAGTGGCCCCTTATCAGAGAAGCCTTTTGTGACCACTCTCCGCAAAGGAGATGCTACGCTCAATACCCCTTTCTTTCCCTTATTCTTCTTCATAGGATCATCATCATCTGATATTTCCTGTATTTATCTCTGGAGTTGTTTATTGCCAGGCTCCTCCCATCCCTAAGCATATGTACGAGGGCAGAGACTTTATATTTTTGTTTACTTTGCATGGCAGATTGAATTCTCCAAGGTGGCCACAAGATCTCCTGTCTTCTTAGAATGTGATATTGACACTCCTCCAGCAAGAGATGTGGGGGGGCAGGGGAGGATGGGCTGTGCTCTTCCACTTGAATCTTGGCAGGCCTGTGGCTACTGGCAGAAGCGATGCTATGTGATTTCCAAGGCTAACTCATAAGAGTGATACAGCTTCCTCCGGGTCCCCTAGGGATTCTCAGTCTTGGAACCCAACCACCACGCTGTGAGGAAACCCTGGCTCGAAGAATAGGCTGTGTTTTATTGATGCAGTGACATTAATTGATGAGGTCCGGGATCGACTACTAGACATGTGACTAAGGAAGCTTTTGTGATGACGCCAGGCCCCAGTCACCATCTGACTGCGGCTATATCAGTGACCCCAAGAGACAACTGACTTATCAACCTCCAGAAGTATGTGGCATAATAATAAAATGATTGTCATTTATTTAGATGTTGGGATCTCTCATTTAGCAGCAATAGACAACCAGAACACTGTGTCCCCCAGAGCCTGAAATAGTGCTTGAAACATACTTCCTCAATAAATATTTTCTGATTAGACAAATGGGGAAGAACTCTAGAGGTGAAAAGCCTCCTGGTTTATGGTTAGAAGCTTCCTTTAGCCTTCTCTATTCTAGTGGCAACTTCTGATTAGTTAATTTACATGTTGTGCATCTCCCTGTATATTTAGACATTTCAAGCTAGCAATTCTGTTTGAATTTTTGAGAATAGATAGCTCACAAGATCTGAATAAAGGAAGGTTAAGCTTAAGAGGCTTAAACATATGATCTTTTTTTTTTTAGCGTTTTCTTTTTTTGAGTATTTAGTTACATGTACCTATCTTCGACAGAGAGAATGTTAGTAAGTCTAGAAAAAGACATTCATGAGGAAGAGGCTAAGGTCTTGGTATTATCTGTTGATTGCCTTTATCTTTGCTGTACAGGTATCCCCCACTTTTCGGAAGGTCACTGTACACCATTTTGCTTTTATGAAAGACTTACATTGATACCTATTTTCACTAACCTAGATAAATCTGAAAAGGATTTTCATGTTTCTGAAAAGAAGTAAGAAGCAAAGGTAGCGTTCAGTGTTTGTTTCGCAGGGGCTGTTGTAGAAGCAGTGGAAACCCTGAGTGGCAAGAGTGGCGCTACCAAGCCCCTTCCCCGGGAGTCTCAGATTATTTTGTGCATCGTTAGCAAGATGTGTCCTAAGGTACTTGCTTCTTTGCCTTACGCCTTTTTGGCTTTACAGGAAAGGTTTTGTACGAAGAGCTCTACTTTCAGAGAGCAGGGGGAACCTGTACTTCTTCCCAGTTGTAATTACTCACATAGGGAATAGAAAAGCTTTAGCCCAGTTTACATTTTATACTATCACTATAGCAGAATTTCAGACAAAAGCAAGAAAGCAGGGCTTCCCTGGTGGCGCAGTGGTTGAGAGTCCGCCTGCCGATGCAGGGGACACGGGTTCGTGCCCCGGTCCGGGAAGATCCCACATGCCGCGGAGCGGCTGAGCCCGTGAGCCATGGCCGCTGAGCCTGCGCGTCCGGAGCCTGTGCTCCGCAACGGGAGAGGCCACAACAGTGAGAGGCCCGCGTACCACAAAAAAAAAAAAAAAAAAAGAAACCATTTTCAAAGTCACCATAACTCACATGGAGTAAAACTGTTTTAAAATGGGCTCTTTTCTTACTAAGAAAGACCTATTACACCTGAGCTGTATTGTTTTCCTGTTCACTACCCAGTGTCAAAGCAATGGGGTGTTCTCAGACTCAACCCTTAAAAATGTCACCTGTGCTCAAGCGTAAAAGTCGCCCAGCTAGATTCAGTCACTTTGATACGAAGGAGTCAAGCTTCTATCTTGGGGCATTTCAAAGAGGTCCCGGAATGCCATTTCTTTCTTCATTCTTTGACTGACACTCGCTCTTGGTAGGCCTTTGCATCGCGACCCACAGCTTTTCCATCGCCCATCTGGCTGTTGAAGCATGGAACGGGGGTCTTGCAGAGATGTGAGGTAGGAGGCCAGGGTTGGCTGTGGGGTTTTTTCTCCGAAAACACGCAGGAGCAGCGTAGGAAAGGGGCCGCCTCATTTGCAGTATCATCCCGTTACGTGTACATCGCCCATCTCTGTGGCTCAGAGAGGAAACCTGAACAATGAAGGGTACCGCAGGGTAGGGGAACCGCCTCATAACTAATGCTTTCAACTCTCCCACCACTTTCTAGACTTCACCTCTGGGGAGAGCAGAGCTCTTCAGGCAGAGGTCCTCATGTGTCCCATGGCCCTTTGTCTCTCTATAATCTCGGTGATTTTCTCTCGTATTCCTGGGGGCTGACAGCAAGTTTGCAAAACAGCGCGAATGAGCAAAGTCACGTTAGAAATTTAGTGTGGGCTTAAGGCAGGGCACAAGGCGTCGGGATTTAAGACCAGGCATTCAGAGACTGTGTAGCTATGGCACAAGATTTGGGATGCGTATTGCTTATGCCCCAGTTGAGCTACCCCAGCTGCCTTTGCATGGAGCAGAGACAAATCTTTCCTACCAAGTGCCAACTAAAGAATGTTGCTTGTCACCCGGCTCTACATGGATTAGCCATTAGCCACTGCAGTCGCTGACCTCCAACACATCCTGAAAGGAATTCAGGGTGGAGATCGGAAATGAGGCAGCCTGTGCTCTGGGATAAACTGGCAGAACAGGCCTTCAGATCGTTAGATATTTTGGAAGGCTCAGGGTCTCTTATAACCTAATCTCAGAAGTGACAATTGTTACTTCTGCCATCTTCTTTTGGTCACACAGACCAATCCTTTTCCAACAGGGGAGGGAACTGTACAGGATGTGAATATCAGCGGGAGGGGCTCATGTGGGTCCACCTTGAGGAGTGGCTACCATACCTTCTATCCTGGTTCCATGTTTTATCTGCTTGGTTGCCTGCTTCCTTTCAGTGGATTACATTTTTCTAGTGGCATCCTGAAAAAGGTTGCCTGGGCAGTAATCTTTTTCAGATGTGGCATTTGTGAACATGTCTTTATACCTCATCCCTGAATAATGGTTTGGGTTTAGAATTCTAGGTTGATAACATTTTTCTTCAGAATTTTGAAGGCTTTATCCATTATCGTGTAGTTTCCAGACTTTATTTTTTTCTTTTTTTTTTGCGGGCCTCTCACTGCTGTGGCCTCTCCCGTTGCGGAGCACAGGCTCCGGACGTGCAGGCTCAGCGGCCATGGCTCACGGGCGCAGCTGCTCCGCGGCATGTGGGATCTTCCCGGACCGGGGCACGAACCCGCGTCCCCTGCATCGGCAGGCGGACTCTCAACCACTGCGCCACCAGGGAAACCCTCCAGACTTCTAATTGTCAAGTCTGATGCCGTTGTGAATCTTCATTTTCACGTGCTTCCTGTCTTTGTGTTCTTGAAACTTTTAGGCTTTTCTCTTTATCCCCTTTATTCTGGAGTTTCATATTGTGTACGGGTTTTTTTCTTCTTCCTACATTTGTGTATTATCCTGGGTATGTGATGGGCTCTTTCAATTCGGAAACTCAAGCTCTTCAATTCTGTGAAGTTTTTGTTTTTATTTATTTGGTAATTTTCTCAGTTATCTCTTTCTGGGGTCGTATTTGTTGCATGTTTAACCTGTATTGATTCTCTGCTTTTCTTAGTATTATTTTTTCTATTTTCTACCAATTTTTCTTTGATCTACTTTCTGAAAGATTTTCTCAACTTTTATCTTCCAAAACTTTTATTAATTTTTAAATTTCTGCTTTTTTATTTTTAACGTCCAAGAAGTCCTTTGTGGTTTGATGAATGTTTCTTTCCTTTTTTTTTTTTAAACACTTTGTCCTTCCATTCTACTTTTATCATCTTGTTTAATTTTTCCCCCATTGGATGCTTTCTGAGAATGTGTGACTTAATAATCCTGGACTGTCTACTAGTGCGAAGAGTGATGCATGAAAGTTGATTGGAAGAGTATGTTCAGAGGCAGGGCTTGTCAAGATGTGGGCTTTAATTTAGGGTAATTTGTTGGTGTTCTTTCCTTGATGGATATCTCAGCTCTCAGTATTTATAGGTCTTTTTTTTTCTCTTGTATTGTTTAGTTTCCTCAGAGAAAAATTACCCAGTCTCTTGCTTATGGTGTGTTTGTTGGGGGGGTGGATAACAAACTAGGCTGCAGGATTCTAAGAGCAGAGCAGAGTAAGGAGGATGGGAGATCTCATCACACCTTATGCATGATTTCACCCTGTTTTCCTCAGCTCTGGCTGGCATCCCTGAGTCTGGAGCTTGTCTGCGTTTAGGCTTTCAGTAAATTGGCAACATGGAGGGAGACAGGCAGTTACCTCATTGTAGCAGCTAAGAGAGGGGACTCAGGGCAAGGGGTTTAGCTGCTTCCTAGACAGACTTTCAACCAGTGCGGCTCTGGTTCAGACTCAGCCTCCCCCCAGCCTTCACAAGCACTTCCGGTCTCCTGTCTGGGGAACATGCACTTTGCTGTTACTGCACGTAGAGGGGAATTTATTAGAGCATCGGTTCTCAGAGTGTGGTCTGGGGGTCTGAAAAGTCAAAAGAATTTTTATAATAATACTAAGATGAGATTTTCCCTTTTCACTCACATATTCCCGTGAGCGTACAGGGGAATTTTCTAGAGGCAACATGATGTGTGATAATGCAACAGATTAAATGCAGAAGCAGATATGGGAATCTGGCTGTCTTCTGCTACGCCAAACATTACTGAGCTTTATAAAAATGTGCAACAAAGCCACTCTTCTCACTACGTTTTCTTGGTTTGAAATATAAACTTATCTTTCATAAAATATGTTATTCACATTAACATGTACTGGATTTATTAATATTGTTAAGTGGATTAATAAAGAAATACTAAAAGTTTCAGCTTTTGGGAAATATATATTTTTTATGTATATATATATACACAATACCTTTATATATAAATATATAAAAATATATATGTATATATTGCCCCAAAGCTGATACTTTTAGTATATAACCAACATGAATAAAAGCTCTTTGAGGTCTTCAATATTTTTTTTTTTTTTTTTTTTGTGTTACGCGGGCCTCTCACTGTTGTAGCCTCTCCCGTTGGGGAGCACAGGCTCCGGACACGCAGGCTCAGCGGCCATGGCTCACGGGCCCAGCCGCTCCGCGGCATGTGGGATCTTCCCGGACCGAGGCACGAACCCGTGTCCCCTGCATCGGCAGGCGGGCTCTCAACCACTGCGCCACCAGGGAAGCCCTTCAATATTTTTTAATAGTATGAAAGGGTCTTGAGACCAAAACATCTGAGGTCACTGTATTAGAATAATACTCTTGGATTCTTTCTTCTCGTGCCTTCACTCCTCCCTAGGTGACAAGAGTGACTTAATCAGAGAGTTTGGGAGAAGAACTGGGCAGGCGCGGCTCAGCCCTTTCCTCTCACTTTTCTTTTATGTGATCCTAACTTCCCACACTTAAGATTTGCCTGTCTGTAACAGAGCATGTGTTCTTAACAGTTTTTGGCCGGGGGTCAGCTTAGGGCCCGTGGCACTGTCCTGTGATGAGACATGAGTTGTCCCATCATGGCTTGTGATTCTTATTGGGTAGATCTGTCTAATTCAGGGGTGGAGTTGGCAAATCTATCTAGTTCAGGCAGAATAAGCTATGCTTTCTCAGAAGAGCTTTATTTGCGATAAAGGAGACATTTAACTTTTAAAGAAGGTTTGATTTTTGAGAGATTTTAGACTTACAGGCAAGTTGCAAAAAATAGTACAGAGAGTTCCTAGATACCCTTTGTCCAGCTTCCCCTAATGTTAATGTTTTATGTAACTACAGGACAGAGATGGAAAGCAGGAGATCACAGTACATTACAATAAACTAACCCACAGACCTTTTTTGAATTTCATCAGTTTTCCCACCAGTCTTTTTCTGGTCCAGGATCCAATCCAGGATTTCACATTAAAAGTGACATTTTGATCTTCTGCTGCCCGGTTCCTGCATCTGTGTCTTAACCAGTTGTATATTCAACTGAGAAAAAGCTGGGGGACGGGAGTTATTTATCAGTCAGCCTTGTCTCCCAGCACCTCCCAATGTGGAATCTTTCTAGAATTCTATGGTGTGAAGAAATGAGTTCTTGTCTTCTTCCCCATGTTCTCCACTGTGGTACTTCCTACCTTCTCCCTTTGACTCACTCAGTTGCCTCAAGTCCACATCTTTTCCAGCTTCCAGAACTTTGTTGCTAACTCTCTTCTGCTCTTGTCTGCCCTTGTATTTCCTGTGGTTTGCTTTTTCGGTGACTTACACTCTTGCCCTCAGTCTAAGGTCAGTTGCCAAGCCCCACCCGTGCTCTGAGAACTTGGGAGTTAATAAAGTCTTATTCCTTTAATATTGTTATTAGTGGTTGGGTTTTAGAAAGAAGCGGCGATAAATAATAGTTTTAATCTCCTTGTTTAATTAGAATCTGACCCTTGATATATAATCCCCAATTTGTACATAATTTTTGCTTTTCAATGGAAAACCTCATTTAAATACTTTTAATGACTCTTGTACTTAAATGAAGCCCTATAGTCACTTTTCAAGCAAAACCATGGCAAGATTAGGGAAAAATTGGGTAATTTTAAAACTAATTTTATGTATACCTATTGTTTGTAATCAAACACATGTAGGCCCCAATTAGAATGCTTTTTGTAGCTTACCTTGAATTTCTTAGCTTGGAATCAAAAGACCCATGCCCGGGGATGGGTCTTATCCTTTAGGCTTGGCTGGCATCATGGTGCCTGCAGCTACTCACTGCTCAGAGATCAACTGTAGGTCTCTCCTAGTCACCTCTTCCTTCAGTTTCTAAAAAGGAAGAATTGCTGGAAGGAACAAACACTATCTTATCTCTGGTTCCCAGTTCCCAACTTTTTCCTATCATTTTCTCACACTCAACTGAAAAGGAAGAGTGAGATTATGGCTATGTTATACTTTTCAATAAAGTATTTGGCTGTCCTTAATTACTTTTCCTTAAAAGTAATCAGGTTCTCTATGTTTACAGTATTTATAAGAAGAGTAAAACATTCTCTTCCTATCTCTTATATTAAAAATTTGCCTGATACAGCTATTCCTTGTCTTTATACTTTTGCTTTTTATTTTAATTTACTATTTATTTATTATTGAGGTATAGTTTATTTACAACATTATATAAGTTTCAGGTGTACAACATAGTGATTCACGATTTTTAAAGATTATATGCCATTTATAATTATTATAAAATATTGGCTCTCCCTGGGCTGTACAATATATCCTTGCAGCTTATTAATTTTATACATAGTGGTTTGTACCTCTTAATCCCATACACTTATCTTGACCCTCTCCTCTTCTTCCCTCTCCCCACTGGTAACTACTAGTTTGTTCTCTATATCTGTGAGTTTGCTTCTTTTTTGTTATATTCACTAGTTCATTGTATTTTTAGATTCCACATGTTAAGTGGTATCATACAGTATTTGTCTGTCTTTGTCTGACTTACTTCACCAGGCATAATACCCTCCAAGTTCATCTGTGTTGTTGCAAATGGCAAAATTTCAGTCTTTTTTATGGCTGAGTAGTATTCCATTGTGTATATATACTACATCTTCTTTATCCATTTGTCTGTTGCTGGACACTTAGGGTGCTTCCATATCTTGGCTATTGTAAATAATGCTGCTATGAACATTGGGGTGCATGTATTTTTATATTCATAAATAATGTGCTATATTATTTGTTGTATATTTAAAAGTTGCATCCATGACTTTCTCATAGGGTGGAAGATGAGGGATGAGAATGGGGGTGGAGAAGGGAATGTAGGGGACAGTTTCCTTGACTGTGATGCTTTAGTTCTTAAAAGATTAAGATCTGGAGCACGTATGACAAAATATTAATGTTAATTTTGAGGGGTGGAAATGGGTGTTTATGACATCATTGTTACTCTTTGGCATTTTAAAAATAATTTTTTCAAATTTATAACCATTTTTTTTTTAAGCTGGATGTAGCTTGATTTTACTGGGAATCACAGTGACTACCTGGTCTTCTGTCATCTGAGAATGGATCATCTTCCATAAGTGAAAGGATTGTATCCAACTGAAACTTAACTTTTAGGTGTAAATGTTATTTCCTAGGCTGCACCTACCTTGGTAAACCTTGGGACGGTAGAAACAATAATTACAAAGCAGTACTTCTATGTATCTGTTCTCACTTGGTCTGCAGAAATTTCAGCCCTCTCAAATTTGGTAAAATGGTCTAGAGATCTCTAGGAAATGTCTGTGTCATAAAAACTTCAAAGTCATCTCCTGTCCTGGCTAGCTACAATAATGACTCCAGGTATGGCAGATGTCTTACTCAGCTGTGTCACCAGTGTCCGCCCAAGGCACCAGAGCTGCCAGTGTTCTAGTTGCTTGGTGATTCTGGTAATGAGGGCACTGACCTCTGCGCCCTTGAAATCTAGGTCATTGAATTGATCACCACCCCTGGCGACAAGGTGTACAGAGCTCCTGCTACCAATACCTCGCCATCACCGGCTCTAGTGTGGCTGATGTTTCACAGTCTGAAGGTCCCATGGAGGCTTCAGAGAAGGAATTATTTTGGCTCTTCTTGGTGCAACCTGCAGTGGGTGTGGGCTGGAGGACAGTCTGAGCGACAGTCACCTGCTATGCTCTCATTCACTTCTCTCTTCCAAGCTTGGGCCATTGACTCTCTTATTAGAATGAGTTTTTTCCTGGGAAGAACCTTGATCATCATTAAAATAGACTCCTGGTGAGCCTGTCTCACTAGTCCCTGTGGAATGTCAGGATAGTAGAATAGATTCGAGGTGACACGCCTTAGACTCAAACTGGGACTCTGTTACAGGTTCTAAAGCGTGTATATTTTTAAAAACGTGGTTAGGGCTTCCCTGGTGGCGCAGTGGTTGAGAGTCTGCCTGCCGATGCAGGGGACACAGGTTCGTGCCCCGCTCCGGGAAGATCCCACATGCCGCGTAGCGGCTGGGCCCATGAGCCATGGCCGCTAAGCCTGTGCATCCGGAGCCTGTGCTCCGCAACGGGAGAGGCCACAACAGTGAGAGGCCCGTGTACCGCAAAAAAACCAAAAAAACAAATAAACAAAAAACGTGCTTAAAAAGGGACCTTACCTAATATGGAATATTTACCATCCTGACTTTAGAAATTATTTTTATTATTCTAATGCAGGCAGCAGCAAAAAAAATGTCCTGGGTCTCTGAGAGTCATCTGTAAAATCAAAGCATAATAATGACTTTAGAATATATGCAAAACAGGACGCAGATATAAATATTGCTTAGGTCCAGAAGCAGGAAGTACAATACAAAACTGGCTCTATTAGCATGTCCAGAAGCTATTGTGGGTTAAATTATTTAATATGTTATAAGAAAAAAACATGTCAATCAGAAAAGGAAGTAGATGATCAGTGATGGAAGTCCGCAAAGTCACGGAGGGAGATTTGCCATTACATCCCAGCTCCGCCCAAGAGAAGTTCTCCTGGCCAGTGGACTTCATCTGTCTGGGGACAGGGACAGCTTTTTTGAAGTGATACAGCTGACAAGTCCCCACATAGAGCAATCAATCCCATTAAATGTCAGAACTTAAATCCAAGTACTGTTTATCTGATTCCGTGGTCACTAAGTTAAGAGGGTACAACTCAAGGTCCCTTTGGCAGTTAAATTTCTTGTTTTAAAGACATAATTTGCATTTAGATTTATGTACTAGTCGTTTGCAGTCAAGGTTAATTTGAGTACATCCATTGAAGAACGATCTACTTACTTTCAGGTTGTGAAAAAAATCAACTAGTTGAGCTTGCAAAGTTGAGAAGAAGATTCTGGAGAACTACGAATTCACTGAAGTGCTAACATGAGGATTCTTGGTAGTAAACTCCCACCTTGGTAGCGCCCTACCATGGCAGATAGTCCGCAACAAAAGCAATGCAATTGCATTAGAATATTTAGAATACAGAAGAGAATCAGTCACAATTTCACCGATATTACAGTTTTGATGTTACTGTTAATTTTGAGTGTATTTACATGTAATCATTGTGTGTGTGTGTGTGTGTGTGTGTGTGTGTGTGTGTGTAAGTGTGTGTTGTATATATAATTTAGGTCCTGGAGTTTTTTTTTTATTAAAATGGTAAATTTTATTTTTTTTAATTCTTTTTTTAATTTACTTTTTTGGAACTTTATTGTATTTATTTTTTATACAGCACGTTCTTATTAGTCATCTATTTTATACATATTAGTGTATACATGTCAATCCCAATCTCCCAATTCATCACACCACCACCAGCACCACCCTGCCACTTTCCCCCCTTGGTGTCCATATGTTTGTTCTCTACATCTGTGTCTCTATTTCTGCCCTGCAAACCGGTTCATCTGTACCATTTTTCTAGGTTCCACATATATGTGTTAATGTACGATATTTGTTTTTCTCTTTCTGACTTACTTCACTCTGTATGACAGTCTCTGGATTCATCCATGTCTCTACAAATGACCCAATTTCGTTCCTTTTTATGGCTGAGTAATATTCTAAAAAATGGTAAATTTCATTTTATGTTAGTTTTTTTTTGAAGTATAGTTGATTTACAATGTTGTGCTAAATTCTGCTGTACAGCAAAGTGATTCAGTTATACATATATATACATTCTTTTTTAATATTCTTTTCCATTATGGCTTATCACAGGATACTGAATACATTTCTCTGTGCTATACAGTAGGACCTTGTTTATTATCCATCCTCTATATAATAGCTTACATCTGCTGACCCCACCTACCACTCCGTCTCTCTCTCCCCCAACCTACTCCCCCTTGACAACTACAAGTTTGTTCCATATGCCCATGAGTCTATTTCTGTTTCATAGGTAGGTTCATTTGTGTCATAGTTTAGATTCCACATATAAGTGATATTATATGGTATTTGTCTTTCTCTTTCTGACTTATATCACTTAGTATGATAATCTCTGCATGTTGCATGTTGCTGCAAATGGCATTATTTCATTCTTTTTAATGGCTGAGTAGTATTCCATTGTGTATATATATATATATATATATATATATACTACATCTTCTTTATCCATTCATCTGTCGATGGACATTTAGGTTGTTTCCATGTCTTGGCTATTGTGAATAGTGCTGCTATGAACCTAAGGGTGCATGTATCTTTTTGGATTAATTTTTGTCTGGATACATGCCCAGGAGTGGGATTGCTGGATAATATGGTAATTCTCTTTTTAGTTTTCTGAGGAACCTTCATACTGTTCTCTATAGTGGCTGTACCAATTTACATTCTCACCAGCAGTGTAGAAGGGTTCCCTTTTCTCCACACCCTCTCCAGCATTTGTTATTTGTAGAGTTTTGTTTTGTTTTTTTAAAGACACTATTTTTGAGAGCAGTTTTAGTTTCACAACAAGGTTAAGAGGAAGGTACAGAGAGTTCCCATATTCTCCTGCCCGCACACATGCTTAGCCTCCCCCATCACCCCCCACCAGAGTTGTACATTTGTGACAATTGATGAACCTATGTTGACTCATCACAATCACCAAAAGTCCATAGTTTACATTATGGTTCAATCTTTTTTTTTAAAACATCTTTATTGGAGTATAATTGCTTTACAATGGAGTGTTAGTTTCTGCTTTATAACAAAGTGAATCAGCTCTTAGTGTTGTACATTCTATGGGTTTGGACAAATGTATAATGACATGTTTCCACCATTAGAGTATAACGCAGAGGAGTTTCACCGCCCTAAAATCCTCTGTGCTCTATTTAACCTGTCCTACCCCTCCTCCATCCCTGACAATCACTGATTCTTTCACTGTCTCCACAGTTTTGCCTTTTTCAGATGTCATACAGATGGAATCATGCAGTAGGGAGTCTTTTCAGATTGACTTATTTCCCTTAGTCATATGCATTTAAGGTTCCTCCATGTCTTTTCATGGCTTGATAGCTCATTTCTGTTGTTTAAATTTTTATTGGAGTATAGTTGCTTTCCAATATTGTGTTAGTTTCTACTGTACAGCAAAGTGAATCAGCTGTTTATGTCAGAGAATGTTTTGCCTATGATCTCTTCTATAGGTCCTGACTTTTTAATTAAGCGTTTCTTTATGTGTTTCACAAATTTTTATTGAATTGCTGTTATTTTCTAGGTGTTGCTTAGGTGCCGGGTGGATAAAAGCTTTTGCCTTCAAGGAATGTACCTTCTTAAATGAGGGACAGAAAAGAAACAAGGGAAAGATCAAACAGGTGGCATGTCTGGTGGCAGTCGAGGACAGGAAGAGTAAGTAAAGCAATGGAAGGAGGGAGAGAGTGATGGATGTGCTCCAGGATGGGGTGAATCAGGGAAGACTTCTCAGAGGAGGTGACAGTGAATAAAGGTCTCACTCAACTCTCAAGAGGATGCAGTAGTAAATGAAAAGAGGGAAGATCTAGATTGAATAAGACTTGGGATTACTGATGTCTGTTACTAAAAGCCAATTTATTTCTTCAGACTTAGGAGTGGGTTAGATATATTATGGCTGTTAAATCTTTATTAACACTGGCATTTTATTGGACATATTTATTATCTCAAAAGGCAGGCGTGTATATTTGCATGCACGTTCATTGGAATAAAAGGGGAAGACTAATGTGTAAGTGTGAATGCTTCCATGTAAGAAAGATTCATCTGGCCCTCCTGAAAGATTCCAGGTCTTTCAAGAATCTTACACTCTCGCTGTATATTAAACACTAAAATAAAGGACCAACTTTAGTGCCGTGACATACTAGGTATAGTCATACTCCTCCAAAGACTTTCCTATCACTTATAAGATTTTCACTTTGTAGTCCCCAAATTCAAGTCTAGGTTCATGTCCTTGATGTTTTCACAGTCAGTCAACAAACAGCTGTATCAAATTTATTATGAGGTGATTTTTGACTCTGCTATTTCCTGCTAATCTCTCTTTTACCTAATCAACACTTGTCATGCTCATATTATGTTCCAGCTATTGACGAATTGAGGCCAGAGATGGAAGACAAAATCCCTATCCTGACAGAGGATCATTTCCTCTAGCAGGGGAAACGATCAACATGGCAGGACAGATGCTGTGGTGGATGGAGACAGTGCGAGGCGTGGAGAACAGGGACCTGGGAAGGTGGCCTGTGAGGCCCCTAAGGTCCTCATTTTAAAAGGAGACAGGATATAAAGGACGTGTTCCATAATTTAGTTAGCAATTTCCTTATTTGCTGTATATGATGTTTGCTTCTAATTTTTCATTGGTATAAAATAGAAACAATTTCACTTCTAGGTGTATAACCCAAAGAATTGAAAGCAGGGACTCAAACAGATATTTGTACACTAGCACTATTCACAGTAGCCAAAAGGTAGAAACAATAAAAATGCCCAATAACGAACAAATGGATTAACAAAATGCTATATATATATATATATATATATATATATATAATTCAGCCTTAAAAAAGGAATGAAATTCTGATGCATGCTACAATATGAATGAACCTTGAAATATTATGCTAAGTAAAATAAGCCAGACACTGAAAGACAAATATTACATCGTTCCACTTATGTGAAGTACCTAGATTAGTCAAATTTAGAGACAGCAAATAGAATAGTGCTTACCAGGAGTTGAGGAGAGGGGGGACTGGGGAGTTAGTGTTTAATGGGTACAGAGTTTATGTTGAGAATGATGAAAAAGTCCTGGTGATGGTTGCTCGACAATGCGAACGTACTTAATGCCACTGACTGTGCGCCTAAAATTGGTTAAAATGGTAAATTTTTATGCATGTATATTTGATCACAGCTTTTTTTAAAAAAAAAGATAAGCTGAGATGACATTCCAATGTATATAGGAAATGCATATATCCTAATATGTAATACAGATTTCCCGGAATTTGGATCATTTCCTTATTCTAGAACCCAGAAGAAATCTTACTGGATCAGAGTTTATGGCATTTAATAAATATCATCAAATTATTTTGGGAGAACAACTGCACAAGTTTACAGTTCTCCCAGGTACATATACAAGCACTGATCTCATTATTCATATGCCAATCCCTATCCCTGACTAAAGGAACGAAAATCGTTTTGAAAATTCACAGTACCAGTGAAGAACTAAGCCTTGGGCTTAGGGTCCACATTAAATTATAAGTAAAAATATGATGCCTTGTTTTAATATGCACTTCTTTATTAGTGAGGTTTATACTCTCTTGGTATCTTTTTTTTTTAATTTATTTTTATTTTTTTAACATCTTTATTGGAATATAATTGTTTTATAATGGTGTGTTAGTTTCTGCTTTATAACAAAGTGAATCAGCTATACATATACATATGTTCCCATATCTCTTCCCTCTTGCGTCTCCCTCCCTCCCACCCTCCCTATCCCACCCCTCTAGGTGGTCACAAAGCACCGAGCTGACCTCCCTGTGCTCTGCGGCTGCTTCCCACTGGCTATCTATTTTACGTTTGGTAGTGTATATATGTCCATGCCACTCTCTTTTTGTTTACTGGATATATTTCCTATTGTGTGGGTTCCCTGGTTTCTCAGAGTATTTAAAAATTCATTTCTCACTTTAAGACAGCGTAGCAAAACACATATACAACAACAGGGTGTTTTAAAAGTGAAGAATATTGGAGCAGAAGGAAACGAATGGTAGGAAAATAAAATGAAGACAAGGTAAGTTATTGAATATGAAGTTTGCCAAGGGATCTGGCTGGAGGAAGGCGACACATTTGCCAATGAGTTTTCTGGAAGCCAATGGAAAAGAAGAGAAACAAGATCCGTAGTTTCATGAGCTCCGCCAACATCTCCTTGGTTGACACCACATTCATTCCCGGTATAGACTCTGAACCACATTCTTCCCGTGGGTTCATATGCTAGACCGCATCAAAAATCACAGGAGCAATATTTTCCATCCCTTGTGATTCTGCAAAACATTTCCACTCCCACGCAAGAGGTGGAGTCTATTTTCCCCTCCCCTTCAACCTGGGCTGGCCTTGGAATGGCCGCCCTTGATTAACAGAACATGGCAGAGGTAAGGCTACGTGACTCCTGAAGCAAGGCCATCTGGGAAGGGCAACACAGCTCCCCCCCCCCCCCCCCCCGGGCTCTCTCTCCTGGGACAGATGCCTGGGAAGCCTAGAGTCCACCTGTGAAAAGTCTGGCCACCTTGAAGCTGACATACTGTAGAGACCATGTGTTGGAGATAAAGAGGCATATCCGATCAGATGGAGCTGAGCCGGGTGGAGAACAGCCATCCCTGCTGAGCACTGCCGGGGTTGCAGATTCATGAGCAAAAGTAAGTTTTGTTGGTTGCTTTAAGCCCCTGTGTTTTAGGGTGATTTGTTATGCAGCAGTAAGTAACTGCGACAGTTTATTTAAAGAGAATAGAGAAACTTCAGCAGCGCTCTTCCTCGGGCGCTGCCTAAGGAGGTGGCAGCCATGTCCTACTCGGCATCGTGGCCGCCCTGAGACCCCTCTTGGGGCCCAAGATGATCCAAAAAAAAAAGGACCAAGAAGTTCATCCGGCACCAGCCAGACCGATATGCCGACAGTAAGCAGAACTGGTGGAAACCCAGAGCCATTGACAGCAGGGCGCATAGGAGATTCAAGGGCCAGATCTTGATGCCCAACATCGGTTACCGGAGTAACAAGAAAACAAAACACAGGCTGCCCAGCGGCTTCCGCAGGTTCCTGGTCCACAAGGTCAAGAAGCCTGAAGTGCTGCCGATGTGCGACACATCTTACTGTGCTGAGATTGCTTGCAATGTCTCCTCCGAGAACTGCAGGGCCATGGTGGAAAGAGCAGTCCAGCAGGCCGTCGGAGTCACTGGTCCCAACGCCAGGCTGCGCGGCAAGAAAATGAATAGGCAGCCCGTGTGCACATTTTGTTTGTGTTAATAAAACCATAAAACTCAGCCGGAAAAACAAAACCAAAAAACCTTCAGCAACCATCTTTTACAGCATCAGTGTGCCAGACACACGTGGGGTCAAGAGCTGTTTTGTCAAGGACTCTGTCAACGCTGCAGTCGGAAGCCACAGCGCCTATCAGTGGGCTTTGCAAACAAAGCAGTTTGAATGCCTTCGAACTTTCCTGCACATTATCGGAAACACACGTGTCGCTTTTCTTAGCAGTATACTTACAATGAGCTCATAAATAATCTTGAGTACAGACAGGTATTGAGAGTTTCTTCTTAAAGACCATTTAACTTTCATAGAGAACATCTTATGTAAAACAGTTTCCTGGTAGAGGCTTATATGTGTTTAATGGCAAACTATAGGCTATTCTAGACTCTTTTTTTGATGAAGGATTCAGGTAAACCAGAAATAGATTCCAGATACCTACTAAGTGCTCAAACCAGATTCCAGATACCTGCTAAGTGCTCAAACCATAATTCAAATCTATTATTCAAAAGGTAGAGGAGTGTTTGGGAGGGTTTTTTTTTTACATCTTTATTGGAGTATAATTGCTTTACAATGCTGTGTTAGTTTCTGCTTATAACAAAGTGAATCAGTTATACATATACATATGTTCCCATATCTCTTCCCTCCTGCGTCTCCCTCCCTCCCACCCTCCCTATCCCACCCCTCTAGGCGGTCACAGAGCACCGAGCTGATCTCCCTGTGTGTTTGGGAGGTTTGATTCTCTCTCATCCCTCTGATTAATGCCATGGTTAAGCTCCCATGATTGGCAAGCTTTCCATGGATGGGACCCAAAGGAGGGCGAGAAAATCTGGGTCTACCCAGGAAAATTGTGACTGACTGAAGCTTTACATGGGACCTTTGCCTCCATGGTGCTATTTATTGCTCTACCAGAACTTCCACTGGATGTCAAATTCCTTTAGGAAAAGGAGGCAGGTCTTACTACAGCCATGGAAGCTGGCAGAGAGCCAGAATGTACCTAGCAGGCTGTTATCATCGTTAAGAATGTGAGCATGGACTCGGGGTCCAGAGAGTCTGTGTCTAAATCCCGCTGATGCCACTCACTGGCGGAATAACTTCAGGCAAACTATTTAACCTCTCTGTGCCTCAGTTTCCTCCTCTATAAAAATAGGAATGCTCGCAAGGGTTAAACGATTTAAAAGTCCCTAGAACAATGTGTGGCATAGAAGTGATAAATGTCAGCTGTTGCTGCTACTACTGCTACTTCTACTATTACTACTACATATTAGTAATGGGCACCAGTGAAGTTTGCTGAGTGAATAAATGAGTGAATGAATGCCACTCTACTGTGTCCTAGATTTTCCCCTTTATGTTTCTGTAATTAAAAAAAAAAATTATTTATTTTTTCAGCTGTGCCGGGTCTTAGTTGCAGCACACGGGATCTTTGTTGCTGCGTGTGGAATCTTCAGTTGTGGCGTGTGGGATCTAGTTGCCTGACCGAGGATCAAACCCAGTCCCCCTGCATTGGGAGTGCAGAGTCTTAACCACTGGACCACCAAGGAAGTCCCCTATGTATCTATAATTTTTCTACTTTCTAGCTCCATTTACCATAGTCTTTGAAGACCTCATCCTACCCAGGGCTACTGGACTCTTACACAGCCACAAGCTGAAGATTTGTCCATATAAATAGTTGGTTTGTTCACTGTTTGGCCTTCCAGAGCTCCAGGGCTCAGGTCCTCTTGTCCCTTCTGAACTTGATCCTTTCAATGAAACTTTCTTATTGTTCATTGTTCATGCACGTAGGAATATATTTAAGAGTGCACGGAACACTCCCTTTTCTGCCAGCTGTTCAGACTTCCCTCTTAACTCACGTGTCGTTCCTTGTTCTCATTCTTCCCGGATCCCTGTTCATTTGCCTCCATCAGTGGGTCACTGATATCCATTTCTCCATGTACATGCTTTGATCTGCTCTGTTCAACTTTCAGCTTGTACCCCTTGGGTCTTTTCTGCTCACCCCGACCTGCAGGCTGCAGATGCTGTGCCTGATTCCTCACCCTCGGGTGACCAGGTCATGCCCTGACAGCTACACCACAAAGAGCTCTTAATCACACACCTCCAGGCCACCCTCCCAACTTCTAATCCCATCAGGTCTGCAGACCCACCCCATCCCATCTGGCAAGCATTTATCTGAACGCTGCCCATCGTTTAGAGATACACACTGGAAAACACATTGCGTTTCTATCTCCTATTAATAGTGCATTGTGTTTATTTAGCTGTCGGTCTGTTTCCTCGACTTATATTAAAAGCATTCTGATGGAAAGGATTGTATGTCGTGTTGTATGTGGTGGAGGTTGTGTCTGTTGTAGATTTGTGTTCTAGGGTCTTGACATGAATCTCCCTCTTTTGTGGTTTCAGGATCTGTTGGTGGAGATGAGTAGAGTGAAAAGTTAAGTTGTGGTTGAGTTTTTGTCATGTTTTGTCCCTCTTTGTATCAGTCTGCTTAACACTTACTTGGTTTGCTCGTAGGTTTCCATTGTAAACAGAGCGTTGGCGTGGGGGTCAGAAGACCTTGATTCATGCTTTAATTCCTTGGACAGTTCGTTTCGGTTGAGTCTCAGTTGTCTAATTTGTAAGAGTAGGGCCATAATATCTCTCAGAATTGTTTGAGGGTTTAATGCAATCATTCTCATCAGGCTTACTGCTAGTCCAAAGGAGGGCTTTGTGAAAATGAGAAAAAGGTGTTCCCACATCCTGGCAGACACAATTTTGTCCCAGGATGTGCCCTTTGTGAGTGGAATGTGATCTGTGTTCCCCACACATCCTCTTAGCTGGGGGGATGCCCTGGTACAGAGCTGTGTGCAGAGACTCCACGACTTTTAAAAGTGTAGTTTGTAATGATAAAATGTCACACATGTATTGGGAATTATTATTTATTATAAGTTCTGTTTCTCAGACCCTATCCTATCTATCTGCCTATCTATCTATCTATCTACCTACCTACCTATCCATCCGTCCATCCATCCATCGTTCTTTCTGTATATCTGTGTATCTCTATCTACATATGGATGTGTGGATGTATAGATGTATCTATCTCTCTATATCCATCCATTTAATCATTCCACCTCTTTTCACAAAGGATTTGAGGTGGCATTGATTAAATTACAGAATCACAGCTAATATTTGCATACTGCTTTTTCATTGATCTAAATTACTTTATGTCATCTTTATAAGGGTCTTATGGGGGGAGTATCCTGTCTCTCACTTTACAGATGGGCTGGCTGGGTCTCAGACACACATAAGAAATGTCGGACTCAGGACGGAAGCCCAGATTTCTGGTTTATACCCATGTTATTTTACCAGTATCGTGCCATCCAATCTGCTTGTCACTATGATAAAGGACGATATGACAGAACTATTTTTTATTTTCTGTACTAGATCTCAAAAATTGGAACTGCTCTTCAGTAACTGAAACTGAAGAAAGATCAACATCTATTATTATAAACACAACAGAGACCTACAGAATTGGTTTTCTCTTGGTTTCTGTACTGTCTCTAGATGTTAGGGAATTTAATTTAATTTCTACGTGAGAGAAGCAGCACGTTCAACCAAAGGTATGTGGAGGACATAGAAATGAGATAGGCTTAAAAAGGACTCAGATAGCCAGAGGAAAGGCAGAAAAAGCCAACGATACCTACAGTTTAAGTAATTACTCACATCATTTATTGTGGCTACTGTATGTTGCTGTATAAATATATCACATACGATCTTATACAAAGGGGATTTCTATAAGAAGTATTATGATTAAACACAAGTGGATTTCAGATAAATCTCATACATCCGTTTCATATCTCCCTTTGTTACAGGATTTCAAAATCCTTGTGAAACACTAAGGAAATGAAACCATATCTAGCCTCTTATCAAACGAGCAAGCGTATTGCATTGATGGTTATAAGACCCAGGAGCACAGAGGTATTTTAAAATTGCATGTATGCCGCTCAGAACCACAACCCTGGGCTTCAGAAATCACCCACTGTTAGATATTTTCTTAGAAAAGATGCGTTTCCATGATTCCTTTGACTGCAATTACTCATATAGTTTCAACCTCATTATTAGTGTTCAGAGTAAGAATTGTATTTTTTATTTCAGTGATATCAGATTTGGGGAAACGTCACAAAGTAAAACTGATCTATTTCCATAATTCTAGGCCTTGGGTATTCCCCCCCCCCCCCAGAGGATGAAGGTAATGGTTACCACCTCATCCCGGGAAAAATACCAAGTCAAGTGGCTTTCAGAACAAAGAGACCCTGGGCTTCACGTGACTGCTGTTGAAGTACAGGGAGAAAGAGATCGGCCCCTTCTTGTAGCAGGACAAACACCCACACTCTAGTCTAAATTTGTCACTGGTGTCTCAGGAGACATGATGTGATTTGTGGCAACACTGAGTCCAGATTACAGAGGGCAAGAGAGCCCATATGGTGCTTGGCATTTCAGCAAGAAACGTGAGTTAGGTAGGAACTTATTGATTTTTTTTCCTTTTTACAGCAAATTTAGAAAGTATATTGAAATAAATCACAATGTAAATACCACATAGTAAAACTTCAGGGATACCAAAAGTTGCTTGCGGAAAGCAGCTCAAACCATCTGTTGAGGCACACTGAAAGCCTTAAGTTCTCATATTAGAAAAAGAAACACTGAAAAATTATTAACCTACACTTTTTTTCTAATTTTTTCCCCCCAATCTCCCAATTCATCACACCGCAACCCCCATCTCCCGCCCCTTTCCCTCCTTGGTGTCCATAATGTTTGTGGAATTTATTGATTTTAATCTCAAATAATTCTCATGGAATTCTTTTGAGGATATAAGGGAGCTTTAGGGTAGTTTAATCCATTTTTGTTTTCTATGAAGAAATTGGCTCCAGAGTGGTAAGATGAATTACTTGGTGGTAACACCAAAACCAAGGCCTTTAGGACACCAGCCAGGAAGTCCCTCACCCACCATTCAACCACTTTCTTCCTTCTTCAAGGTGAAGACAAATATATTTATTAAAAATCAGTATAAATAAGATTTATTCAGATTTTTTTTCTATTTTGGGCACTGTTCTTTATTATTTCATTGAATCTTTCCGTAGCCCTACGACTCTAGGTACTATGCTATTATTACTATTGTTCACCTGCCTTACAGATGAGGAAACTGAGGCTTACAGAGGTGATGAAGAACCTTGATCTGAATCACACACCTGTGAGAGCCAGGATCGGAACCCAGTCTTATCTGAGAGACCACACTCTCAACCGCCACCTGAAACTAACCCCCTTTGCTGTATTCTCTTTACTCTGGGTCTCCTTGGGAAGGAGTTTCTGTTGTGTATTAGCTGAAGTGATGGAGCTCAGGGGGAGAGACAGCACTTCACTCTCTAAGTGGTCACTCGCTGTGTCCTTTCTCTTTTTTATACTCTTCTTTGTCCTTCTCTCTATAACCATCTTTCCTTTTACGTTCTCAAGGCCAGAGACAGTGCACGTGCTGACTGAAGCATTCCAGCTCGAATTCCCATTTCCAGCTCTGGGTTTCATCTGAAGTTTTCCCTCTCCTTTTATTTCTACATTTGATTGTAAATGTCCTTAGGCTGTGTAGACTTTTGGCACACACATAAGTATTAAAATCATAATATTACTCACTTAGATTGTAGGAGATTTATACGTAGTCATTCTTGACAAAGAGCAGGCCGTTTGATTGCTTTTGTGAGAGAGGTTAGAAGTGGGTTCCTCAGCTTTTCTCAAACTTACATGCATTCTTTCTATTGAGGGCAAAGGAAATGTATTTTCCCTCTGACTCTATTAAAGTTTGGTAGCGTGGAGAATACTTGTTGCATTAAAAGCATGTCCCTATTTAGTTCAATGGTTTGCCGCCTATGGCTCTGTGTTTAAAAAAATGCACTGTTTGTGGGTGAGGAAAGTAACAATGAGTATTTTGTGCCTGAAGGCATTTCTACAAAGTGCTGCAGCTTGCTTTATGGTGCGAACATTGTTTGGAGGATGCTAAGTACGCAATGTGGATTCAACGTGGATCCCGGCGATCACCGTGCAATTTCTTTGCGTCCAGCGTGACTTAGTCAGTGACATTTGTCTGTCCGTAGCCGGGATACTGGTTCATTTCTAAGCATGGTTCAGGCATGTCCAACATAGCTCGTGAACCAGGGGCCGGGCGAATTGAAATTTTCAATTTATTTTCTTGGGGGCTGTGTAGCTTCCCAAGAAAGTACACAAGCGGGGTTCCCTGCTGGTGTGCAGATGTGTCTGGGCGTCTCTGCTGACCCAGAGGGGTTGCCCGCTGAAGTCTATTTGCGGGGGCACTGAGGAGACTTCTGGGAAAGCACCCATCTTAGGTGAGGGAGAGCCGGGCCTGGGAGATTGACTCAGGAGCAGGTTGCGATGTCTTGAGGACTGTATCCTACGTGTGGCTTGGATTCGTCTCCTTGTCACAGCTCTTCTGCCCAAATGGCTGTACACCCAGATTTGTTTGGTCAAGGCTACCAAACAATGGGACACAAATCGTGCGGCTTAGGGGCCTCGAAGGGACTGTCCACAGAGGGGAGTGGTCCATTCTCCCTTCTTCCTCACTGTGGCCCACCACCCACTTGGCCCCTTGGTTGTCTCATTCCAGAGCATTTGGTTCCTTGACCATCGCACCTGTCTTCCCTGCTCCGCAGAGAGCTCTGAGAGAGCCGGCCAACTTCTGTCTTGTTCAGTATGGTATCCCCAGCCCTTAGCCTCTTAGAGGAGCTCAATCAACATGTTGTTGGATGGATGACGTTTGGGTGGAGGAAGGTAGTGATTCTCAAGTCGGCACTGAGGTACCTGGCAGAGCTGGGGGTGAACTGCTGGGCCTTGTATGGGAACGGGAAGGGCTGGGGAGTAGAGCTGCCCTGAGCGGTGGACTGACCATGGATCAATCGACCTTCCAAGTCAGAGAGGAGAAGTAAACTGATACTTGTGTTCTTCTGGGTTGTTGGAGTTTTTGTTTGTTTTGGATTTTGTTCTGGTTTGAAGGTCACATTTGGGTTCTGTCTTAGTTTCTGCCGTATGACTTCAAGTTTACAGCAGTCTCTTAGTTTACAAGAGCAGAGCCTTTGATCCGTTTCACTGAGTGAAGCCAGTGCCGGTGGCCGGCCTTGGTGACTGATGTCACCACTGTATCTGCCACTTATCTCTCCTGCACGGCCCGAGTTTCAGGAATGTCTCTGGTCATCCATGCTGCTCACCTTGTGGACCCAGGATCGGAAGACTTTAACATCCTTGTGCCAGCCTTTCCCAGGTTACGTCTTTCTGGTGCCACCTGCTAAGTCCTGCGCTTCTCTTGTTTATTTTCTTTTTTCTCTACTCTTTTTCAATTCATGGATCACATGTCTCAGTGCTCCTTCAACCTATAGCCAAGTTCGGTTTTAACACCTGTGGTAAGAACCAGTCACGGCGACTGATTAACCCAGTGACACATGCTAATGAGACTGGACATGGGCACAGGGAGGGAACGTATTCATGACGAGTCCATTAAATCTCATTTCCATCGGAAACTTGAAAACCTCCGAGGGATCAAAAGTTCTATGTGATTTTTCTGAGAAGAGAATTGTTCCGGCATTAAGGACAGTGGTCTGGAGATTCCTAGACAGTTGGAATCCTAATTCATTCTTGCACAGGGACATATAGTGATGACATTTTGTGGATGTCGTTAGGACAATAAGGTCAGAGTTAACTTAAAGAAGCACCCAGCGTCTTGCTAACTTCCCAGAACCTCTCTTGCTGTTATGATTCTGAACCTTTATGCATCCATGTCCCCTTTTCCATCTGGCAAACTCCTACTCATTTTTTAAGACTCAGTTCCTTAGTGAAGCTTCCGCAAGTTCCCAGACACAGTTAGGCGCCGCTGTCCCCTACCACATGCTTCTATAGCATCCTTCAGCACACATATATTATAGTATTTACCGAGACATAGGGCAGGAGTTGGCAAGCTTTCTGTAAAGGGCCGGATAGTAAACACTTTCAGTTTTGCCAGCCATATGGTTGCAACCATTCAACTTGGCTGCCGGGTGTACGTAGTCATAGACAATATCTAAATGAATGAGCGTGGCTGTGCTCCAATAAATTTAATCACGGATTCTGAGATTTGGATTTGAGACTTGGATTTCATGGACTCTTTTGATGTCATGAGATATTCTTCTTCATTTGATTTTTTCCCCCCAAACATTCAAAAATGTGAAAATCATGCTTAGCTCAGGGACCATCCAAAAACGGGCATGGGTTTGGCCCGTGGACTGTGTTTGTCCAGCTCTGATACAGAGCTTTTATTCAACACATGTCTGTCTCTTCCGTCTGACTGTCAGCAGTTGAGTCCAGCTAGTAGAATCCTAAGGCATAGGGTAGTTCCTGGCACCTAGGAAGGACGGACTCAACAAATGCTTGCTGAATGGACGCCTGTGCCGGAGTATGAAGGAATACTTCCCCAAATTTGTTGAGCGCTTACGGTGTCAAGCATTGAGCTGAGCAGAGCACTTTCCATGCATTTCTCTTTTAATCCTCATTTAATTTTGCTATCCAGAGACATTAAAGTCAACAGTTATCATTAGACTGTGTTAAACGGTCTTTGTAGTCACATTGAATCCTCTCAACAACCCTTTGGTGAGTACTGATAACATCCACACTTACAGCTGAGGGAAATTAAGCTTGGAGAGATTCTTTGCTCAAAGTTAGTGAGCTAGGGAGTAGGGTGGGGTTAGGAAAGAGCCTGGGTCCCCAGACTTGAGGGTCTCCAGTTCATGACGCCCATGCTGTAGAGCATCAAAGCTTGGATGCCTTCTTGATGGACTTGAGTATCAGGTAGCTTCTGGGACCGTGGTGATGCGGAGACAGGCATGGGGGATGTCCTTTTCTCCTCCTAGCCATTTGGTTATGTTTAAGGACTACTGTGATTCTGTTCCTAACTAGCTGTGTAATGTTTGGAATGTGGCTTAACTTTTCTGGGTCCGTGTCTTCCACTAGTATAGCAAAGAGTTCGAATTGTATGCTGTCAAATGTGTCCTCTTACGATAAGTTTCTGTAATTTTGTTCTCTGCTGTCTTCTGCTTACATATTGCTATTGTCTGTCTCAATTCTCCCGATCTTGACTACAGAAATCCCAGGTCCCGTGGGGTTGCTTGGACTTAGAAGGGAGGAAGGGAGAAGGGAAATATTCATCTAGCCACAAATACATTTTTAAGACCACAGAATAGCAGCTTTTAGGATATTTGTTTTTTGGCTTTTTTTTTTTTTTTTTTTTTGATGGAAAGGTAGCTTTTCCAAGAAAAACAAGTAACGTTATTGTCTATAACAAAATGACAGTAGTGATAGCATCTTCTATTCCCAGGCACCTTTTAAAAGTGCCTTTTTGAAGGCATTATCTAATTCATCCTTCCAATATTCCTTTGAGACATGTAAGAAGCTTTTTTATTAGAAGATCCTTTTACGTAGCTGCAGAACGAGCCTTTCTTTGTTGTAAACTGAAAGGCACTGAGTGTCCCAGAGAGATTTCAGTAGCAGGCCACTGAGTGAGTGGTCACTTCTCAGATGGACGGTCACAATTCTTAAGGAAAAAAAAAAAGAAAGCCAGGCTTCTGCCAGGGCTTTTAGAAGTTAAAAAAACATTTTTTTTCCACTTAATATAAACGTGGCCTTTGGTATTTAAAAATCTGATATCCTCGTTTGGCTGGTGAACATGAGTCATTGGAATTAGTGGAGGTGGATATACCTAACTCATTCCCAATAAATATTTATTATTATTATTTTTAATTTTTTTATTATTTTATTTTTTATAAATATTTAATTTATTTATTATTTTATTTATTAAATATTTTATTTATTTATTATTTTTTATTATTTTATTTTATTATTTTATTCTTTATTCCCAATAAATATTGCTGTAGGAGTCAAGGGACATTTGAGACAATCTTCGGAAAGGCAGGAATTGTATCTACGGGGAAGTTCCATGTCCTGTGGCCATGTCACTGGGCCCAAGCGAACTGTAGAGGCAAGATCATAGGAGGTTTCGATTAGATGTGCTTAAGTGACATCTCTCTGGGTAGCTAGAGGGATAGACCTAAACAAGTAAAATAAAACAAAAATTCAGAATGCTCCATAAATGAGCATGTCAAACCATCTTTTCTGAATTCAACTTTTACATTTACAGAAAATATAACACTTCCACGGTGTCTTTGCAGTGCAGACATTGGCTTTTAGCTTGTTTAGCAGTGATTACCACAAGTATATCCTCACAGCCAGGGAACGCCATTGATAACATGACAAAAGAGATAGAATTTGTTATGGGGGCCTGCCTCTTCCCCGTTTCGCATCCAGCTGCCCAGATCCCTCGTACTGCCCTTGACGTCTCGCAAGCCCATAAGGATGCTCTACCTACACCAACTCTTCCCTAGGGTTCTAACCCTTCAGGACGTCTCTACTTCTCTTCATCCTGTTCCCCACTGCCTCCACTTCCTTAGAGCATTCTGCCCTCTCTAAGTAGGAAATCAAGTTGATAAGTAAATTTACACTATGGTATAAATCAATGCTAGGCTTTTGGATTTTATGAATAAGAGAAATTTAAAAATTTTGAATTGCCATCTTTTCTATTCAACTTCCATCACCAGAATTTTGTAAACTAAAGGGTAGCTTATTACCTTCAAATTAGGATGGATATAATCTTACAACAGAAGATAGTTCAGCCTAATAGAAGATAGTTGGCAACTTCATACTGACATGTTAAAAAAAAGGATATTTTATTTATTTATTATTATTATTTTTTTTTAATTAATTAATTAATTTATTTATGGCTGTGTTGGGTCTTCGTTTCTGTGCGAGGGCTTTTTCCAGTTGTGGCAAGCGGGGGCCATTCTTCATCGTGGTGCGCGGGTCTCTCACTATTGCGGCCTCTCTTGTTGCGGAGCACAGGCTCCAGACGCGCAGGCTCAGTAGTTGTGGCTCACGGGCCCAGTTGCTCCGCGGCATGTGGGATCTTCCCAGACCAGGGCTCGAACCTGTGTCTCCTGCATCGGCAGGCAGACTCTCAACCACTGCGCCACCAGGGAAGCCCAGGAATATATTTTTAAAGGATAGAATGTAATAAAATTACAACCTTCATTTTTATTTTATAATTTACATGTAAAATTGGCAACTGAGCAGTCCACATTGAGAGATGAAGATTGTCTAACGTGATCTGGGACTTTTTTTTTTTTTTTTTAAATAGTCCTTGTCAAATACCAAATTTTGCCTGGAGGAGCTTGACAAAATGGTAAGCTATGTTTTTTAACTTGTTCAGATCAATTTGAAACGTTCTAGGTAAACTAGAGGAGCTCAGGAAGTGTTGCCCTCAAGTTGCCCATTCCTTTTCTGCAACTTCTCTTTGCAAGACTGTTGAGAGATCTGAGAAATTAAGCTGTAAGCAGGGTGTCTGGTTAGCAAATGTTCCAAAAGCAGACGACAGAGCAAGCATCACGCGGCATCTGCTGACACACAGGTCTGTGCAACCTGGGCGCCCCATTCGCCCAACCTGGAGTCATCAGAAAGGTACTCAAGAGGGAGGCTTCAGATTGGTAAAAAATTTCTGCAAGCACGGGCCACACGCCTACCAGCCTTTGGGAACTGTTTGTGTAAAAGGCATCACTAAACTTCCAAGGGTAATTTGCATTTGAAGAGCTTATTAACCAAAGAAGTGTCCAGTGCCTTAGTTTTAGTGTGCTCAGAGATCCTTTTGGGAATCTGATGAGAGCCCTAGCCACTGTCCCCAGGAAAATATCACAAGCTCACACAAGAATTGCACATTTTAGCAGGCAATTACAAAACTCTAATAAATAGAATTTGGGAAGCATAAGGATGAAGTGAAGCTTTTCAGAAGTCTGGGAGAACTGTTAGGGACATTGTGGGTAAGTAGCCCTGTTTTTAATGTCTCAAGAGTCTTCTTAATTACGCACCTTCTTTCCTGAAATAGACATCAATAGGATGAGTATAATTGTAACCTGAACAGAAAGATATCTTTTTTGTTCTTCTTGCAAATTAAAGGATAGCTGAGTTATAGCAAAATACTCCAAGTTTACGCTTTGCACAGGAAAATATAGAAGAAATGATTGCCTTTTGATCTTTGAAACCCTCTTGGTGTTCAGCCACTTAAACCCAGGCATCCTACCTAGATGGTCATGAAGAATTCACGCTCCAAAGTAATGCAGTGACACTGCTGGCATTATAGTTGTCCTTATGCTAATCTCTTCTATCTTGTGACTGTGATGTTGAGAAGGGACAGACATACTTAATATTTTCATAGTACCCTTGGACTCAAATATGTGCCTATTAAGTTCTAGAGTTTTGCCTCTGATATTTCTGTTGGTGAAAGAAATACAATTCAAGAGAGATTGCATTGCTCCGTGTGCTGTATACATTATTCATGACGCAGAAACATGAGTCACTTTCCCTTGCTGTGCTAATCAGACCATCCATAAGGTAGAGTCGTTATCTATAGGCTCTTCTTTTTCATACCAATCTGTTCAATATGGTCAGACAGGGTTTCTCCTGTCAGACATACCCACCCCCCCACACACTTTTTGCTTTGACTATTTGTATTGTAAGCATATAAAAAGACATAACATGATATTTTCACACTTCTCCCCCCGCCCAACTCTTTTACATGAGAATTCTAAATTTTTCGAATCTCTTAAATCATCTGGGCTGAAATGACAACCCATCAGCTGACAGAGCAGTAGAAATTTGGATGGGTCTTCTCATTATTTTTCTTTCTGCCTTTCCCACTCCCTCACTCCCATCCCCATCTTCCTATCCCTCTCCACCATGCTTCCTGATCTCCTGGAATCTCTGGTAGAAATAAGAGAAAGTTTAGACCCAGCATGCAAATAATGGTTACGTTTCTCACAAATAGAGATTGAATTCTAATTTGGCTTTACAAAATATTTTTGGCCAGTATAAGCATAAAAGATTTGCTTCAAAGCTAGACTCTTAATGGAGCTCTGCCTCTTCTGAATGAAGACATTGGAATTGGACCCACTTTATCCTCCTCCAGAGACGGTAACCTATCTGACTTAAACACTGTGATGCTGTTTAGGCTGAACTGTAACTAGTCGAATGCAGTGCATTGAGAACTTGAACTAGGACTTGGAAGTCATTGGCCGAACTACTGACTTGAGAGCTGGGGTACCTATACTTCAGTTACTGTCAGGAACCCGATGCAGTGTAACCTTTACTTAAAGAGCGTTTAGCTCTTCATCTACATGGAGAGTATGCGGAGTGACAGCATCCTTCTGTCTGAGATTGGCTAGATATTCGCCAGTCTGTTTCCTTTCTCTGGGCACATATAAAGAGAGTACATTTCCCGGCCTTGCTTACAGTTGGGCTGGGGCCATCTCAGTGGTGTCAGTGGGATATGAGGGGAAGTGACGGATGCCGTTTTCAGTCCTGGTCACGAAAATCCCTTTATAATCAGCTGCATGATGATAGGGTCCTACTGTGGGGATGAGAGTCATTGAGGGCTGCTGCCCTCCACTCACCATGACAATGGTGAGAAATAAACCTTTATCATGTGAAGTCCTTGAGAAGTTGGGTTTGTTAGTTACAGTGGCTAGTATTACTTATTAAAATTCAACAGTCACGTTGCCTTCGAGAAGGTGATTTTGAAAATGTGTTTCTGAGCATAGGCTTTGTATAATTTCTATTATTAATAACCTTAAAGTTGATGGAATTGATCACACAATGAAGGATATTTGAAGAAAATGTCACATTTCTGCTTTTATAAATAAATCTTCACTGAATGCTTACGATATAAGGCATTTATGGGACACAGCTTCTGACACAGCTCTCAATGATCCCAACTCCTGGTACTCATGCTCTTGTGTAATATCCAGCCCCTTGAATGTGAGCTGGACCTAGTGAGTCACTTCTAACAAGTAGAATGTGGCACAAGTGATGGGATGTTGCTACCACGACAAAAGACTATAACTCCCTTCTTGCTGACGCTCTCTCTGTTGCTGGCACTCTCGCGCCTTCTCACTTGCTTGCTCTGATGAAACCAGATACCATGTGGTGAGTTGCCCTACGGAGAGACCCACGTAGCAAGGAACCGAGGAAGGCCTCCAGTCAACAGCTGATGTGAAACCTAATCCTGCCAACAACCGCTGGAGTGAGCTTGGAAAGCAGGTCCGCTTCCAGCTGAGCCCTCAGATGAGACTTTGGCCTCCACCATCCTACAGCTTGATTATAGCCTATGAGAGATCCAGAGCCGGGAGACCTGGCTGAGCCTTGCCCAGGTTTCTGACTCAGAGAAACTGTGAAATAATAAATGATGCTCGTAGCCACTAAGTTTGGGGCTAATTTTTTTTTTTGCAGTGATAGATAACTAATATAGCACTCTATTAGATGGTCGGGGCTATGATTTCTTTTCTTTTCTTTTCTTTTCTTTTTTAATATTTATTTATTTGGCTGCGCTGGGTCTTACTTACGGCACACGGGATCCTCATTGCCGCGTACGGGATCTTCGTTGTGGCATGTGGGATCTTTAGTTGTGGCATGTGGGATCTTTAGTTGCGGCATGCAGGATCTAGTTCCCTGTCCAGGGATGGAACCCGGGCCCCCTGCATTGGGAGCAGGGAGTCTTAGCCGCTGGACCTCCAGGGAAGTCCCATATGATTTCTGTTTTTAAGGAGCACGGGGTTCTGTAGTGATTGCCAGAGTGGAAGAACAAAGTCTTTAGGGATGAGGAAGAGAGTTCTGTTCATTCTGCCAGGGGTTAGGGTTAGAGGAAATTGTGTTGAGTAACTGGTACTGGGTTTGATTAGGATTTGACTATACAAGGAGTGGGAAGAAGACACTTCAGGCATGGAGAGCAGCACAGGGTGGTGTGAAAGAGCCTTGCGTGTTTGGGAAGCATCAGGTGGTCTAGTGAGGCAGGCGAATGAGGAGGTGATTGAGGAGCGATCTGTAAGGATGTGTGAGGGACACGAGGCTGCAGAGATTGCTTTAGATAATAGGATTTGTTCCTCACCCAGTGGTAAAGTCACGGACCATGGGTTGAAAATTTGTTGAAACTGGTATCAACCATGGTGTGAAGTGCACAGAGCCCAAATTCTGGGCAAGAGATATTTTATCATCCACATAGTCCATGCCTAGATAATACCAAACTCAGTCATTAAAATCTCATCACAGGACTTCCCTGGTGACGCAGTGGTTGAGAGTCCGCCTGCCGATGCAGGGGACACGGGTTCGTGCCCCGGTCCGGGAAGATCCCACATGCCGCGGAGCGGCTGGGCCCGCGAGCCATGGCCGCTGAGCCTGCGCGTGCGGAGCCTGTGCTCTGCAACGGGAGAGGCCACGGCGGTGAGAGGCCCGCGTGCCGCAAAAAAAAAAAAAAAAAAAAAAAAAAAAAATCTCATCACAGTATTTGGTTTGATATTAGAAATGGTTTTGTCTGATTTTTCACTGAGTTATTTCTGTGTGGAATAAATATAGTTAAAATGATTTTCAAGGTGATGGGTGCGTTAGCTAACTGTGGTGGTCATTTTGCGACATATACATATATCAACTCATTACATTCGACAACTTAAACTTACGCAATGTTATATGTCAATTATATTTCAATAAAGCTGGAAGAAAAAAATCTTTGTAAACAGAAAAAACAAACAAAAACCTGTTTCAAGTCACCTTATCCCTTTTTTATTGGCTTCAGGGGTCTTTGGGCAGAAAACTGTATTCCTCCCCTAGGAATAAGGATTGGGAGGTTTTTTTCACTGAGCCTGCAAGTTCACTGGACCTCCTATTACTATATTCCTTTTTTTAAAAATAAAATGTTTTCTTTTTAAATTAGTTAATTAATTTTTGGCTGCGTTGGGTCTTCGTTGCTGCACGTGGGCTTTCTCTAGTTGCTGCAAGCAGGGGCTACTCTTCGCTGTGATGCACGGGCTTCTCATTGTGGTGGCTTCTCTTGTTGTGGAGCACGGGCTCTAGGCACGTGGGCTTCAGTATTTGCAGCATGCAGGCTCAATAGTTGTGGCACACGGGCTTAGTTGCCCCACGGCATGTGAGATCTTCCCGAACCGATGTCCCCTACATTGGCAGGTGGATTCTTAACCACTGTGCCACCAGGGAAGCCCCTACTATATTCCTGAATATGGAGGTAGTGGCAGGGATTGAGCTACATATATATATATATATATATATATATATATATATATATATATATATATATATTTTGGAGTACTTTAAAAAAAATTTATTATTAGTTTTTGTTTTTTGCGGTACGCGGGCCTCTCACTGCTGTGGCCTCTCCCGTTGCGGAGCACAGGCTCCGGAAGCGCAGGCTCAGCGGCCATGGCTCACGGGCCCAGCCGCTCCGCGGCGTGTGGGATCTTCCCGGACCGGGGCACGAACGCGTGTCCCCTGCATCGGCAGGCGGACTCTCAAACACTGCGCCACCAGGGAAGCCCTATTATTAGGTTCTTTTTTTTAGGCTGCACTGCACAGCATGCGGGATCTTAGTTCCCCCGACCAGGGATCGAACCCGTGCCCCCTGCATTGGGAGTGCAGAGTCTTAACCACTAGACCGCCTGGGAAATCCCTACATATTTATATTTAAACTCACCTCTGCAACGAATCCAAGTATCAGGAAACTATTGAAGCACTAAATTTCTAAAGGCTATGGTAAATGACAGAATAAGATATTTCACAAGTTGGTAACTATATAGCATCAACGAGCCCCGTATCTTTCAGATACAGGCATTATTAGAGCGGGGAAGGCAGTTCAGCCTGAAACAAACACTGTTGTTGGTTGTCTTTGAAAAGGCATTCTCTGATTTGCATTAAATGGAAAAGTTAGGATTCTGTGCTTGTGCCCATTTTGTTGGAAAAAAAATGTACTATAGAATCATTAAATATACCACGTTTCAAACTTCACTAATCTTCCTTTCCACTCTTTTCCAGTTAAATGATCAAATAGTTTAGCGTTATCTGTTCTGCTCGTGGTTTTCTGAAGTGGTACATTTTCCCCTCCCTTGGATTTATTTACTTCATTCTTGACTCTTTCCTCTGCTGGTAGCCAGTACTAATGGCCTTCTTGGAAAACAGATATTGGCTTTATTAGCTTCCCAGCTGGTACTCATATCGGGATGATGTCCGTTTCCATGAGCATCAACAGGGCTTTCGAGGGGAAATTCCCATTTGCTGCTGTGTGAAGCGGGGCTCCAGGGCTCCCCAGAGCTGGCCTGGTTCGGTTCAGTCACTGGACCTCAGGGATGTCGATTCTGATGATGAGTCTGGCTCGTGAGAATCACTTTTTGCACTTCTTTCTCAGTTGGGGACGTTTATTCAAGAATCACTGCAATGGCAGGCTGAGTGACTGGGGTCACCTTGGTCTGCATGGAACAGCGGCACACAGCTATCAATCCTGGATCCGCGCGTGTGTGCTGCTTGAGAAGGGACAGACTCATTCCCTTGCTTGAGATTTATCCGATGCCTGGTATCAATGACGCTTAATCTCACTCCCCCACCTGGAGTCCCTGCTGATCTCTAAGTCCTCTTTTGCACACTTCAAGCATGGTGGTTGCAGTTCCAGAAAGGAGAAAGGCTGAGTGGAGGTCAGGTCTGTAAAAATATGAGAGGCAAGCTTGGGTAGGTCTGAAGAATCACTGTAAAATGTTACCAGCTCCTCTGTGTCCTACACTTCTGCAAAAATCACATTTCTTGAAAACTGATTCTAAATTCAGATTAAAAAAAGAAAGAAACAAAATCATTTCTTTTATTCTGATTAACATTCTACATGTGTTTGTACCAGTCTTACACACTGATACAAAGAATTACAGGCTTATGTTTTTTTCTTGGGGGGGGCAGTTATGTTTTCTCCAGTGGTGTCACTTGTAACAAACAACTGTCAGGGCATAAGACTATTAAAAGAGGAGAAAATCCCACGCCAACCTTTTTTTTTTTTCTCCTTTCATTGGGCTTCTCCCTATTTGCAGCTCTGTACTCCATAGGCTACCGGATAGCTTTTACTCAAGAAAGTCGAGTTGTTTTGAAGGTTTGGTTGCTGTTTTCATTTCAGTATTCCAGAGCCAGATGCTTTATGTTCCAGTTCGGTATTTCCCACGTTCACTTTGTTGGTGAACTGTTCTCTGTGGGCCACAGTAAGGTGCTGCCTGGGTGTCTTTCAGTGCTGACAGACACCACTTTAGTGTTAAGAAGGGCTCAGAGGCTGTATTAGTCAGAACGTGCTCTGAGAACATCAACCACAGACATTTTAGCGTCTTAGAAATGGAGGTCTATTTCCTGCTCATGCTAAGTGCCCATTGTAGGTGGCCGTGGGGCTTTGCTTGCTGTTCTCATCACTCTTCCTTGGAGCTACATATTCATTTGGTACATTTTTGCCTTCGGCGTTCTCACAGGTGAACACTTTACTAGATACTGTATCACTGTGTGATAGGGATTGTCATCCTTGCAGCCTCTGATGGTGGGTTCCCCTCTGTCTACTCCCTGACCTTACGTTTTTAGTTTTCTTCTAAAGGTAGAGCGGAATTTCACTTATTGGTACCAATTTCTGAATTGGTCAGGATTGGCTAGGTTACGCTGTAGTGAAGGACAACCTCAAAGCTGCAGTGGCTTAAATGCCAAACGATGATTTCTTACTCCTGGTATACATCTTGAGGGACACTGCCCTGTCCTCCTTACCTAGAGATCCAGGCTGAAAGAAACTCCCCGTCTGTTTCTATCACTGCCCAGGTTAGTGTCATAGTCACCTAGTGCTGTGTAACAAACAACTTTCAAACGTAGTGGCTTTAAACAACCATTATCTAGTTGCTCACTATTTTGTAGCTTGGGGTAGGCTTAGCTGGGCAGTTCTGCTGTTCTCGCCTGGGGTTGCTTTGCAGTCATAGTCAGCTGGTGGGTTGGCTGGGGACAGCTGGCCTCCCTCATGTGTCTGGGGTTCAACTGAGATTACTGGAGCAACTGGGACGGCTGGTCTCTCTAACCACCTGGTCTCTCATCTTCAAGGAGTCTAGCCTGGGTTTCATTGTTCTACTAAAGAGTGAGAGGTGAAGTTTCATAGACCTCTCGGGGACAGTGCTCACACTGTCACTTTCACCCGGTTCTATTGGTCAAAGCAAGTCATAGGGCCTGCTCAGATTCAAGAGAAGCGGAAACCTTCTCTTGGAAGAAACCGCAGAGAATTTATGGCCATTTTAACTCACCACAGCAGGAGAATGGGATGGCGGCGAAACGTGTACAGGCATGCCTCAGAGACAGTCGCGGGTTGGTTCCAGACCACACAGCAAGGCGAATATATAATAAAGTAAGTCACGTAATTTTTTTTCCAGTGCATATCAAACTTACATGTACACCACACTGTAGTCTAGTAAGTGTGCAATAGCATTATATCTAAAAAAGCAACATACATACCGTAATTTAAAAATAATTTATTGCTAAAAAATGCTAACCATCATCTGAGCCTTCAGCGAATTGTAGTAGTGGCGTTAAAAATCACTGATCACAGGGGCTTCCCTGGTGGCGCAGCGGTTGAGAGTCTGCCTGCCGATGCAGGGGACACGGGTTCGTGCCCCGGTCCGGGAAGATCCCACATGCCGCGGAGCGGCTGGGCCCGTGAGCCATGGCCGCTGAGCCTGCGCGTCCGGAGCCTGTGCTCCGCAACGGGAGAGGCCACAACAGCGAGAGGCCCGCGTACCGCAAAAAAAAAAAAAGCATGAAATAATGCCACGTGCACCAACATGGATGGACCTGGAGATGGTCGTACAATTGAAGTAAGTCAGTCAAAGACAAGTATCGTATGGCATCGCTTATACGTGGAGTCTAAAAGAATGATACAAATGGACTTATTTACAAAACAGAAACAGACTCACAGACATAGAAAACAAACTTATGGTTACCAAAGGAGATAGTGGAGGGTAAGCGTGTGTGGGGAGATAAATTAGGAGTTTGGGATTAGCATATGCACACTACTATAAAATATATATAAAATAGATAACCAACAAGGACCTACTGTTGTATAGCACAGGGAACTCTCTTGTAATAACCTATAATGGAAAAGAATCTGGAAAAGAATAAATATATGCATATAACTGAATCACTTTGCTGTACCCTTGAAACTAACACAACAGTGTAAATTAACCATGCTTCAACAACAAAAAAATCCTAAGGTTAAAAAAAAACAACAGTAAGGGCTTTGGAGCCAGTGGATGTGGTTCAGGACCCGGCCCTGCTGTTTATTGGCAGCGTGTCTCAGAGACAGTGAGTACCAGTGGCACAGACCAGCCACCTTCCTGAGCCTCCCTTGCAGTTGAGGTGTGACCACGTGACTGAATGAGAGCTACTGGACTGAGGGCAGCGCGAGTAGAATGTGCCACTTTCAGCCTTGGGCCAGAAAGACACTCCTCCGTCATATGTGACCCTCGCTCCCTTTCCCCCTCTGCCGTCTGAATGGAGAAGATTTGGGGGGCGGGGGGCTTGGAGGAGGGCGGAGGAGTTGGAAGTTGCCTGGGTTCTTGAATGACTTCGCGCAGCGCAGCCTGCTTCCCTCCCACCCCATCGCCGTTGCTGCATCGGACCACAGGTGCGCAAAGCATCTGGCTTGGTCAAACCCCTGAGATTTGGGGGTTTGTTAGAGCAGATAGTGCTACTCTATTACTTGTGTAATATTAGGCAAGACACATAGTCCTTATCAGCGCTACTTTCTATTTTTGTGTGTTTCTGTTAACTGGGTTTTTTTTAAGTCTTTGTAAAAAATTGAAGTATAGTTGCTGTACAATATTATATAAGTTATAAGTGTACAATACAGTGATTCACAGTTTTTAAAGGTTATACTCCTTTTATAGTTATTATAAAATATTGGCTATATTCACTGTACTGTACAGCATATCCCTGTAGCTTATTTTATTTTATTTTTAATAGATTTTAAATTTTTATTTATTTTTGGCTGCTTTGGGTCTTCGTTGCTGCGTGAGGGCTTTCTCTAGTTGCGGCGAGAGGGGGCTACTCTTCGTTGCGGTGCGTGGGATTTTCACTGCGGTGGCTTCTCTTGTTGTGGAGCACGTGCTCTAGGTGCGCGGGTTTCAGTAGTTGTGGCGTGCAGGCTCAGTAGTTGTGGCGCACGGGCTCAGTAATTGTGGCTCGTGGGCTCTAGAGCGCAGGCTCAGTATTTGTGGCTCACGGGCTTAGCAGCTCCGCAGCATGAGGGATCTTCCTGGACCAGGGCTCAAACCCGTGTCCCCTGCATTGGCAGGCAGAGTCTTAACCACTGTGCCACCAGGGAAGCCCTGTAGCTTATTTTATACCTAATAGTTTGTACCTCTTACTCCCCTACCCCTATCCTGTCCCTCCCGCCTCCCCTCTCCTCACTGGTAACCACTAGTTTGTTCTGTGTCTGTGAGTCTGTCAACCCCACTTTCCTCATCTATAAACTGAGGCAACTAATGCCCACTTAATGGAATTTTTTGTAAGGATCGAAAGACGTAAGGTTTATAAAGTGTTTAACATATTGCCTAGCATATAGTAAATACTCAATAAATGGTAGATATTAATAATAATAATAGGAATGTTAGAGTGTTTCCTTTCTGAAGTTGGAACAGACTACTTTTTTTCAGTTCCTCCTAATGTACTGTGAGATTAATTACAGTAAAGAGCTTTGGAAAGACCGAGGCAGAATTACCAGTTTAACACTTAGTCAGATACCTTAGGCTACGTGGAAAAAAACTAGAATGTCTTACTTGATTTATTTCTTTGGGGATGAGAAGTAGATAAAATAGAACAGACTGGATGAAGCATATGAAACTGGGAACTCTTACTTCACCTCATTATCAGACACCAGCGTGTGCTTGCTAAGACCCAAAAGCTGACCCCAGCGTTATGCCAGGCGCTGTTGAGGTGCTTCACGTGTATTAACTCCTAAATCCTCACAGGGGCCCTCTGAAGTGGGCACTCCTATTATGCCCATTTTACAGATGAGGAGACTGAGGCATGGAGTAGTTAAGTACTAACTTGTCCAAGGCCATCCCGGCTAGCCAACGGCAGAGCCAGGATTTGAGTCATGCAGCCTGGCTCCACAGTCCATGCTTTGGACCACTACCCCTCCACACTGCCGTAGACAGTAGGCAGTAGCCGTAGGCAGAGCAGGTGCTCTATAAATATTTATTTGTTCAGTAAGTGAAGGTTGCCACTTGGCATATTTTCAGAGACCTATATCACCCATGTGGGAATTGGAACTCCTGGATAGCAATCAGATCCCCGATTCTTTTACGATATTAAAATATGATAAGAAGTAATGTGGTGGCGGAGGGGTCAGAGAGCCACGTTAGATTTGCTGGGTGCTAAACTGAACCCAGCATTCAAGTTGAGGTCAGGAGAACCCAGCATTCAAGTTGAGGTCAGGAGATGGGCACAACCAGTGCTGGTGGGGTGCTTACTTTCTGGATTGTAGAGATTAGGTCTCCACTCATACTGCAGGCAAACCTAATAAGATTTGATTGCCAAATAATCCTAAACTTCAGCCCTTTAAGAAGCTTCTGACTTGGGCAAAGTGTGCTCTTCATAGAGGTGTCAACCCACATCGCGCTTTCTCCCGCACTGTACCGTGGTTGTGAGCAAAAAGAAATGTCACTTGAACACGAAAGCACGATTTACACTTAATATTCCTTAAATGACTCCCGGAAGCTTATCTGCCTTTCCAGCAATTTTGTGATGGATGTCATTGCTTATTTTGTTTTACAAGCTACCCACAGGTTGGTGATTTCTTTTTTATAAAGCTCATAAGATGAGTGACAGTATAGCGTCCACTCTCTGTCACCAAAGGTGTTTGTACACATCTGTCTGTAGGTAGATCTATACGAAGAGAGGAAGGAGACCAAGCTGACCTACGATTCCTTTTTTCCTAAAATTTCCTTGTGTCATAGCTCTGATCTTAAATCTTATTTGGCAAGTCACAGAATGTGCTAGTTTATCAAAGAGATAAAAAAAATGGACTTTTTTTCCTGCCTTCTGAATTTCAATGAAAGCAGAGTATTCGTCTTCACTATTGATCTCTTCCATTGAGTAGTTCTTTTGATGATTACCACTTTTCTATATTTATAGAGAATCAGCACTTCATAAATGTCAAAAGGCACTTTGCTTTCCAGAAGTGTCAGTGTTCTAACATCTCACGAAGTTAGCAATTATCATGAGAACCACGTGTGGAAACTGGAAAATAACTAATTACTAAGGGAAGTAATCTTTTTTTTCTTGGTAGAATCAGAGAATGAGGAAAAGTTCTTCTCTGTCTTATTTTGATTGTCCTTTTGTCCATAGAGTCACTGTGGTCCAGGAACTTTGTCATCTTCCTTTTCCACTTGCTTTTCTGCCTCAAAGTTACTCTCTCCGGGGGCTTGAATATCAAGTGGGCTATAAAAATCTCCTGCAATGTGGGATGCTTGTCCTGGGACAGAGGAAAATTACATTTGGAACATAGGAATCAGAAAGGGCAGCCTTTTGGGGTCCTATGTATTAGGGTTTATAAAGAAATTTCTCTATACTGTGATGACAGTATAAGTGAAGATTTCGGACAGTTTTCAGCATCGGGGGTAGAGGGGCTGTAAATAATGTTTAAGAGCTGTCCTGACCATTTACCCTCCACGGAATTGAGCAGCTCTTCCACGTCCTGTAGACATAATCTGTACTTGCAGGTTTTTTGTTTGTTTGTTTTTTCAAGTCCCCAGTAAGGCTAATTTGAAAAGTTGTCATAGTAACACTGGCCACTGGTCTCAGATAACATAACAGGGTGAGAAGGTGGCCTCCACTGGACTTCAGGCTTTGTTAGCTCATGCTGTTTTGTCCTGGAATGGCTTGTTTGGAGATAACATTTCATTGCAGCAAAAACGCTCTATGCTGGAGACCCCTAGGAAAGCGGTATCTTGCTCTCAAAGTGGGTGCGTCACACGAACCTCCCCCGCTGCCCTCTGTCCCTCACCGCCTCTCCTATTTAGTGGGGACTGTGTCTAGTCTCTTGGCCCGTGGATTGCCACTCATCACATTTCTTATCATGTGTTCATAGAATTATGCTAAATTGGGCGTGTGGTGTCTTCTCAGTAGCATTAGTTGGAATAGACAGCTTTCAGCTTTGTGGAGTTTTTCGGTTCAGTCTGCCAGGAAGTTTGAGATGTCCTGGGTTTTTTTCAGCAGACTCCTGTCACCTACACATGGTTGTTCTACATGTTACGGCTCTTGCATTTCATGACTGTGTTAAGTGACGTTACTCTCATAATTCAAAGGGACAGCATACAAAGCCCTGTGTGTTTTTCAGGAAACTGCAAAGGAATGTTGAATGCCATCCGTCTTCCTCACACAGAATGTGGCTTCAAGTTTTCTGTGTCACGGGTCCTGGGCTGTCACATTTATGTTGATTGACTTTTCATGTCTTTTGACGGGATGAAAAAATGTCTGCTTTCACATTTTGGCTCTTTGATGTCAGTGACCTGATTTGCTAGTGTTTCGAAAAAGCCTCAGCCTCTCTTTTGGAGTTGCATTCCTCTCAGTTCATCACCCTAAGTTCTTATCTGCCTCTACCTCTTTCATTCTTATTTTTCTGGCTTCTCACTTTGACCTGATAGCAACACGACAGGCACCTAATACATTTGGATCGTGTTGAATTTTAGGAGGGAGAGAGAGACAAGGCACAATTTGGATGAATGCTATTTTAGGAGAACTTCTTTACGCTGACGTCTCTCAGAGGGTTATGGCCTTATGTCAGGGAGTAGAACAGAGCTGAGCTTCTCCGGCTGATAACTGACCATTCCCTGTTTGAAATCAGGCGCAGGTGCGTTGGCCGCAGGCAGGGTGTTCGGACTGACACAGTTTTTCAGGCTGATCTGATAATTGAGAATATTCATCTATTGGAAAGATGTCTGTGAAAGCTGTGGAGAGCTAGCAAACAAAACAAAACGAAGACAGTAATTCCGGCTCTGCAATAAGCCATTTCTGTGTTTGGGTATTTCCAGCAGATTTATTGCCATGATTATTTTAAATACTCTTATGTAAATTGAACAAAGAATGTATTTTGCCTTTCATCCCAATGACTCTGGTGATATGTGGTCCCTGATTTTGATCAGCCGGGATCGTGCCATGTGAGAGAGAGCAACGTGATAATAAATGAGAAGGCAGCAGAGATAAACTGCCCCGTCCTGCCCAGTCACCTCCATTCTTTCCACACAGATTGACTCCAGGACATGAAAGGACTGCCAAGTAGTTAACCTGCACAAACAGCAGTAGAGCTGCAGCAGACGAACTGTCCTTTGACGAAAGCATCTCAGTGCTTCTATAATTACATCCCCAAGGATTCGCATCTCTTAACCACCAGAATGGCCACGTTGCAATGGCCACGCGGAAAAGAAGTAAGAAGGATTAGAAACCAGCAGATTAAATTACTCGGGGACTGTGTTTCTCAGAACTCTCACAAAAGTGGAGAGGAAACCTGAGCACGAGAGGGAGTAACTCACAAAGCATCTGAATACTGTTTCCGATCCCCCGACCTTCTCCCAAACTTGCAGAGCCCCACGTAACTCAAGAATTGAATTTTCATAATGGAAAAGATTTTAGGATGACATGTCACATTTCCACTTTCCCAGTGGGGGAAAACGTCACACAGAAAGATGCGTCTACAGTACTGATTTACAGCTCTGAATGGCAAAATTGAAAGATATCAAACACCAGTCTACCTAGTCATGGGGTCCATGATGATATCACAGGCAATGGAGTGTCAGTTACTGTTTAAAAGATACTGTAGGAAAACTAAATACCGTGGGTGGTACTACAAGATACAGTGTCGTCTGGCACACACTTGGTGCTCAATAATTATTTGAATCAAATATGAAGTGGATTCTACAACCTGATCTTATAATTCAGAACAATCTAGTTCAGCTCAGTAGATTTCAGTTCAATTCAGCAACCATTTACTACCAATAATTTGCAAGGCGCTGTGCTGGGGGCTGCAGAGAATAGTAAGGTACAATCTGGTGGTGTTCTTGATGGTAGTGGATGTGATCACCAGCATAAGACAAGCAAACAAATATAATAGCTATAAAACAGGCAATATTAGCTTCACAAGAGAGCTACCTAAAAGCTATACCCGAAAAGCATAATGCAGATGTATGAATATTACTAGAGTACAGGTTACAGAAGCCACCAAGTCATTGGTCGTGCTCATTCAGTTAAGCGTAATGAAGGTCAGACAAGCTTGAATGCCTATTTGTAGCCCAGAATGGCTATGTGGTGGTTTTATGGAAACTTTCTCACGTAAAGGGTACTTACTGCATGGGCCAGCGGGATGAACACAGATATTTTTAGCCCAAGTGACCTGCGTTCAGATCCTACTTCCGCCAATGGTTAGCATCGTGAAAACTGGTAGATCTCTCTGATTCTTAATTCTTTTGTCTCCAAAATAGACATAGTATTCCTATTAATATGAATTTGCAGGGTGGTTGTAAGGTTTAAGAGAGGCTACTTATGTTTAACATGGCATCTGGCACGTAGAAAGCCCTCAATAAAGATCCCTTCTCTATCTTTCTCTCTTCCAACAGAGAGTGAACGTACACAAGTCAGTCTATTAATCTGACCCTTTTGCCATACCTGTTCTAAGGAAAAAGGTAGGAACCATTTTCTGGGCTGTTTACTTTTTAGTAGCGCTAAGGAAACTTAAAAAAAGAAAATTAAGGATCTGCAAATAAAGCAGTGGATGTTTCCCAAGATGGAGGGGACCCCATATGTTGAACAGTGTATTATTTGTGTTTGCAAAACCACGTGTTGGTATTCAGAGAATTATTTCAAGCCTCTTTCACACACATGATCTCACGTTCCCCTCGTTCACTGTTGAATATATTTGAAAAGTAGCCAGCTTCTGATTATGAATTTGTTTGATGGATAAATATTTTATTCACAATATAGCTTAGATCTGTTTTCAATTCCATATATATATATATTTCGTTTTTGCTAAAATTGAGTCACAGTGTACCTATGACTGAAGGTGGTGGTGGGTTATGTTTCTGAGCTATTTCCCCCTGGAGTTTGAGGGTCTTTCAGATGCTGAATGCACGGCGTTTTGTAGTTTCCCCGCATATCTTATCCTGGAAGTTGCTAGTTTTTCTTCTCTTCTTGAAGGTTTTCCTAAAACACAGATTCCTCTTTATCTCCATACTTTTCTTTTCTTTTTTCCTCCTGAGGTTCTTACCGAAGACAACCAGATTGTAAACTCCCCGAAAGAAGTCTTTATGTCTTAAATCTCTTTGCTCAACAAATATTTACGCACATGCCAAAAGCCCAGGGAAGTCTCGAGCAAATCGACCGCTCCCTTTGTAACAGTCAAGTCAGTATTCTAGCCACCAAAGCGTCACTCGTCATGGGACATGGTTTCTAATTCTTCTGATGAGTCAGAAAACCACGAAACGCTATACTTGGAAAAGTCACAGCAAATGAATATTTTCATTCATTTTATACTATATGGATTAATTTGTAGAAGATCTTGAAATTCCAATAGATTACATAAGAGATCATATTTATTTTAAGTACAATACTATATGTTCCTATGTTAAGGAAGAATGGATTTCTCTTCTTTTTTCCCTCCCTTTCTCACCCCACACCTTCTTCCTCCTTACCTAGATCATTTCATGAAAGGGGGGAAGATATACTGTCACGGTGGCTGATTTTCCAAAATTTACGGCATTGCTTTCTCCAGCTATTTTCTGTCTGCATTGTTCACTTCTTAGAGCGATGTCTCATATTTAAATGGGATCACAAACAAGTGAAAAGTAAGTGGCGATCCACCTTATTTTTATGTCATCCTCTCATTTTTTTTTTCTTGCGGTACGCGGGCCTCTCACTGCTGTGGCCTCTCCCGTTGCGGAGCACAGGCTCCGGACGCGCAGGCTCAGCGGCCATGGCTCACGGGCCCAGCCGCTCCGCGGCATGTGGGATCTTCCCAGACCGGGGCACGAACCCGTGTCCCCTGCATCGGCAGGCAGACTCTCAACCACTGCGCCAGCAGGGAAGCCCTATGTCATCCTCTCTTAAGAGGTTTACTAGAAGCTGATAGTCTTCACTTTATTACATAACACATACTTATGGGGCACTTAAATGCCAGGCACTGGGCGAGTTGCTGGATGTACAGCAGTGAACAGGGGTCCTGTGAATGAGAGCTCACAGTCAGAGGGCAACGGTTTTCCAGGCCCAGGGCAGTTTGTATTCAGTCAGCGGCTTTGAAGAAGTACATTTGGCTTCACAATTAGAAGAGTGTGGATTAGGACTTCTTCTGGTTAAATAAATTCCTCTTCAGTTACTCAGCCAGAAACAAGAATGAAATAATGCCGTTTGCAGCAACATGATGGACCTGGAGATGGTCATACTAAGTGAAGTAAGTTGGACAAAAACAGATGTCATATGATCTCACTTACACGTGGAATCAAAAAATGATACAGGGCTTCCCTGGTGGCGCAGTGGTTGAGAGCCCGCCTGCAGATGCAGGGGACACGGGTTCGTGCCCCGGTCCGGGAAGATCCCACATGCCGCGGAGCGGCTGGGCCCGTGAGCCATGGCCGCTGAGCCTGCGCGTCCGGAGCCTGTGCTCCACAACGGGAGAGGCCACAACGTACCGCAAAAAAAAAAAAAAAAAAAAAAAGATACAAATGAACTTATTTACAAAATAGAAATAGACTCACAGACACAGAAAACAAACTTACAGTTACCAGGGAGGAAGGGGCAGGGAAGGGATAAGTTAGGAGTTTGGGATTAACAGATACACACTACTATATATAAAATAGATAAATGACAAAGACCTACTGTATAGCACAGGGAACTATATTCAATATCTTGTAATAACCTATAATGGAAAAGAATATGAAAAAATATATATAACTGTATCACTTTACTGTACACCTAAAACATTGTAAATCAATTATATTTCAGTTAAAAAAAATCCCTCTTCACATTTCCCTGAATTACCAGTAATCAGGAGAAAACTTTGTTTCCTGAAGTTCTACCACGGATTAGCAGAAGAATGATTAATCATTTAAACTAAAAAAAAAAAAAAATTTTAATCATTTAAACTTCCTCTCATTTAGACAAACTTTCCTCATTTGCTGGAAAAACTGGCTCCGCTGACTGCTATTTACTCAGCACAACCCGGAGAGGCATTAAGAGCTGCTCTAAACTCAGAAGAGTTCCCTTTATTGGGAAGTTGGTGGTAATAGTTCTCTAACAGGCATTCTTAATCAATGATAAAAATAACCTTTTAGATGCTTAAATCATTTGGCTGCCAAGGGCATTTAATTAGGCCCATTGCCAAATGCTAATTAATGATACAAGTGGAGGGTTTTATTTAAATTTGTTATACTAACATGTGGAAATATAAACTGCCGATGGAGAGAAACTTGTCGAAGGTGGAATGTGTCAGGTGAAGGAACAAACACCAAACATTAAAATAATAGACCTGCTGAGTTACAGAAGGTAATTGAAATAGAAACCTTGCATAGAAGATAATTCATTTGTAAAAAGCTTCTTGTAATTTAAAGTACTCAAGCTGCTGAAAAATATAGAAAATCATGGGCATTATTGTAGGCTAATCCTTATTGAATAGGACGAATTTAACTCAGTTCTGAGGGAGGTAAGTTCCAGAGAGCTGTGTGGCATAAAGGCCGTCTCCCTTTCGTTAAATACATTTGCTTTTCCAGTGTTTATACGTCCAGTTGATGTTATAGTCCTGAGTTTATTTCCAGCCCCAGCTGCACTGATGTCATGTTTTAGGTCTTTCTGATTTGCAAAGAAAATTTATGGTAGGGCTATGGTATCCCCAATGGCTAATGGCTAACAAGATTTCTTCCAGGCTCAGTGGAGGGATGCTATACTGTGCAGTCCAGATACGTCTGGGTTTTTATCAACATGTTTCCCCTGGAAAGCCCCATGGCTTGGCTTTCTGCCACTCATGCTCCTGACATGTCCCGGTGGGTTTATTGTGGATTAAAACGATTGGAGTAGCTAAAGGCAGAAGATGCACCCAAAGTTAAGAGGGCAGTGGGGGCCACATGCCGTTCTATTCTTACTGGACGTGAGCAAAAATGGGAAGGTCTATAGATATGCATTTTTTCTTGTATTAGTGGAAAGATTGGGTCTACAGATCTCTAAACTTGAGTCTGGCAACTAACCACTGAATGTGATGAAATTCTGGTTAAAGAAACAAGAGCTCTGAGTCAAGAAGCCGTTCATAAGGATCAGTTTGATGGGATCCACTTTGTGAGGTAGAGAAATAGCGAGGAGGGGCTGGAGGTAGTTGCCACACTGAGTGACAGCGCAGGATTGAATCTGCTCTCTTCTGGTTTGCTTCTGAGATCTCCCAGCTTAGCACCGTGGTTTATGTTCATGTCCCTTAGAGTGAGTGTTCTCCAGTTCATTCGTCTCTTTACATTCCTCCACTACATCCAGCTCAAATTCCACTTTCACTGGAAAAACCTTGGAGCACTCCATCTAGGATTGATGCCTCATTCAGCTGAAGAAAGATCCCGGATACATTTAAAATCCACCGGGAAAACGGCACTCATTGCCTAGAATCACGTGACGGACACTCATGGTATATTATCTCTTTCTTTTATAATTGCTTGGATGCCTAGCTCGTCAAATTAGATTTCACATTCAGGGAAGGCAGGGGTGATCCATTTGCATTTCCCACACCTTTGCACGGTGCCGAGCTTAGGAGAGTTACACAGTAATTATTTGTTGATGAACCAGTGAAAGAACACAGAGGGTTGAACTCAAATGGCCAGTGTCACCAGAGCTGGTGAGTACAATGTGTCATTCTCACTGTGAAGGCCATCTGCCCTGTTTCTCCACCCCTCACTGTGGCTCTAATGCCAGAAAGGGGCCGGGATGCATCTCATTAAGTGAAACATTAACTTTTTACCACACGTCCAAATGGTATAAACATCTGGGAGTGCTCAAGATAGACACATTCAAATCTGCATTACCAAATGACTACAGAATGTCTGACAAAGCTTTTCAGTGTTCCTTTTTGCTTACAGGACATCTCAGTCAACATTTGGATTCTACAAGGGCAGGGTGATGTAACTCCCGCGGCATTACAAGGAGATGGTATTTTTAGCTACTCTTCTCAAGACCTGGTATCTTCTACCTGGAACCCTAGGGATGAAATCGACCTTACAGACCCCTTCCCTTTACTGAGGAGGAAAGTGAGGCTTACAGAGTTTAAAGGACTTGTTCAAGGTCACTCAGCTTGTGATTGACAGCTGTCCAAATACAGTATCATTCACAGATGGCTGTGCTGTTTGACCATCAGGTATAGACCAAACCCTTAATTTTGGGGGCTCTTTATATCATATTGAGCTAGTTTGATCTTTATATATCAAACCTTGAGAGTCTCTGGCAAGTAGACTATTTCTCAGATGAGGAGACCGCCTCACATGTAAGTTGAAGTTGTTTGTTTGAGATCAGCGACAACTAAGCCCACGTAGAAATGATCGTTACCACTGGCTGAGCTTTTATTTTGACGTTTAGTTCCGGCAAAGAAAAAGCATCTGTTTCTCTCTGTTCTTGCTTGGCTGGCCCCCCTTGGGACCAATAACAAGCATTGATCCTGAAAATTGTTACCTGACTTCTCACCCATCTGTGGATGCAAAGCAAGGTGTGAGGACCCCAAGGACCCAGGGTTCCTGCTCCAGCCCCTCCTCTCTCCTGCCGGGCACAGAGCTGTCCCACGAAGACCTCTCCAGGTGTGAGGGTCCCAAGGGAAGCCTGGCATGTGCTGACAGCTGAATTTCCAGGTTTAGAAATTAAGCTCTCCTTGTTTTCTGTGACGACCCCTTACACGCAGGCCTCCAAGCCATCTGGGGGAGCATTCCATTGCCATTTCTAATGGTAGCAGCTGTGAGGTCACTGATGCTTACATCAGGTGCTGTCTTTTGATTCTTCTAACGATGACCATCTTTAGGTTTCCAAGTGGTGATGTTATCCTCACAGAAATGGAGGATGGCTCTCTCCCCATTTCTTTGCTTCACTTTATTATTCGGGCCTTAAAACGTAATGACTTGGGTGTACAGTCACAAAACATCTCTTAAGAAACCAGTTCCTGGAAGTTCCCTGGTGGCCTCGTGGTTAGGATTCAGCACTTTCACTGCTGTGGCCCAGGTTCAGTCCCTGGTGGGGGAACTGAGATCCCGCGAGCCTCACAGTGTAGCCAAAAGAAAAAAAAGAAAAAGGAAACAGTTCCTTCAGACCGTAGCCCTGTCTTGGGGACAATCTGAAGTCAAGTGTGAGAATCTGGACATGTCCCATTATTACGTTCTCTGTGTTCTCCACTTCTTCCTCCTCTTCCCCACACTCCCCTAAAGCAAAAAATAACATTTCTTCCTCTCCTTCAGCAAAACATGTATCAACTCATGCAAATAGTTGTGGGAAAGGGTCACGGTGTTACTGCACCAAACTTGAGTCCGCTTGCCCGCGGGCAGTAAAGCCAATCTACTGATACCGGGTGGTAGTGAAGGAAAAGTGCAGCGTTTATTGCAGACGCCAAGCAAGGAGTCCAGGACAGCTAGTGCTCAAAAGACCTGAACTCCCTGAAGGCTTTCAGAGAAAGGTTTTTTTTTTAAAATAAATTTATTTATTTTTGGTTGCGTTGGGTCTTCATTGCTGCGTGCGGGCTTTCTCTAGTTGCGGCGATTGGGGGCTACTCCTCATTGCAGTGCATGGGCTTCTCATTGCGGTGGCTTCTCTTGTTGCGGAACACAGGCTTTAGGTGCGCAGGCTTCAGTAGTTGTGGCTCGTGGGCTCTAGAGCGCAGGCTCAGCAGTTGTGGCGCACGGGCTTAGTTGTTCCTCAGTATGTGCGATCTTCCCGGACCAGGGCTCGAACCCACGTCCCCTGCATTGGCAGGCGGATTCTTAACCACTGTGCCACCAGGGAAGTCCCAGGGAAAGGTTTTTGAACCCTGGGTGAAGGAGGGGTGTTATGAGATGCGTGGTCAGCTTGTGGACATTCTTCTGATTGGTTGGTGGTGAGGTAATCAGGAGTCAACATCCTCAACCTTCCGGTTCCAGCTCATCCGGGGTCTACATGCTTGTGGGCAGCATAGAGTTAACTTCTTCCATGTGGTGAGGGTTTCAGTCTCTGTAAAACAGCTCACAGGACCCGGCTCAGAACATGATCTATAGCCCTTGAGGAGGAACTAAAGGTCCTTGACTTTGTTGAATGGCTAACCTATAATTATTGTGTCTGGCTTGACTGTTTTACTTTCTTTATGCACTGTCTCACTTCTCTGACTAAGTTCACTCTTTGGAACTTGGGGAAGGCCTAGGAGGCTACAGTTTTTCTACAGACCAGAGGCAGGTGGAGGACATGGTAGGGGTTCTGTTCTGGGGAGGCCCCAAAGGGCCCCGTTCGGTTACAGCTGGCCCTGCTCCTTGGACAAGTGGGCCACACACAAAGGTGAAAGCTCTTATTCCCCCGTTTTCAAATTCCTACCCTGGGCGCACATTTTGACATCCATTATCATATTTAATTCTCGCAGCAGTTGAAAGTTAACACTATTATTCCAAATGAGAGTGAGGTAACCAAAGCTCAGAGAGATCTAGTCAGGGTGAAGAAACGCGCCCAAGTCAGGCAGTTATAGGTAAACGATCTCAGGTTCCAACCCAGTTCTGGCTGACGCCTCAGCTGTGGTGTTATGTAAGCGCCACCTGGGGTGCTTGTCAAGAAAGCAGACCCCGGGGCCCCGTCCCAGGGCCCAGCAATGGTCATCATCCCAGGTGATTCAACCACAGGAGACTATGGGAAAGACATCTATGGGGCCTGGAGCAGAGTAGCAGAGTAGCGTAGCAGAGTAGCGTCCGCGAAATGGACGGGACTTTATACCGTACTCGACCCACGGTGCTCTTTCTGCCTGAGCTCTCTCATGTGGGGCAGAGGTCACACTGATTGTTCCTATCCCTGTTCAGGAGTGCACTTGGATGAACACAGCAGTTCCTCAGGTCTTTGGATCATCTGCCTCAGAAGAGGGCATTTATTTAAAGATCGCAGATACCCTGGTACCTTCACAGATCCACTGTGGGCTTGGAAGCCCGGGAATCTGCATTTTTACCATGCCCGTACCTGGATGTTATGCACAATCAACACTAGATATGAAAACAAACAAACAATATAAAAGCCAGGAACAGATCCAGAAATAGCTCTTTCTACGCGGCTTCCATCTACGGTAAATAAATGCGGAAAAATATATGACCAAAGCCGTTTCTAGGCATCGTTTCCATTGAATTTGTCATCTGGGATGTGCTTACCTGTTCAAATCGATACAACAGAGAGGACGGTGAAAATAACACTGTAAGAAACAGACAAAATGAGAGCCTGTTAGGTTAATCCCTTTCTTCCCACTAGGTCAGTGAAGTGTCCATTTCCTAGTTGTTTATCCCCATGGGCTTTCAAAGCAGATCTGGGGACCGAGGTCCTGTGAGAATACAATTGATTGAAACTGCAAGAATTTTGGAGCATGAGGGCTGGAATTAATTAGCACCCTGAAAACAGCAGCACTAGGCCCTTGAATTTTTGGAACATCTGAATGGTAACTGTTGATTTCTCAACCCAAGGCAGAACATCTGTTCTTTTGCAGAGAGTCGAGCAAAGATTGCAATGCAGAGTCAGGTGGGCGTAGCGTTGTGAGGAAATGTTTGGATCATAGCTGTCCATTTGGATGTATTATTAGACAGCACTCAGTATAATTGCTTTCTCAAGAATTTTTAGATGTCTGACACATACACTGTACATCTTGTGGGATTTTATAGGTCCTTGATCCTCTGTAAAGTTATTCCAATCCCAAATGTCATGAGAGGTATCCATAAAATGTAACAAGCGGTCTGTATTCAGAATTAATTTAACATTCAACACAATTCATTAATTCCCATCCAGTCATAATCTGTGTCATCTTGCATGCTTGGATCTTTGGGAGATACAGACAGGTCAGTGAGGAAAGGAGAGGAAGATGAAGCCAGGGAAAGGAAGGGATACAGATGGAGTTGTTTCTAGTCATTTTCTAGATGTAAATGACTAGACCTAAGAATACGGTAATGATAAGGTAACAGCAAAGCAAAGTCAAAACTTAAAAATATGATATCGCTTATATGTGGAATCTCAAAAAAGGTACATATGAACTTATTTACAAAACAGAAATAGACTCATAGACACAGAAAACAAACTTACGGTTACCAAAGGGGAAAGGTGGGAGCGAGGGATAAGTTAGGGGTTTGGGGTTAGCAGATACAAACTCCTATGTATAAAATAGATGATCAACAAGGACCTACTGTATAGCACAGGGAACTATATTCAATATCTTGTAATAACCTATGATGGAAAAGAATCTGAAAAAAGATATATGTGTAAGAAAACCCTTAAAAATAAACAGAATTATTAAAGATGTCAAGTATAGACCCTCATCTAGTGTACACATAACGTGTCATCATTTTTATCATTCATTCATTTTCATCTTAACTCAAGGCATCAGAGAGACCTTGGGTACATCCTAGCGTTGCCACAAACTTGTTCTGTCATCTTTGGGAAGTTATTTAAATTTTCTAGGTGAAGTGAGTTTATGTAAAATGGAGATAGTAATTCTTTCCTTGCAGGGTTCTTGTAAGAGTGAAAATGATAGAAGGTATTTTAAAATGCCAGTTACTTCTCTTCCTTCCCCTACGTCTAGGATCAGCTATGCAGCTGATGTGTTTGTGCTCAGACTTGAGAGAATTGCATTATTTAGTTGCTGTTTCACTAAATTAATCGGCAAGCGAATGGCTGACTACATTGATTTTGTCTGGTGCCCTGCAAACAAATACGGTTCCTTGTTCTGAGCTGAAGTGGGCGGAGCTGGGTTCCTTTAGGAGCGAGGAACAAGGTGATGCTTGAGAAGCAAACTCCTGTTCATTTTTATGATCTAGGCTAGTTATTGTAGGGTCGGATCTTAACAAACGGCACCGCGAAACAGAGGAAAGCTTCAAGTGAGCTTTATTAGGGAGCGCTCCCGGGCGAGGTTCACTGGTCCGAGAGAAAGGGGCCAGAGAAGTCGCGCCCGGGCGAGGGTCGGGCAAGATTTTATAGGGGAAGAAGGGAAAGGGGTGTGGTGAATCTGGGAGGGCGCAGGGTATTCCTTATTTGGTGGTCTTTTCGGGTATCCTGGGGGACCGTTAGTCCCGCCCCTCGAAAGGCGGGAAGGCTGGCCTGGGTTCAAAGTCCCCAGGTCAGTTCCTGGAACTGGGTGGTCCGGAATGTCTCCAGGGCAGTTTCTGGAACTGGGTGGTCCGGAGAATTTCGGTCTGTTGCAACCTGTGAATCTGATTGTGTTCCCCTGCCTCGGGCCAGTTGGCCTTACGGTTATGTTTTGTATTCCGTTGTAAGAAAGTTATGAAAAATCAAGAGATTGCGGCCTTCGCTTTTGTTTCATTTTCTGCCATGCTTTTGGACTATGAAGCAGTCTCCAAAGTGCGTGCGTGTGTGGGGAAGAGAGTTTATAGATAGATGTGACCTGGGGCGGAAGCGCCGACTCTGTCTTAGGGTTCCGCTCCTTTCGTCTTGGGTTGCCTCTTGTTTTCCTTGTAGGGGCTGGTCTGCTGCTAGGCTTAAAAAAACACAAAAATGCTTCCCCATTACTATTTTCAAATTTTATAAACTATAGAGTTTATTAGACAGTGTAAATGGGACTGTTGAGGGTGAAATGGAAAGAGAGCAATCAAGACCCGGATTTAGATCATTCGAGTCATTGGAAACTTGGCTTTTTCCAATTTATACTTTAACGGTTGGATGTCTAGCGTTAACACTTAGTTAGCTGGATGGTGAGCGATTAACGCTGTTGTGGGTGGAGCTAGCCCCTCTGACTTCTCTAACGGGCTCCCAAATGATGCCATTTATTAATTAAATTAAATCAGCCTGATGATTTTATTTCTAGAGCTTCTTTCAGTGGTGAGCACCATCTCTGTGATAGGAAAGCTCGAGAGATTTTGGATTTTACTTGGCGATGGTTAGGGCTAGGAATCGGAATTCCTCGATACTAGGAAGAGAGATGAAGTTTAAAAATAAAAGGTAAATGACATTTTATATTTTCGGCTTCACAGAAGATTCACAAAACACTCTTCAAGGACTCCTTATGCCTTGACCTCAGGTAAGAGAGCGCCATCTTTTTATAAGACAGAACCATACTATAAGCTAGCTGTAGACTTCTAACCCTCACTTTCTGCTTTATTTCCCTTCCGTGAGAGTGGAATAAGAGGCACAAGGACACTGTAAGCAAGGGTGCTTCTTGGTTAAGTGATAGAAATGAAATTAGCACCAGAATTAGGAATTGGTAGCCTGGCCTGCTATGGAAGAGAGGCCAAGTCTACTTCCATACAGATATGGAAATGGTCAACTCCGGGGGTTTCTGCAGTGGTGTCTATCAATCTATCTATCTATCTATCTATCATTATCTATCTATCATTATCTATGTATCATTATTATCTATCATTATCATCTATCATTATCTGTCATCATCTATCATTATCTATGTATGTATCATTATCTCTCTATCATTATCCATCCATCTACCTATCTATCTATCTTTCTATCTATTTCTCAGTGGTCCAAGATATTGATTAAGCCTATGTTTGTTGCCATTCAAGCTGTGATGAATATAGCACTAATACCGGACTCAGAAGATATTGAAAAAAAAATCTAAATTTAAAAAAGAAAAACAGAGTGACTGTACTGGCCCAGATAGCCTGGCAGTAAAAACAAATCCATGCTCTTGACACTTCTTCCTCTTCCACCTTACATGAGTGACATCGTTCTCTTTGGGCAGGGTTTTCTGTTTTGTTTTGTTTTGTCTTTTTTGAATGGGTACCAGCAGGAAGACACACAGGTGTCACAAGTGTATTTTTTCTGGAGCCTCAAAAGGAAATTTCAGGCAGATTTCGTTAGGAAATAGTATTCATTGCTGAACTGCAAATTAGATTGCCAATGCTTCGGGCCTTCTTAGTAAATTATATAGCTAAAACCTGGAGCTGTACTAAACCCTTTGAATTTAATTTGACTGCTGACAGCCATCAATGGTTAAAAGATTTTAGAAAACCGGAATGCTAATGCTTGAATGTGCTGGTAGGGGATGTTGTAGAAAAGACAGAGAGACAAATAAAACACTGGCCTTTTATGGACTGTTCAAAAACTAATACAATAAAAATGAATATACTGCATAATATCGCAAGAAGCGCTAATGTAATCAAGGCGCACACAGCCTTACGAGCCTTACAAGTTCCTTTTCTACCTTCTGAGTTATTACTAGCACAATTTACCTCTCTGCTTTGCAGTCTTCATTCTGGGGAGGCTTGTCCTGCCCCACGTTGCTGGCCTGTGTCCTTTTCATTGTTAATACCATATTCTCCTCTAACCTGATGATAACAGATTAGTATCTCTGACTTCCTTTTTTGTATAATGCATTTCCCAGCCAAGCAGGGGAACCTGACGTTTGTCTTAAACAGTCTTAAACATTTTTCATCTGAAATTCAATTAAACTATTTCCTAGTCTGAATGTGCGCAATTACCTACTTTTCAGCAGAATGAAGTTTTCCTTCCTGTGAAAATACTTAAAAGCAAGCAATTGAAGGGAGGGGGTTGGGGAGAGAGGGAGAGGGTGCGGGCAGGAAGGGGTGAGCCGTGCTCTTTGGTACAGGCAGCTAATTGTTTCAGCCTTTGCTTTTCTGTTCCCCTTGAAGATGAGCTGTATATTAATTACCTCAGGAAAGATTTGTCTCGATTAGATGGCTAGGAGGTGTGTCAGTGCTTCTGAAAGAGATGAAGCTGCAGAAGAAGGGGAAGGAGGTAAGAAGAGTGGATTGATTTTGGAAACTTTCTAGGTTTCTCCTGTCCTCCCTGTCCTCTTTCCACCATGGACCTCACTTCTGTTCAGGCTCCATTTCAGGTACCAAAGGAGCCTTGAGATATTTTATTTTTATTTTTATTTTTTTGCGGTACGCAGGCCTCTCACTGTTGTGGCCTCTCCCGTTGCGGAGCACAGGCTCCAGACGCGCAGTCTCAGCGGCCATGGCTCACGGGCCCAGCCGCTCCGCGGCACGTGGGATCCTCCCGGACAGGGGCACGAACCCGCGTCCCCTGTATCGGCAGGCGGACTCTCCACCACTGCACCACCAGGGGAGCCCAGCCTTGAGATATTTTTTTAACACAGTGGGCTGAAATAGATAGGAACCTCTTTGCTTGCGATGAGGAATGAACGGATGAAAACTTTGCTGGAGAGTACCTGGAAAGAAATTAGGCAAAACCTCTCCATCTTTTTCTCTTTTTTTTATTGGAGTATAGTTGATTTACAAGGTTGTGTTACTTTCTGCTGTGCAGCAAAGTGAACCAGTTATACGTATATCCACTCTTTTTTAGATTATTTTCCCATATAGGTCATTACAGAGTATAGAGTAGAGTTCCTTGTGCTATACAATAGGTCCTTATTAGTTATCTATTTTATATATAGTAGTGTCTCTATGTCAATTCCAATCTCCCAATTTATCCCTCCCCCACTTTCCCCCTGGTAACCATAAAATTGTTTTCTACCTCTGTGACTCTTTTTCTGTTTTGTAAATAATTCATTAGTACCATTTTTTTTAGATTCCACATATAAGTGATATCATACGATATTTGTCCTTCTCTGTCTGACTTACTTCACTCAGTATGATAATCTCTAGGTCCATCCATGTTGCTGCAAATTGCATTATTTCATTCTTTTTTATGACTGAGTAATATTCTTTTTTTAAAATTAATTTTTATTGGGGTATAGTTGCTTTACAATGTTGTGTCAGTTTCTACCATACAGCAAAATGAATCAGCTATACCTGTACATATATCCCCTCTTTTTTGGATTTCCTTCCCATTTAGGTCACCACAGTGCATTAAGTAGAGTTGCCTGTGCTATGCAGTATGTTCTCATTAGTTATCTATTTTATACATAGTGTCAGTAGTATATATGTGTCAGTCCCAATCTCCCAATTCCGCCCACCCATCCCCTTTACCCCTTGGTATCCATACATTTGTTCTCTACGTCTGTGTCTCTATTTCTGCTTTGCAAATAAGATCATCAATACCGTTTTTCTAGATTCCACATATATGCATTAATATACTATATTTGTTTTTCTCTTTCTGACTTACTTTACTCTGTATCATACTCTTTGGGTCCATCCACATCTCTACAAATGACCCAGTTTCGTTCCTTTTTATGGCCGAGTAATATTCCATTGTATATATGTACCACATCTTCTTTATCCATTCCTCTGTCGATGGACATTTAGGTTGCTTCTGCGTCCTGGCTATTGTAAATACTGCTGCAATGAACATTGGGGTGCATGTATCTTTTCGAATTATGGTTTTCTCTGGGTATATGTCCAGGAGTGGGACTGCTGGATCATATGGTAGCTCTATTTTTAGTTTTTTAAGGAACCTCTGTACAGTTCTCCATAGTAGCTGTACCAACTTACATTCCCACCAACACGTAGGAGGGTTCTCTTTTCTACACACACTCTCCAGCAGTTATTAAAACCTCTCCATCTAAATACCATGGGAGAGGGCTTTCCTGGTGGCGCAGTGGTTGAGAGTCCGCCTGCCAATGCAGGGGACACGGGTTCGTGCCCCGGTCCGGGAGGATCCCACATGCCGCGGAGCGGCTGGGCCGCTGAGCCATGGCCGCTGAGCCTGCGCGTCCGGAGCCTGTGCTCCGCAACGGGAGAGGCCACAACAGTGAGAGGCCCGCGTACCGCAAAAAAAAAAAAAAATAATAAAAAAATAAATACCATGGGAGAGAGCTACCATGCAGCGTGGCCAGAGCTCTCTGCTCTACTTCCTGAGATGGAAAAAGTTGCATAGACTGCCAGCCATCTCTAGGCACTTGGTAGGTGATGTGGGCATAAAGATAAATAAATCGAAATCCCCTTACTCATAGTTGGTGGAGGAGACAGAAAATGGGTATCTTGCTGCATGGAAATTCTCTTGGAATGTGCAGAGCTGCTCCAGGAGCATAGAGGATGGGGCGCCCAGGTTGCCACTGGGGCATGGGTTGGGTAAGACTTCATGGAAGAAGTCAGGCTCGTGCAGTCTCCAAGGATGAGTGATGGGGGAAAGGGTCCATCTATGTAACTAGGATAAGGACTGAAAGGTAAGAAAACGTTTAACAATTGGACGGTCACTGGTAACATTAGTGAGAGAAGTTGGAGGAAGCAGTGGGGATGGAAGCAGGTTGTCTAGCCTGTAGGATAGGAGAGAAATAGCAGAAAGGGAAATCCTGTAGAGTTTTTGGAGAAATTAACTTGCAGAGGAAAAGAGGAAGGAGAGATTCTTAATTAGAGTGTTTCAGGCTAGACTTACATGTAAAGCCAAGCAAAAAGTTGATATCTGGATATCTCAGGCACCAAAGTATTGCTACTAAAGAAAAACCAGACTTGACTGAGTGTGCAGTTTTCAAATAGCTCATACAATGAATGAAATCGGAAGACCGTTGCTCAATTTCCAATTTCTTTTTGCCTCTGTAACACAGCCTTTATTTATTTATTGAAAGTCTTTATTGAATTTGTTACAGTGTTGCTTCTGTTTTACGTTTTGGTTTTCTAGCTGTGAGGCATGTGGGATCTTAGCTCCCCGACCAGGGATTGAACCCACACCCCCAGCACTGGAAGGCAAAGTCTTAACCAGTGGACCAGCAGGGAAGTCCCTGTAATGCAGCCTTTAAAGGGAACTATTCCTCACAGGGAATCTGTGAAATTATCTTCTCTTTACTCTGGACATTTTTTGAATTTTTTAAAATAACAGAGATAAAGGGCCTGGTTTAGTTGAATAAGTGTTTGTGATATAAACGAGTTTAGCTAAAGAAGCAGTAGGTGTTTAACCGAAGGTAACATTTAGTTGTATAAAGAGCCTTTTTTTCAAACTCACAAACCACATTTGAGTTATTTGTTTTTTAAAAAATGGTAATTTCCAACTTCTTTATGAAAGGCGATATGAGACCCACATATTCCATATTTTCAGTTTGTTTGTTTTCTCTTTTTTTTTTTTTTGTGGTATGCGGGCCTCTCACTGTTGTGGCCTCTCCCGTCGCGGAGCACAGACTCTGGACGCACAGTCTAAGTGGCCATGGCTCACGGGCCCAGCCGCTCCGCGGCATGTGGGATCTTCCTTGACCAGGGCACGAACCCGTGTCCCCTGCATCGGCAGGCGGACTCCCAACCACTGCGCCACCAGGGAAGCCATGTTTTCTCTTTATTATAAAACTGCACAGCATTTTCTGTGCTCTCAGTGAAATGACTTTCCAAATACTGGTTGTGTTAGGGGAATAAACAAAGCTCTCTGTTCTCTAACTTTCCTCCCCTTCTTACCCCTCTTGAATGAGAAAAAACAATTCAAATTTAAGTTTTGGAACCAGGTAAGGGAGGAAGGGAAGAACGTTCAGAGCTTTGGGTGTCTGTGTGTGTGAGTGGAATCAGTCCTTGGTCTGACACTGAATTCAGGCTGATTCTGGGATAAGCGTACGTGTTCACAATGGGATTCAAGTTTTCAATGTCCGGGACTACTGCCAATGAGTTGAAATGAGGTGAAAGAATAAAGAAAGTGTTAAAAATAAGAATGAAGAAAGGATGTTGCCAATTCTGGAAAAATTACTCAGCTGTGAAAAGGAACGAAACTGAGTTATTTGCAGTGAGGTGGATGGACCTAGAGTCTGTCATACAGAGTGAAGTAAGTCAGAAAGAGAAAAACAAATACCGTATGCTAACACATATATATGGAATCTAAAAAAAAAAAAAAAATGGTCATGAAGAACCTAGGGGCAGGACGGGAATAAAGATGCAGACCTACTAGAGAATGGACTTGAGGATATGGGGAGGGAGAAGGGTAAGCTGGGACAAAGTGAGAGAGTGGCATGGACATATGTACGCTGCCAAACGTGAAATAGATAGCTAGTGGGAAGCAGCCTCAGAGCACAGGGAGATCAGCTCGGTGCTTTGTGACCACCTAGAGGGGTGGGATAGGGAGGGTGAGAGGGAGGGAGACGCAAGAGGGAAGAGATATGGGAACATATGTGTATGTATAACTGATTCACTTTGTTATAAAGCAGAAACTAACACACCATTGTAAAGTAATTATATTCCAATAAAGATGTTAAAAAAAGAAGGCATCATATTTTTATAGAGGGCATAGTTTTCCGTATCATTACCACTAGAATCTGTTTTACTTAATGTAAGCAATTATTGAAGTCCTGGTGAGTGAATATGTGGTCTATATAGGATACCTTCATTCATATTTAGGTGAATGCTATTTCTTTTTCAATCCTACTTCTTGAAATTTTTATATTTTGGAAAATACCAGGGACATTTTGAGGTCCCAAAAGATCAATAAATGCTGAAGCTGAATTTTATGGGCTGTGGAAGTACTGTGAGAAGTCTGATTGGATTGTTTCTAGGTAGAAAGTGTACACTTATCTTTTTAAAAATTTAATGAAATTTTGGGTAAAGTTACCCCCAAATCAGGAAATGAATGTCAGAAATCATTATGCGTCGTTTTAATGGGTTGGTTCTCCTTCCCGATGCCTCCTGTGGAAAACACTGAGAAAGTGACTCTGAGGTTTGATTTGAAATAGTCACATACACAGAAGAAAACCATGATACCTCCAGACTCTGGGGGAGATGCTCAATTATTTAAAGAAAGAAAGTCTGAGTCAAGAAGCGAATATACAGGCCAAGAAAGATTTACATTGGTAATTTTTTTCTGAATTTTTATTTTAATAAAAATTCATTTTTATATTTTTAGGAAGCCGAGAAGCTTCTGGAACTTAAAGGAAACAGGGATTCCTGAGGATGTTGGCTCAGGTTCGCCCCTTAACTTGGTGACAGCGACTTGCAATATGCACGATAAAGGGAATGTTAGGTTGTTGAAAACCAGCAAATTCTAAATCAGTTTCTCTTCGGAATGCCTAGTATTTTCTTAGGAAAATGGAATGTTTTCTGGGGAGGGGGACACAAATTGTGTATCAACTAGGCTAAAAAAAATGTCTTACCACTTCGTGAAAGGAAAGACCAAAAAATTCTTGATGAAAAGTCTACAAGAGGCAACTCGAATCTCCTAGCGAAGGGACAGATTTTCATCTGTTATCCAGTGCAATAGAAGATATTTAAAGCGTTGCCATGCATCTGATATTACAATCTGCTCTCTGAGGCTGCCTTATTACTGGCTGTTATTCAATAAAGCATAAAAGGGTTTCAGTCCAATTTATCTTACTTCATATTTGTTGCAGGGTAAAAAAGCCCTATGAACCACCCACCTACATTTCTAGTCATTTCCAAAAAGACAGGGGCTTGAAAGAATCTTAAAAAGTTAATGCAGTTAACTGTCAGTCAATCTGTGATACTCCCTCAAAGATAAGCAGTTTTAGAGAAATGGTATTTCTCATAAGGTCTAAAAAGTCCCGTCTTAACTTTCTTAGATTCAAATTTAAAATGAGATATGTGGACATATGGAGTGTCAGAGGCATCTGTTACATCGAATCGTGGACATTGCTAGGGTTTATGTATGTGTGTAAATATGTAGGAGTGTAGAATTTCTGCAGATGATACTGACTAAAGAAAGGTCGCAGAAGGACACATTTTTCTTCCAAGTTTTAGAGACTAACGATTTTGAGGCTATTGAGTTTTAGGTTAATTGTCTCTTGCCTAAATAGACTGATCTGGAATACGGAATGGTAATGGCTATAAATAACACGCATGTAGAAATTTTAATTGTATAGCGTAGTACGGTAGTATGACAAAGAGAAAGGAGTTCATTGTTTATTCTGTGTACGTAGGGTTCAGGTAGTGCAGAAATGGGGTATTGCGTGAATCGAGTTTCGTGTAACTCTAGCAAAGATGTTATCTAGTAAATGGAAATTTTTAGATGATGAATATTTAAAGAATGTTTCGATTCTTTCTTGGAAGAGAGTTGTATGTCCATGCTCCAGTTCAGCAAAATCTTGATTAATTGGAAGCCAGTTCTCCTGACTAGGAATTACCCAGGGCTTCCTCTGCTGCTGGTCATTTCACTTCTTATTAGCATAATCCTCAAGCAGATGGAAGGGAGTTGAGAGATAAAACTCGAATCAGCTTTGTTCCTTGCTAACAACTCTGGCAAACGGTCGACACTTCCGGCTAAAATGAAGTTTGGGTATTCTCTGCGGATTTTTATTATTTGTGCTGTCCTTGTCTCCACAGATAATCAACAGTTCACTGCGTAATATACAGCAGATGCAACCTGGCTCAGTCCTTTGAATCAGTAATTAGAGGTAATGCAAATGAACACCTTCACCTTGGAAAAAAATCACTTTAGAATTCACCCAGTTCAGTTAAGTAGAGGAAATAACCTTAATGATAGGGTTTTAATGATAAAGGATTCAAAGAAAAAGCAAGGCATTTCCCTCCTCCTGCAGGAAATATACATTCTAATTATCTTATAGCTACCGAAAGGAGGCAATTCAAGTTGGGATGACCCTGCATTTGGATGAAAGTGCATACAAAATAACGTATGCAAAAAACAACTCATGTTAATTCTCTCTCTCTCTTCTTCTTTCCCGACAGCTGTGCTGGTAGTTATTATTGAGGAATGTTGAACTGTTTGACATTTAGAAGCAGTAATTAAAAAACCGTTGTTTTATTTATTATTTTAAAGAGCCCATATTCCTTGTACAGACTTCAGAAGCTACACGAAACTCTTTACAAGTCAATGAAGAGTTTGATTGTCTTAATTTTGCTTACTTATATTTTTATGATACATTCCTCAAATAGAACCACACTGTTTATATTGTTCCATAATATTTTTCAGTTAACACATTGCGTCATTAAATGTTCTTCCATAACACTACTTCTAAATGGTACATAGCATCTCATACCAATATACTAGAATTTATTCAGCCCCCCTAATGCCAGACGTTTGCTCCTTTCCGTGTTTTACTATTGTAAACAAATACAGATTGGATATCCCTATAGCTAAATCTTTGCATAAGTCCATGGTTTTTTTTTTTTTTTTTTTTCTTTTCTTTCAGGATAAATTCCTGATGAGAAATTGCCGAGTCCAAGAGTATATATACATTTTAAAGTCTTTCGAAAGGTATTGCCAGATACCTTCCTCTAGGAAGGTTAGGCTATTTTGATAATTTAAAGACAGACCTAAGTCATGGGGCAGAGTTTCCAGAATATCTATATGGGCTGTCGTTTGAACTCAACAGGTAAAACATAAACCTGTATGGTGTGGACACAACCCTGATGGCTCTGGTCGTGAGTGAGTCATACCAGCCTCTTCCCTTAGATATTGCCTAGAATTTTGAGACCTTGAGAATATACTTGGTTTTCTCTGGGGCTTGGTGGGATCCGTTTGGTCCTCAGGGGGGGGCAGGGGTTCCCGTTTGGAAATGGGTTACTCTAGGTCTACAACCCGTTTTCTTCCTCCTCACTCGCCCCAGGTGGGAATTTATTTCCATTTCCTTGAAATCAAGGAATCATAGTAGTGCTGCTCAAGACCACGCCCAAACAATGACTATGGAGTTCCCGAGGTCATGCCTCAGGGGACGTTTGTCACTGCAGAGGGGGCCACCGGGGGAGAGACTTGTGTTAGAGGTGCAGGTCTGGTTTTAACTACCACAAAAGCTGGCTCTCTTGATTCAGGAGTCCCCCCACCTTTGGTGCCCAGAGACTGGAGCCTTTTCTACGTCATGATTGCCCCTTGAGCTGAGAAAAATTTCCCCTACGTATGGGGGAGTCGAAAGGTAGAGAAAATCTTTATTTAAAAGAAAAACTTTAAACATAAAGTACATTGTGGATACATAAAAGCATGGTGATTTAATCAATAACATTAACAGATACCAGAAACTTCATCTCATATTCACAGAGACACTAGCTGAAAAGTCCTGTTGAGAGGGTCTGTTTCCTTGTGTCTCCATCAAACCCACTAACTGTAATGGCTCTGACTTAGGCGTGACTTCTAAGGGTAAAACAGACCACCATCAAGACCACGAGACCCAAACTGCTGTTTTAGGCTGTTTTATTCTTAGGGTCTCTCTACACCATATTCCTCCTTGTCACAAGGTGAGAAAAAAAATGTTTACTCTGTATACTTCCTACAATTCCCAACAGAGTTTGTGTTCAATACTTGTTTTAGGCTGTAGGTTAAAAGTATTTAGAGAGCTGTGTTATGGACCAAAAAATTCCTCTTTTAGATTTTGTACTATATTTACAAAAGCAGACAGTTAGTGATTTGCTAATTTACTTAGTAAGGTTCATATACATTCTGATATGTATATGTACCTGTGTCCTTCCCCTTACTCTTTCCAAATTTCATAACTTAAGATTTAAAAAATCCTTTTATCAAAGGTTAAAAAAATAGACGGTTCTCTATGTGACGCTATAGCTATAGTGACCGACGTCTTGGATTTTTCAGTTTTAATTTCAAAATTACTTTTCTCTTGGCCTCCATTGTATTGAATATAAAAATGTTTTTCAGACTATAAATCACCTCTTTTTTTTTTGTCTCAGAAAATGCAGTCACCATAGTTATGGTTAAAATACTTCTCATATTCCTTTTTCACAATCCTTCTGTCTTCGCCCTGAGAGTATACTCACTACTCCCGGTCTTTCTGGAACAGATAGACTTGGGCAAGCACCCCCAAAAAAACAGTGCTTCATACGGATGAACGCTTTAATATAGAACTTCTTGTCAGGTTTCAAGTTGTGTTTTTTAGCGGCAGCTTATAAACCCAGGTGAACAATAAGGAGAGAAGACAGCACATGTGTGCCCTAAATGGCAGACACCATCAATAACAGGGTGAGTTGATTTTCTGCTTGTGTCCATCGGCCTCTGGATGCAGTGGAAAGTCATGTGTGAAGGATGCTCTCCAGCCCCTTAGCCGCCCGTGGGAATTATTGTAAAGCAGTCTGCCAGAAGGAACGTGTGAGCAAATGACAAATGGTACCTGACTCCAGGGGAAAGTAGATGTTGGGAAGCTTTTAATGCCAAGTTTTATAATGTTGAGGATGAAATACTGCATCAGATTTCTCATGAAGATGGAAACGACCTCGGATCCATTTAACAAAACGTTTTCCAGCAGAAGAGAACATGCTTGAATAGAAAAAGAAAATATCCCAGTACTTAAAGTTTAGAGAGGGCTTCCTTTTCTTCCTGTTGCTGACTCCCAACTCTTTCATCCTGACTTCCATTCTATAACTCCCAGCCTTGATCATTTAAAAAAAAAAACACTCTATGTAGATTTTCTGAGTTGATGCTGAGAGCAAATATTCTGCCCCATTGAACTCAAAAGTACCCTCGTGATTGTCAGACCATATAACCAATTTTGGGGGGTTCAGAAAACACGAGCACCATATTTAATCAGTCATCAATCTCTTCCTGTACTTTCTTTTAAAGTATATTTCATCTCCGCCCTCTCCTCTTTGTTCTCCTTGTCACCATCTCAGCCCAGATCTTCATCTCCTGCCTGGATTAATGCCATTCTCTTCTATGTTCACCTAATTGATGAGAATAAAGAAGGCGGGTTGGATGCAAGAGACATTTTCAAAGTGAAATTCACATGACCTGGAATTTGATATGAGGATGAAGGGCATCAACGCTCATTCTTAAAGGATTCCGACCTCATCGAGGGAATGTAGAGAAGAATTCTGCTTTTGATATCTAAAGGCATTACACTACCATTTTCATTGCTTAATTTAATTTAGTACAATGACCTCCTGTGGCAGTCTTCTTTATTTTGACACAAAAGCATACACAAAATGAATTAGTAGAAGCAGTTGTATTATTTATTTATTTAATGTATTTATTTTTGGCTGCTTTGGGTCTTCGTTGCTGTGTGCAGGCTTCCTCTAGTTGTGGCGAGCAGGGGCTGCTCTTCCTTGTGTTCGTTGAGGTGCGCGGGCTTCTCTTGTTGCGGAGCACGGGCTCTAGGCACGTGGGCTTCAGTATTTGTGGTGCGTGGGCTCAGTAGTTGTGGCTCGCCGGCTCTAGAGTGCAGGCTCAGTAGTTGTGGCGCACGGGCTTAGTTGTTCTGCAGCATGTGGGATCTTCCCGGACCCCTGCATTGGCAGGAGGATTCTTAACCCCCGTGCCACCCGGGAAACCTTAAAAAGTTGTATTTAAAGTATCTTCCAATCATAAATCCTATGAATTTCTGACTTACATTATTAGGAAAAAAATGATTCTATATGTATGCATGTATGTATGTATTTATCTATCTATATCTTTTCTCTACTTCCTATCACTATTTATTTCAGAGTTGAGATCTTTTCATGTCTTTTGCTTCTTCCTTTCTTTCTGTTTTTTGCTTCTTTCTTATGTCTCATGAATCTGATATGATAAAGGGAAGAGAGTAATAATCAATAAATATTGACCAGGCTTCAATGATGAGAAAGGAGATACACTGAGAATTCATGATTTCGTTCATTTTATTTTTGTTATCTCAGTGAATGAGTTGACTTGATGTTACTTTTCCCTGCTTGCGATTTTTCTGTTGATGTGTGGAGAAGAGCCTATTCGATGTATTCAGTTGAAAAAAAAAAAAGTGAGTAAGGAAGGGAGAAAAGTCATGTCTTAAGGCATTTTAAGGATATCCCAGAAGCCATCTTCCCCTGGTTGTTTATGTGGCTGGGTTTCATGGTCCTGAAATTAGAGCAGATTAGATTTCTTTGGCTTCAATCAGCTTTCATGCAATGGGAATGTTTTCAAAACAGCTCAGCCTGGAGAAAACATGACTGAGAAGCCAGTTTATTTTAATGCCTGAACCGTACTGAGCTGCACTTTTAGAAAAGTTAATCATTTATTATGGAGTTTACTTTTACCACTGTAAAGTCGTACATGCTCATTACCAAAAAATTAGAAACAAAACAGTAGGAGTGAAAAACTTTGCCTGTAATCCAGCTACCCAGAAGTAAACCAGGGCAGCCTTTCCGTCAGTATCTATCCAGCCCCCTTGAAAAAATATATATAGTTGTAATCACACTTTTAGTATGATGTTTGTACCTGTTTTTCCTTAGGTAACTTTTTAGTGGCTTCATCATACTACAGTCAATTGGCACAAATATCCTCTGCGATGTACGTGTTGGACATTGAGGTGATATTCAGTTTTTCATTGTAATAGGTGATGCTCTAATGAGCATCCTTAAGCCTTTCCAGTAATTAGGATTAATTTCTCAGGATAGATTGTGCAAAGTGAATATTTTTAAAGCTTATACTAAATTTTGCCAAATTAGTTTTTAAAAGTTCTTCCATTGGTGTGTGAGTGTGTCTTCTTCATCTCACCCTTATCAGTGCAGAATGTTCCTAGTTAAAAAGATACTATTTTTATAGGCAAAAGTTATCAGTCATTTAGTTGCCCTGATTTCCAGCGCTCATCGTTATTCGTTTGCTGAGTGTCCTTTTTTGTGAATTATTTGCGTGAATCTTTCGGCTTCTTAGTTATCACAATCTCAGTGGTTTTTATTTTTTGCAGAATTGATTTGGTAGACTCTTCATATGTTGAACATTAATCTTTGTTACATGTATTTTGAATTCTTGCCTGTCGTTTCCCTTTTTGCTTGGATAGTTTTCTCTTTACGCGCAACGTCGTAAACTTTTATATAGTAAACGCGTAATTCCCCGACTTTCTTGGTAATTAAAAAAATATTCTAGGTTCAGCTTAGAAATTTACCTCCTCCCCCAAGACATTGCTCTTCACCAATCAACTGAAGATTTAAAACAGTGTAATTTTTAGATTGGGATTGACATATGCACACTACTATACATAAAATAGATAACTAATAAGGACCTACTGTATAGCACAAGAAACTCTACTCAATACTCTGTAATGACCTATATGGGAAAAGAATCTAAAAAAGAGTGGATACATGTATATGTATAACTGATCTACTTTGTTGTACACCTGAAACTAACTCAACATTGTAAATCAACTATACTCCAAAGAAAATTTTAAAAATAGTGTAATTAGCATTTCCTGTAGGAAACAAACATCTTGGGAAATTTCTTAGAAAAAATTTTTTTTTATATTTTGCTATATAATCCCAGTGAAATAATCCAGAAGAAAGATCTGTGATTTCACTTTTTATTTCCCCCACTGTGGCTGGGTTTCCTAATGTTTAACATATGGGAATCATGCCTTAGAGCAGTGGTTCTTAACTTGGGGTAATTTTGCCCCGGAAGGATGTTTGGCAATGTCTGGAGACATTTTTGATTGCCACAGCATGGGGGAGAGGCGTGCCAACTGCATCCAGTAGGTAGAGCCCAGGGATCCTGCTAAGCGTCTCACAGTGCACACAACAGGTAATTATCCTGCTTGAAATGTCAATACTGCTGCTGTGGAGAGATCCTGCCATGGAGTTAGTGCTAGTCAGAATGATTATTCATGCTATACTAGTGGGAAAGAAGTTGAATGTCAAATACTTTAAAATTCACTATTTCTCTCTTTTTCTCTGTCTCTCTTTTTTTCTGAGTAGAGAGTCCATTGCTTTTCACTTCATTTTCCTCAAGTATTTTAATGACTTACTCTTAGTCCCCTTCAGGAAATTGGCCAGCTTAGGGATGTGCGTGCGTGTGTGTGTGTGTGTGTGTGTGTGTGTGGATTGGGTTGACCTTCCTTCCAGTGTTAATTTTCCTGCAATGGGGATCCACTTGTGGACAAACTCTGGGCATGCGTGATCCCTAGTCTCTCGTTTTCCATCCCTTTCTTGTTTGGATGTGGATAACTTGGAAATCATGATATTAAGAACTTTGGATATGATATGTTTGCATACAACTTACAGACATGTCATTGCATTTGGGCAGGGCTAGTTCTTCCAGGCCCCCAAGTCAGGTTGAATGAAGGGAAAGGGGTAAGAAAGCTTTGTCTTAGCCACGTTCTTCGAGGGAGAGAACCCACAGTCAAGTTTGGGAGAGTCAGTGACAACACAAAACCCAGAGATAGGAATAAAATAGTAAATAGAAATGACTTTGATGGAAGCAGAATGGTAATACAGGAGGTACCACAAACTGCATTGGAACATCAAGGCTAGTTCTTCACTCAGAAAACAGGGCAACAGTCTTTATTTAAGTGTGTTCCTACTACACAGGATGTTCATTCCTATTATGTAAAGACCAGCCATCTTAGCCACCAAACAAGCAAACACACAAGTTCTTTCTGCAGTTAAAATTTGAGAGCAATTTAAATAAATTTAAACAAAATTAAATTGGATTTTTTGTGGTAGGACTTCCAGCCTCTTTGATATGACAAATTGCACTGGTAATCTTGAAGAGGGGCTTGTGGACTACTGTCTTTTACGCTTACTCTACCCTTGTGAACCCTAGTGTTTCATCGAGCATCTCGCAGAGCTGGTGCTGTACCAGTGGTTTTCATCCATGGCTTCCGATTTGAATAAAACTGTGCTCAGTGTGTGGGTGGAACTTAAAATGCCTGGGCTGTCCACACTCCAGCTTCTGACTGAATTGGTCTGGGCGGGGGCATTGGCTTGTGTAAGAAGCTATCTAGGTGACTCCACTGGGCATGAGAACCCCTACATTAATGGAACACACTTTGGGAAGAACCCACTGAGATCACGGAGAACAGTGTTTTCAAACTTGTCAATTCATAAGGATCATCTCAGTGTTCATTAAAGATATATTCCCAGGTTATCATTTTGGGTGATTCTGATTCAGTCAGTGGAGTAGGTCCCAGGAATATGTATGTTTAGCAAGCCCTTTGGGTGATGTTTATGCTGAGGCTGTTCTGTGGTCTTCAGTGGCAGGACATTACAGGCAAAGGGAGTGTGGCTGGTGGGCAGGAAGCTGTCCAGCCCTGGAGTGCTGGAGTCTCACCTTCAGTGCCTCTAAGGTCTGTTTTCAGTCCCTTACAGGCTCACAAACCTCTACGTTTTATTGTTTGTTTTCTTCAAGCAAATGAATGGATTCATCCAAAAAGACTTTGTGAGTGTTCAGTCCTCTCTTTCTTCCTTTCAATCTCCAGGAGATGACTGGTTTCTAGAGAGTTTTGGAAATAAAATAGATGGTTGGTCTCGAGTATTGAAAGGCAAATAGACAAATGGTGGCATGGGGTGGGTAAGGGGGAGAGAGAGAGAGAGAGAGTGAGAGAGAGAGAGAGAGAGAGAGAGAATATGAATCTCAAAGTGTAATAAGGAGTGAAAACCCGGATTGTTCAAAAAAGACCTGACCTCAGATAGAGCCGTTCATATCTGCCCTAAGTCAGAAGCCACACTCCGTACCCAGTGCCTTGTAAACCTGCAGAGTAAACTTGTGGTCTATAAATTGGTCGGATCTTGAGGCAATTGTTATTATACCAATGCTAAGATATTGCATTAATCCTGTTTATACTTTTTATCGGATTTCTTTCTAGACCTCTAAAGCCCAAGTCAGAAATTATTTTAAGAAGAGGTCAAACAAGCAGGCTGAAGTTACAAAAGATTATTGCTGTTCTGGTTAAAGCTACTAGGAGCTGTTATCAGCTAAGTGGTAGGTTGGACTCTTAGGGAAGTTGAGAGTCAGAAAACATTTATTATCTGGGCAACTCCCTTAAAGTCACAAAAGCTATCTTCATGTTATATGGGGATCAAGAACTTGCTTACCATGACTGGTCTAACTGAAAAAGGATCTCTGGATGGGTCTTCTAAGCAGCGAGTACTGATAATTGTTTATCAAGCCATTACTCAGCAGACTCCCAGTGCCTGAGTCTCTGCTAAGCAGTGAGCATGTAACAACGAAAGTTTGGTTACCTCCTAGGAGACACAGTGTAACAGGGATGTCCCAGAGGTACACAACACCAACCTTCTTGTGAATCAAGGGCACTTATCCACCAAGACGCATGTGGCACAGAACCACAAGACGAGAGGGACCAATCCTATTCTTCCTTCAGGGACTTGGAATTGGGAAGCTGAGAGATGACAGCTGTTAGCACCAGAAGCAAAAGATGAACGGTGATGTTGAGAGTTAGGTCACATAGCGCAGGCTTGGGTGGGTTTGTGGGCTGAGCTGAAGTAGGGGGACCTGGCTGGGAGAGCGAGAGAGAATGGGAGTGAGGTGCAGACAGGAGCAATGATGCTGTGACCTTAAAGTCTCTTGGGGAGAGATAGAAAGAAAGGCTTCAATTTCGGATGGCTTTTGTATTCTGGTTCCTGGGAAGCTCATGTTCTCAGGTGCCTGTGAGGACCCCTGCACCCTTAAAATAAATCCCACTCAGGTTGGGTGATGGCATCTCTGCCCTTGCAGAGAAAGTGGAATAGAAAGGAGAAAATAGGCAGTTACCCAATTGCGTTAAGTGCTGTGATGGTGAAAGTACCGTGTGCTATAGGAGGATCTGGGAGCACTTTATCAGGATTGAGGGAGGCAGAGAAGGATTCCTGTAGGTGACATGTGAGATAAGAACTTAATGGCAAGGAAGAGTTAGCCGGGCAAAGGGGATTGGAAGAGAATTGGGGAACAGCACAGGCAGTGCTGGGTGGTGAGAGGAAGCATGACACTCTCAAGGAAACTTGAGAAATTTAGGATGATGGCAGAGATAACGAGTTAAAATGAATGAGACTGGAGAGAGAGACAATGAAAGCCCTAGTCAATCATGTTAAGAATTGGGAACTTATCCCGAGGCAAAGGGGGAATATGTAAGAATGTTAAGTAGAGGACTTCAATAGTAGGATTTGCTTTTAAGAAGGCTTACTTGGGGGCTGTAGTCGGGGGAGACGAGGTTGGAAGTCTCCAGGGCCAGCTGGGAGGGTGTAGCAGCTCTCTGCGGGGGGTGGTGATGAGATCCCAATTAGGGCGGTGGCAGAAGGGGTGGAGAGAAGTGGGACAGGCTGAAGGCTATGTAGGAAGTAGAGAGAGCTGCCAGAGCGTGGTCATCACTTAGAGTCGGAGATAAGGTGATGATGGAGGTAAGAATGAGCTCCAGGTTTACAACTTGGGGTGTTTTCGTTGAGATAGGTCTGTGATGTGCCTTGGGATTTAGCGAGGTGGTATTAGAGAGAGTCGTTTTCTTGGAGTGATGGGCTCAAGAAGCCAAAATCTAGAGAGGTGAGGTAGGAGGTGGGAGGTGGGAGTTTGAATGTGAGGAAAAGGGAGGGAGCTGGGGTGGGGAGAGGGGATGGGCATCGTGCAGAGAGGGGCTGGGCATCGTGCAGAGAGGGGCAACCGTGTGTTAATAAAAATCACCTGAGTCCAGCCCTCAGGGTGCTCATAGCCTTTGTCTGTGAAACTAGGGCACAAAGATGGAAGTTCCTTGAAATATGTTGGAAGAGCCCGGGGAATGCAGTTTCCTGGAGAAGCTGACACTGAACGGAGGCTAAGAATTAGTGAAACTGTGTTGGGTGGGGAAGGGGCAGAAAAGGGGAAGATGTGTCACAGAGAGAGAGAAAATGGAAGATGAAAGGATTTGAAGAGGGAAGAGTGTGGGCCTTGGAATGGGGGCTTCCAAGTGGGATTGCGAGGAAACCAGGGCAGACGAGACTTTCTGAACACGTGTGTTCACTGTGTCCCGTCTGCAAGGATTTGAGGAAATGTCGAAACAGCCCATGTATGGAAAAATGACCTAAGGGGACTTGCAAAGATGCTTTTATGAATCCGAGAGTAGTTTCCCTTAACATCTGATCCATCTTGAGGAAAGTTATGTGTATAGACAGTGTATTTTCTTCCCTCTCTGGTCCACCTCTCCCCCTTCTCCATGCTTACAGCCTGTGGGTGGAAACCCAGGGCCCAAGCTGGTATATATCATCTTGGGCTCCAGGCCACACCGCTTTATTATTTTAGGTTAGATTTCTAATGCTTTGCGTAAACCTTGCCCTCTCACCGTTGTTGTTGAGTGGATTTCTTTGAGGCTGCAGCCAATTTACAATAATTAATGTGCTCAGGACAGCAGCTGTAGCAGTCATTAATTCCTTAATCTTGGAGTAGAGAGAAATGGATTAGAGATAAATATAGCTTATGGCGTTTTCTCCTGACAGCAAACCCTTTAAAAACAATGCTTTCTGCTGCAGTGTGGAGGTGATGGGGAAATGAGAGCCCTTTCCCTTTTCCTTGGGGAATTACTCTTGCAGGAATGAAGGAGTTTGGGGGGGGAGGATGTCGGCGTGAGGTAAAATTGAGGTTCATCTAAAATGGGAAAAAAAAAGGCTGGCCCTGGACACCACGAGGGCTTTTGTCTTCACTCCCAGGGCCCTGAGACCTCTGGGTGAAGATTCGCCCATTGAACTTATATCAGTGTTTCGTGCACACATCAAATCTCTGCTTAGGAAGCTGAGCTGAGGCAGGAGAGAGAGAGAAAAAAACAACCCAGATTCTCTTCTGTTGAGTGAGCCATTTGTTTGAAAATGAGATGAGAGGTTGCTCAGAGATGTTAATGGAAATCTTTGCAAATACACGCTTAAAGCGTCTTCCATCCAAAGAGTCACTCAGCTATAAATATGTGTGGGTTATTTAGATGCTTCCAAAGGTTACTTGAAGATTGCTTATTTTTCCACAAAGAAGTGAGCTGTTTATTGCTTCAAAAACGTGTCTCAGAATGAATGCCTTTCTTCATCCGAGAAAGGAAAAAGTACTGAAATGCATGTAATGCTGGGAAAAGTTTGATTGGAGAACAGAGAGTGTCTGGGGCTAGAAGTTTACGTTGTCTGCAGAACGTATGCTCCCCCCAAGCCTTCGAATTGGGGAGAAAGCAGGCGGTATTGTCCTCATGTGACGTTAGCGAGCGTTGGTCTCATAGTGGGTCTGGCGAAAGGCCACAGGAAGGCAGGCTGTAAGGAGAGGCAGTTGGGTTTCTGTAGCAGAGACCTCGGGGGCTGAAAAATAATGCTTCCATGAGTACTTCCTGACGGCTCCGGAGCGCCGAGGAGTGCTTTGCAAAGCTCTTGACGGCATCTCGTGAATTCATGGCTGATCCTTTCGCAGGGTCACCAAGTAATAGGGCCCAGTTTTTTCACCCTTTGGGAAACCCTATAATAGAGAACATTTTTCTGGCCACTTAGGTGGATTTACACTGGATTCCAATAAAGTCGAGGCTGTGTTTGTAGTTCAGATACATCTTCTTGTGGATGGCTGGTATGGCCTTCTCTGGGATTGAGTTTCTGTCAGAATCAGGGTTGAGACCAGGGCCTAACGAGTGTGCTTGTAATTCCTGCCTGTGTAGTCCGGGGAGTATGGAGGCTTCCCTTTCCGTGAGATCCTTGCACGGGGAAGTTTAAAGCAGGTTGAGAGATGACATTGGTTGAGGATCTCCTATATGCAGCGCTAGGCTAGGCATTTTTTAATGTAGTATTTAAATTCAACCTCAAAAGAATCTTGGAAGATATTTCCTGATTTTCACACGTGAGTGAACTAATAATTTGCCCAAGGTTGAAAGAGAGAAAGAGAGGCACACACACACACACACACACACACACACACTCTCTCTCTCTCTCTCTCTCTCTCTCTCTCTCTCTCTCTCTCTCAGGCCGCCCCGCACAGTGGGTTCATTTGGCCTCTGGGAGCCCCGTGGGTGAACATGGCTCATAAGCGTCTCAGTTCCCTGAAATAGCCTTGAAGTGGGAAAAGTTGGCCGGAGTCACCTGGCTAAATGCATGTCGCTGGACAGGACTTCCCAGCAGGCTGTGGGAAGCATGGTCCATCCGTATTGATGCTCAAGATGCTGGAGTTTACCTTCTCCTCTCCCCAAAGCCCTGGGGACTGAGACCAAATGGAATCACTTAGTGTTGGTATTTGTGCGGAACTGAAATATGCATGACTCTGTAAAGCTATAGACGAATCTGTTGTCTGCTGAGAACTGAAGATAAGACACCAAGTTATTGGCAACATTTCCCACGGGCTCCACTTGAGTGAGAATGAATCATTCATTGGACGTTCATGGCGACAACCACCACCAACCTTTTTGCTTTTAGAAACTAAAAAAAAAAAAGTTGTTGTACTGCAGCAGCAGGAAGTAATAAAGCCAATTAATTTTGAATTTACACAGCGCCCACGTCCTCCCTTCGTCTGGCTTAGTGTGAGTCTGAGGCCGTTCTCACTTGTTTACTCTGATGTTTCAAACCTCTTGGAGGACACCCCGCTTAGGCAGGCTGGTTTCAGGTCTCGTGTTTTATCATGTTTTGCCCCCAAAGCCTGACGCGACTTGTAGGGCTTTATGCAGAGTAGTTTGCATACGGCTCCATTTCATAAAGCCGGCTATAGATCTGTCCCATTTTCACCTTGTCAACAGCAGGCAATACAGAATAGTACAATACTCATAGTAGAAGGGTTTCATTGGAATTCAGTTTTGATTGTTAAAATGGGTAGAAGATAAACTGCTTAGCAGCTTTTCAAGACCACGTAAATTGGGTGTCCTACAGAGCAGAACTCCGAAGTGCATCCTTTCAGCTTGTGAAAAGAAGCATCAGAGGCAGAACTTAGAATTTGTTTCCACTGAGTTGGCGGTAATCCCAGACACAATGGCGTGTCCTAGGTACTATTCATTTCTTTGAAAATTGATATGTTACGGCTAAAACCAGCCAATAGCTCTGGCAAGAAAAGCTAACACATTCATGAATGATGCTTGAGTTTTGTGTTTTAATTTTTTTTTTTTTTTTGCGGTATGCGGGCCTCTCACTGCTGTGGCCTCTCCCGTTGCGGAGCACAGGCTCCGGACGCGCAGGCTCAGCGGCCATGGCTCACGGGCCCAGCCGCTCCACGGCACGTGGGATCCTCCCGGACCGGGGCACGAACCCGCGTCCCCTGCATCGGCAGGCGGACTCTCAACCACTACACCACCAGGGAAGTCCTTGTGTTTTAATTTAAAATTGTTAAAGTCACGCGTGATTCCACCATGAGAGTGTTGACTGACTGATTTTGGCCAACCTGGTAAAAATCCAATGAAGTTAACTGCAAATTATAAACAGTTTTATATACGAATGCTAATTAATGATACTGATGTATGTGGTTGAAAAAGAGAAAGAATTGGTCGCTTCCTTGATGTATAGATATGTTTTATAAATTTGTTCTTGCCCCTCCTTTGCTAGATATAGAGATTTTCTTTGTGGTGAGAGAAAAATTTCCAAGCTGTTTCCTGCTCAAAACTCTGCAGCTATAGCTATACTCACACTGTAGGAAAATATCCAAAAGTCCTGAGCTGGCAATCAGGGACCTACCTTGCCAAACTCAACAGCAATCAGCAGGATTTCTTGGAGGCAATACTTCCTGTTACTTGCGTGGACCGAAATTCTTCCAGCCTAGAATACTGCCTTCCATCTCTAATTTTATACCCATCCTTCAAACTTCAAGCTCAATTTGATCTCTTCCATGATTTTATTTTTTCTGTCTGATCTAGATGAATTCCTATAACAAATGTTTATACGACTTCTATGTGATAAAGGATATACCTGGACAGGCTGAGATTAAAGGAATAAAGAACGTAAGTATTAAGCAAGACTCCAAAACTCTCCCCCTATGACTAATTCCACATTAAACATCAGTACCATCTTAGGTCTTTTGATAGAGCAGTTGAGTAGAGTAATTCTGAAGGGTTCCTTGGGCACGTCATGGAATAAAGTGGGGTTCATTCTCCCACATTCCCATTTCCTGGCTGGTAAGCAGGATTGCTTTTGGGAAGAGAGGCAGGTGTTCTAGTTCTGAAAATCCTCCTGAACCCTCTCAGGGATTTGGCCTTAAAGGGAAAAGACTGTGAAGGAGATCTGAAGGCATTCTGGGTTCCTCCTGCTGCAGGGAGGAACTGGGATTGTGTGAGTCCAAAATTAATTTGTTTTATTACGTTCTGCTGCTGCAAGTATAACAAACAGCTGACTTCTTTTTTCAGTTTCTAAAAGCAGAAGCTGGGTACTTCTGGGGTTCCTGAAGTACTGCTGGGTTTCCTCTACCACTCCTGTGTCCTACTGGCCCGGTAGGACTTTTGACTCTTCTTTACCTTGGAGGCAGGGGGCAGGGGGCCGTGGGGACTGACTCCCATGGTCTACATCCTTATTGAACAGAGGGGATCTAGCAGGGTCTCTGCCCTTTGCTAGGCTCTGTCTTCCTCTCAGGGGGAGGCCAGCAGGGATCTCTGTCATACCTTAGCTTCTCCTTTCCCCTTTCCTGGGGTTCACATTTCCCCTCTGTGGCATTAAGGAAGGTTCTGGCTAAAAGATTACAGAGATAGTAAAAGGATCAGTGGTTTGTAAGGGTTTGTGGGTGGGCGGGGTGGGGGAGAAGGGTAGGCTAGAGGGGTGGAGCACGGTGTATTTTTAGGGAAGGGAGACTATTCTGTGCTACTGTAATGGAGAACGTCTAACATTCTGCACTTGGCAAAACCCACAGAACTGTAAGACAGCGAGTAAACACTGATGCAAACAGTGGGCTTTAGTTAATAATGGATCAATATTGGTTCCTCAGCTGTAACAGCTATACCACACTAAAGCAAGATAATAGGGGAATGATATTAATTAATTATTAGGCTTGTGAAAAGTCTGATATTAATAATAACAGGGGAACCTCATTATGTTGTACATGGGAAACGAACATATAATGTTATATGTCAATTATACCTCAGTTAAAAACAGCAATTAAAAAAATAGGGGGGAGGAAAAGGAATATCTGGCTAGCCTTATTCATGCCCACACCTTTCAAAGTCCTTGCCTTCCCCGCCTCATCACCCAGGTAGGGGGTCATGAGCTCTCACACCAGTTGTGCTCCTACTGCTTCATTTGACGTGCTTGCGTCTGACCGTGGGTCTTCTGAGAATGTCCTCCCAGTTGCCCAAATGGTTGACAGAGGAGCTGGGAGGGACGTTTGCTGTGTGTGGCACATGTGGGCCCGTGAGCGTGCATGTTGGTGTGGCCTCCTCACCCAGATGCTTCGGTCCCAGCTACGCAGGTATACGACAAGAATCCCAGGGCACAGGTATGGTCTTTGGAAGCAAACCCACTTGGGATGGAACCCTGATTCAGTGACCTGCTAGCTCTGTCTTCTTGCACAAGTTCTTAAACTTCTCTTGTCTTTAATTCCTCATCTGTGAAGTGAAGATTATGATAGTCGTCAACTCAGGAGTTTGTTATGGGGATTAGATGAAATGAGGCAAATTATAGCTCATTGTAGGTTCTAGTAAATGTTAGTTATTTTTTTGGACCCAGGTGTGTGTGCGACAGAGTGGGGGGCATGTCAGTTCCTGAGATATCCATGAAGGCAGAGGGCCATCACCTACTGGCCTGATTTAGTCATTCCACAAATATTCGTCAAATGCATATTACATTGTATACTCTCTGCTTTAGGCCCCAGAAGAAAACTGAGTAAAAGCAGACATGGTCTCTGTCCCCATGGAGCTCAGAGTCTAGTGGGAGAGATAGACGTTAATCAAGTAATCACAAAAATGTGTGTAACTGTAAACTATGATACGTGTGCCAAGAAAAAAAAAAGCATGTGATACTGTGAAGGTATTACACAGGAGCACTTGATCTAGCTTGAAATATGGTAAAGAGTAAATTAAGTGCAGAAGGAGAGACCTGTATGTGTGCAGGTCATGTAGCAGAGGTAACCATGGTTTACTTGACGAACCATAAGAGCACACGTGTGGTTGGAACTCACAGAAAAGTGGGGGGATAACTGTATGAAATGAGACTGGCAACGTAGGTGGAGTAGGTAGAATAATGGCCCTCAGAGATATCCATGTCCTAACCTCTGGAACCTGAGAATATGTTCCCTTAGTTATGGCAAAGGGACTTTGCATAAGTAATGAAGGTTAAAGATCTTGAGAGGGGAGATTATCTTGGATTATCTGGGTGGACCAGATAATGTATGAGAAATGAGAATGGAAATGGGAGAGGGGTAGGGTGAGAGAGAGAAAGAGAAGGGGAGGGGGAGGGGAGTGGAGGGGAGGGGAGGGGATGGGAGGGGAGGAGAGAGGAGAAGAGAGGGAGAGAGAGAGAGGTGCTATACTGCTAGATTTGAAGATAAAGGAAGGAGGCTACAACTCAAGGAATGCCTGTGACTTCTAGAAGGTGGAAAAGGCAAGGAAACAGCCCTGCTGACTCCTTGCTTTTGGCCCTGTGAGACCCATTTTAGATTTCTGACCTCCAGAACTATAAGCTAATAAATTTTTGTTGTTTTAGGCCACTAAGTTTGTCACAGTTGGTTCTGCAGAATAGGAAATGAATACGAAGGCTAGTATCAAGTCTCATTCTTGCAGGTCCAAAGGGCTCCCACTTAGAGTGCCCTCTGGGGAAATGAGAGGTAAAAGAATAGCTGGGGTGGTTGTGGCCATGCTGAGAGAAGGGTAGGGGCTGGGCAACAGTGGGAAGAGAAGAGATGAACCTGAAAAGTCGTGGGACGTGGCAGGATCTGGTGACTGACTGGCTGTGAGGGACAAAGAAGCAGCTCCGTCATTTAAGGGTTTTGAGACTGAAAGAGTGAGAGGATAGTGGTTGAACTGAACAAGAGAGGAAGAGGGAAAGGGGAGCTAGAGTGGACGGCAGGCTGCAGGTCAGTGTGGTTGAGGCAGAATTAACAGTGAACCTGATTTTATTGTTGTCGAACTTGGAGCACTGATGGAAGAGCCCTTGAACTTGAGCACTAGGATTTGGGGAAACATGGGATGATAGTAGATGAACAGGTAATAATTAGGTTAATAGAGTGAACAATAGAAGAGAAGTTTGGGTTGAAGATGTGCCTCTGGAAGATGAAGATTGAGATGGGAGCTGAAGCAATGAATAGAAAAAAAATTTCTTTGAGACAGTCTAAAGGTAGCAGGGAAGAGGGAAGTTAAGCTAGCATTCGTTGAGCACCTGCTTCGACCAGGCATTAGAGTACATTTTATTTTTTAAATACATGTTAACTAATTTAATCCCAATAACAGCCGTCCATTTTATCCATTATGACATAGTGTTGGAACTGTTTTGATGATAAGTACAGAATCAGAGAAGATAAGTAACTTGCTTATAATCAAACAATCAGTAAATTGTCTTTTACACCATGTACACAGTTAGGAGAAGCCAAGAAGCAGGAGGGATCTACAGGGTCAAATATTACTAGTCAAAGATTGTCCGATCAGAATTCAGAATCCTGAACGATGCTTCACTAGAACCCAGCCTCTGGATCGCTGGGTATTAGGCGGCACTCTTTTGAGGTATGTTTCATTGTCAATGGTCTCTTCAGTTGTATCAGGGCTTCTATTGAAGTGTCTCTACAATATGCTGTGATGAGGAGGAGGATGATGATGTGTGTGTGACAGAGAGAGAGAGAGACAGAGAAATCATAGATCGCCATTCTCTCAGGCACGATTAAGCTTCCTGACTATAACTAAGGTTATAGAAGATGTTTTTGGTTTTCAAGATGCCAGACCTTCCCAGAAGTACTGGTTATAATTTTATGACAAACACTGTGGGAAGTACTTGACTTTTGGCTCGGAAGTGTCGTGGTCCAGATAAATCAATGATATACCACACACCTTTTAAATTCCCCCCAATCAGGTCTATGAAAGGCACACTTTCATGGCCCACCCACATTCAGGCAGAATCAGATGGTGTATTAATTCAGACTTGAATTAAAAACCCTCCCCTCTCTTGTTTTAGCTGTTCACGATGCGGTCTGCATCTAGTTATTAGAATGAACACTTCCAGTGACCATAGCCCTGGATCTAATACTCCATATGGCACCGGAGTGAAGGCTCTTGACATGTGCACTTTTGTCTTTGGTCATTTCAGACTGAAAATACAATTAGACTTGGCTGTCAGACAGATGAAATCTGTTATATTTCCCCTATAGGACCTGCACTTGGTCCAGATCAATAAATATAAAACCGCTTGCCCATAAATTGCAAACTAAGCTTGCAGCTTCAATACATGTGGGCTTAAATTCACTTGTATCTGGCATCCACTGCTTCCTGGCCAAACAGTCTGTTTCTGTGATTAGTGCAATATCATAGCCGGACCAGAAAAACAAGGCTGCAAACCATCACTATAAAGCAGCAGCTGGCTTTGCCACACCTTCCCTGTAAGGGCAGTTCCCCCAGAAAATGGGGTTGTAGCTGCTGCTGTCTAGAATGGAACTTTAAAATTGGGATGAGTTCAAGTCATTTCCTGAGTATAGCTCCACAAATCTGTTATTTTTTTCCTATGCTTCTCAATATTTCAAATGGCATTTGTAATAAGCTTTGCCTGGACACGACTTGTCACACGGAAGAGACATGCTTTATACACAGAGACACAAGATTCTCTGTGTATGCTTGACAGAGGCAGCTTTTACCTGATGATACGTACATATTGGAGTGGCTTCATGGAGAATATGAGATGTGCTTTCTCTTTCTCCAGAGGACATTAACCGAGATAACATTGATTTGGGGGAAAGGTAAACTCTTAAAACCTATTTTCTTTCCCCATTTAGTTTAACGTACAGGTCCGGATTCACACAAAGGGAATTTTTTTCTAGTGGAATTAGGCTGTAGAATTTGCTGCGGTGGGATATTAAGGGAGGCAATTAACCTAGACTGTTTAGAGGCAAGAATTAGACATTTGCTGTATCTGAATAAGAAGAACATCTCTATTTTCAGGAGCTACTGTGGAATCAAAACCTTCACATTTCCAAATATGGTGCTTGCTAAGCGAAGTGATTACAAAATCAGGTCAAGAAAAAAAATCCTTTGAAGCAGACAATATAAAAAGACATGTCAAGTGAGCTGGTGGTGTAACTTCCTCGAAGGCCACTGCTCTTGGGGCTAGAACAGATTCTGAGATCACGGACATAGAGAAAAGACTGGTGGCTGCTAAGGGGAAGGGGGTTGGGGGAGGGATGGAGTGGGAGGCTGCAGTTAGCAGATGTAAGCTATTATATAGAGAATGGATAAACAACAGAGTCCTACTGTACAGCACAGAGAACTATATTCAGTATTCTTTGAGAAAACATAACGGTAAAGGCTATGAAAAAAATAATGTATATATATATATATATATATACACACACACATATATATACATACGTATATATACACACACACATGTATAACTGAATCATTTTGCTATACAGCAATACTTAACACAACATTGTAAATCAACTATACTTCGAAAAGAAAAATATTCTGAGGATGGCTAAATCCGCCCGGCTGAGTGCTGCTTCCTTGCTTGGTCCGGACATTCCTCTTCTGGGAATTCATGGGGGTCCAGTAACATGGATGTCGGTTGTCTGATGCTGCCCACTTTGATGTGCTCATGTTATAACAGAATCTTCTCATGAGTGGTGAATGAGAATAGCCCTTTGAGGGCCATTTAAAATTAATAATTCAAAATAGGTGGAACAAACAATACATATTATTATTATTTTTTAAACATCTTTATTGGAGTATAATTGCTTTACAATGGTGTGTTAGTTTCTGCTTTATAACAAAGTGAATCAGTTATACATATACATATGTTCCCATATCTCTTCTCTCTTGCGTCTCCCTCCCTACCACCCTCCCTATCCCACCCCTCTAGGTGATCACAAAGCACTGAGCTGATCTCCCTGTGCTATGAGGCTGCTTCCCACTAGCTACTATTTTATGTTTGGTAGTGTATATATGTCCATGCCACTCTCTCACTTTGTCAGAGCTTACCCTTCCCCCTTCGCATACCCTCAAGTCCATGCTCTAGTAGGTCTGTGTCTTTATTCCTATCTTACCCCTAGGTCCTTCATGACTTTTTTTTTTCTTCTTAGTGTCCATATATATGTGTTAGCATATGGTATTTGTTTTTCTCTTTCTGACTTACTTCACTCTATATGACAGACTCAAGGTCCATCCACCTTACTACAAATAACTCAATTTCGTTTCTTTTAATGGCTGTGTAATATTCCATTGTATATATGTGCCACATCTTCTTTATCCATTCATCTGCTGATGGACACTTCGGTTGCTTCCATGTCCTGGCAATTGTAAATAGAGCTGCAATGAACATTTTGGTACATGACTCTTTTTGAATTACGGTTTTCTCAGGGTATATGCCCAGTAGTGGGATTGCTGGGTCGTATGGTAGTTCTATTTGTAGTTTTTTAAAAACCTCCATACTGTTCTCCATAGTAGCTGTATCAATTTACATTCCCACCAACGTGCAAGAAGGTTCCCTTTTCTCCACACCGTCTCCAGCATTTATTGTTTCTAGATGTTTTGATGATGGCCATTTTGACCGGTGTGAGATAATATCTCATTGTAGTTTTGATTTGCATTTCTCTAATGATTAATGATGTTGAGCATTCTTTCATGTGTTTGTTGGCAATCTGTATATCTTCTTTGGAGAAATGTCTATTTAGGTCTTCTGCCCATTTTTGGATTGGGTTGTTTGTTTTTTTGTTATTGAGCTGCATGAGCTGCTTGTAAATTTTGGAGATTCATCCTTTGTCAGTTGCTTCATTTGCAAATATTTTCTCCCTTTCTGAGGGTTGTCTTTTGGTCTTGTTTATGGTTTCCTTTACTGTGCAAAAGCTTTGAAGTTTCATTAGGTCCCATTTGTTTATTTTTGTTTTTATTTCCATTTCTCTAGGAGGTGGGTCAAAAAGAATCTTGCTGTGATTTATGTCACAGAGTGTTCTGCCTATGTTTTCCTCTAAGAGTTTGATAGTGTCTGGCTTTACATTTAGGTCTTTAATCCATTTTGAGTTTGTTTTTCTGTATGGTGTTAGGGAGTGTTCTAATTTCATACTTTTACATGTACCTGTCCAGTTTTCCCAGCACCACTTATTGAAGAGGCTGTCTTTTCTCCACTGTATATTCTTGCCTCCTTTATCAAAGATAAGGTGACCATATGTGCATGGGTTTATCTCTGGGCTTTCTATCCTGTTCCATTTATCTATATTTCTGTTTTCGTGCCAATAACATACTGTCTTGATTACTGTAGCTTTGTAGTATAGTCTGAAGCCAGGGAGCCTGATTCCTCCAGCTCCATTTTTCGTTCTCAAGATTGTTTTGGCTATTCGGGGCTTTTGTGTTTCCATACAAATTGTGAAATCTTTTGTTCTAGTTCTGTGAAAAATGCCAGTGGTAGTTTGATAGGGATTGCATTGAATCTGTAGATTGCTTTGGGTAGTAGAGTCATTTTCACTATGTTGATTCTTCCAATCCAGGAACATGGTGTATCTCTCCATCTATTTGTATCATCTTTAATTTCTTTCATCAGTGTCTTATAATTTTCTGCATACAGGTCTTTTGTCTCCTTAGGTAGGTTTACTCCTAGATACTTTATTCTTTTTGTTGCAGTGGTAAATGGGAGTGTTTTCTTAATTTCACTTTCAGATTTTTCATCATTAGTGTATAGGAATGCCAGAGATTTCTGTGCATTAATTTTGTATCCTGCTACTTTACCAAATTCATTGATTAGCTCTAGTAGTTTTCTGGTAGCATCTTTAGGATTCTCTATGTATAGTTTCATGTCATCTGTAAACAGTGACAGCTTTACTTCTTTTCCGATTTGGATTCCTTTTATTTCTTTTTCTTCTCTGATTGCTGTGGCTAAAACTTCCAAAACTATGTTGAATAAGAGTGGTGAGAGTGGGCAACCTTATCTTGTTCCTGATCTTACTGGAAATGGTTTCATTTTTTCACCATTGAGGACGATGTTGGCTGTGGGTTTGTCATATATGGCCTTTATTATGTTGAGAAAATTTCCCTCTATGCCTACTTTCTGCAGGGTTTTTATCATAAATGGGTGTTGAATTTTGTCAAAAGCTTTCTCTTCATCTATTGAGATGATCATATGGTTTTTCTCCTTCAATTTGTTAATATGGTGTATCACGTTGATTGATTTGCGTATATTGAAGAATCCTTGCATTCCTGGAATAAACCCCACTTGATCATGGTGTATGATCCTTTTAATGTGCTGTTGGATTCTGTTTGCTAGTATTTTGTTGAGGATTTTTGCATCTATGTTCATCAGTGATATTGGCCTGTAGTTTTCTTTCTTTGTGACATCCTTGTCTGATTTTGGTATCAGGGTGATGGTGGCCTTGTAGAATGAGTTTGGGAGTGTTCCTCCCTCTGCTATATTTTGGAAGAGTTTGAGAAGGATAGATGTTAGCTCTTCTCTAAATGTTTGATAGAATTCGCCTGTGAAGCCATCTGGTCCTGGGCTTTTGTTTGTTGGAAGATTTTTAATCACAGTTTCAATTTCAGTGCTTGTGATTGATCTGTTCATATTTTCTATTTCTTCCTGGTTCAGTCGTGGCATGTTGTGCATTTCTAAGAATTTGTCCATTTCTTCCAGGTTGTCCATTTTATTGGCATAGAGTTGCTTGTAGTAATCGCTCATGATCCTTTGTCTTTCTGTAGTGACAGTTGTTACTTCTACTTTTTCATTTCTAATTCTATTGATTTGAGTCTTCTCCCTTTGTTTCTTGATGAGTCTGGCGAATGGTTTATCAATTTTGTTTATCTTCTCAAAGAACAAGCTTTTAGTTTGATTGATCTTTGCTATTGTTTCCTTCATTTCTTTTTCATTTATTTCTTATCTGATCTTTATGATTTCTTTCCTTCTGCTAACGTTGGGTTTTTAGTTTTGTTCTTCTTTCTCTAATTGCTTTAGGTGTAAGGTTAGGTTGTTTATTTGAGATGTTTCCTGTTTCTTAACTTAGGATTGTATTGCTATAAACTTCCCTTTTAGAACTGCTTTTGCTGCATCCCATAGGTTTTGGGTCGTCATGTCTCCATTGTCATTTGTTTCTAGGTATTTTTTGATTTCCTCTTTTATTTCTTCAGTGATCACTTCGTTATTAACTAGTGTATTGTTTAGCCTCCATGCGTTTGTATTTTTTACAGATCTTTTCCTGTAATTGATACCTAGTCTCATAGCTTTGTGGTCGGAAAAGATACTTGATACAATTTCAATTTTCTTAAATTTACCGAGGCTAGATTTGTGACCCAAGATATGATCTATCCTGGAGAATGTTCCATGAGCACTTGAGAAAAAGGTTTATTCTGTTGTTTTTGGATGGAATGTCCTATAAATATCGACTAAGTCAATCTTGTTTAATGTATCATTTAAAGCTTGTGTTTCCTTATTTATTTTCATCTTGGACGATCTGTCCATTGGTGAAACTGGGGTGTTAAAGTCCCCTACTATGATTGTGTTACTGTCAATTTCCCCTTTTATGGCTGTTAGTATTTGTCTTATGTATTGAGGTGCTCCTATGTTGGGTGCATAAATATTTACAATTGTTATATCTTCTTCTTGAATCGATCCCTTGATCATTATGTTGTGTCCTTCTTTGTCTCTTGTAATAGTGTTTATTTTAAAGTCTATTTTGTCTGATACGAGAATTGCTATTCCAGCTTTCTTTTGATTTCCATTTGCATGGAATATCTTTTTCCATCCCCTCACTTTCAGTCTGTATGTGTCCCTAGGTCTGAAGTGGGTCTCTTAGACAGCATATATATGGGTCTTGTTGTTGTATCCATTCAGCCAGTCTCTGTCTTTTGGTGGGAGCATTTAATCCATTTACATTTAAGGTAATTATCAATATGTATGTTCCTATTCCCATTTTCTTAATTGTTTTGGGATTGTTATTGTAGGTCTTTTCCTTCTCTTGTGTTTCTTACCTAGAGAGGTTCCTTTAGCATTTGTTGTAAAGCTGGTTTGGTGGTGCTGAACTCTCTCAGCTTTTGCTTGTCTGTAAAGGTTTTAATTTCTCCGTCAAATCTGAATGAGATCCTTGCTGGGTAGAGTAATCTTGGTTGTAGGTTTTTCTCCTTCATCACTTTAAATATGTCCTGCCAGTCCCTTCTGGCTTGCAGAGTTTCTGCTGAAAGATCAGCTGTTAACCTTATGGGGATTCCCTTGTGTGTTATTTGTTGTTTTTCCCTTGCTGCTTTTAATATGTTTTCTTTGTATTTAATTTTTGATAGTTTGATTAATATGTGTCTTGGTATGTTTCTCCTTGGATTTATCCTGTATGGGACTCTCTGCACTTCCTGGACTTGACTAACTATTTCCTTTCCCATATTAGGGAAGTTTTCAACCATAATTTCTTCAAATATTTTCTCAGGTCCCTTTCTTTTTCTCTTCTTCTGGGACCCCTATAATTCGAATGTTGGTGCGTTTAATGTTGTCCCAGAGGTCTCTGGGACTGTCCTCAGTTCTTTTCATTCTTTTTTCCCTATTCTGCTCTGCAGTAGTTATTTCCACTATTTTATCGTCCAGGTCACTTATCCATTCTTCTGCCTCAGTTATTCTGCTATTGATCCCATCTAGAGTATTTTTAATTTCATTTATTGTGTTTTTCATCATTGCTTGTTTCCTCTTTAGTTCTTCTAGGTCCTTGTTAAATGTTTCTTGTATTTCTCTATTCTATTGCCAAGATTTTGGATCATGTTTACTATCATTATTCTGAATTCTTTTTCAGGTAGACTGCCTATTTCCTCTTCATTTGTTAGGTCTGGTGGGTTTTTACCTTGCTCCTTCATCTGCTGTGTGTTTTTCTGTCTTCTCATTTTGCTTATCTTACTATGTTTGGGGTCTCCTTTTTGCAGGCTGCAGGTTCGTAGTTCCCGTTGTTTTTGGTGTCTGTCCCCAGTGGCTAAGGTTGGTTCAGTGGGTTGTGTAGGCTTCCAGGTGGAGGGGACTGCTACCTGTGTTCTGGTGGATGAGGCTGGAACTTGTCTTTCTGGTGGGCAGGTCCATGTCTGGTGGTGTGTTTTGGGGTGTCTGTGGACTTATTATGATTTTATGCAGCCTCTCTGCTAATGGGTGGGGTTGTGTTCCTATCTTGCAAGTTGTTTGGCATAGGGTGTCCAGCACTGTAGCTTGCTGGTCGTTGAGTGAGGCTGGGTCTTGGTGTTGAGATGGAGATCTCTGGGAGATTTTCCCGGTTTGATATTACGTGGAGCTGGGAGGTCTCTTGTGGACCAGTGTCCTGAAGTTGGCTCTCCCTCCTCAGAGGCACAGCACTGACTCCTGGCTGCAGCACTAAGAGCCTTTCATCCACACGGCTCAGAATAAAAGGGAGAAAAAGTAGAAAGAAAGAAGGAAAGAAAGAAAGAGGATAAAATAAAATAAAGTAAGGTAAAATAAAATAAAGTTATTAAAATAAAAATATTATTAAGAAAAAAAATTTTTTGTAAAGTAAAAAAATAAAAAAAACGTATGGATAGAACCCTAGGACAAATGGTGAAAGTAAAGCTATACAGACAAAATCTCACACAGAAGCATACACATACACACTCACAAAAAGAGGAAAAGGGGAAAAAATAATCTGTCTTGTTCCCAAAGTCCACCTCCTTAATTTGGGATGATCTGTTGTCTATTCAGGTGTTCCACAGCTGCAGGTACATCAAGTTGATCGTGGAGCTTTAATCCGCTGCTTCTGAGGCTGCTGGGAGAGATTTCCCTTTCTCTTCTTTGTTCTCACAGCTCCCAGGGCTCACCTTTGGGTTTGGCCCCGCCTCTGCGTTTAGGTCGCTGGAGGGCGTCTGTTCTTCCCTCAGACAGGATGGGGTTAAAGGTGCAGCTGCTTTGGGGGCTCTGGCTCACTCAGGCCGGGGGGAGGGAGGGGCACAGAATGCGGGGCGAGCCTGCGGCGGCAGAGGCCGGCGTGACATTGCACCAGCCTGAGGCGCGCCGTGCGTTCTCCCGGGGAAGTTGTCCCTGGATCCCGGGACCCTGGCAGTGGCGGGCTGCACAGGCTCCCCGGAAGAGGGGTGTGGAGAGTGACCTGTGCTCGCACACAGGCTTCTTGGTGGCGGCAGCAGCAGCCTTAGCGTCTCATCCCCGTCTCTGGGGTCCGCGCTTTTAGCCGCGGCTTGCGCCCGTCTCTGGAGCTCCTTTAAGCAGCGCTCTGAATTCCCTCTCCTCGCGCACCAGGAAACAAAGAGGCAAGAAAAAGTCTCTTGCCTCTTCGGCAGGTCCAGACTTTTCCCCAGACTCCCTCCCGGCTAGCCGTGGTGCACTAACCCCCTGCAGGCTGTGTTCACACCGCCAACCCCAGTCCTCTCCCTGCGCTCCGACCGAAGCCCGAGCCTCAGCTCCCAGCCCCGCCCGCCCTGGTGGGTGAGCAGACAAGCCTCTCGGGCTGGTGAGTAGTGGTCGGCCCTGATCCTCTGTGCGGGAATCTCCCCGCTTTGCCCTCCGCAACCCTGTTGCTGTGCTCTCCTCCGCGGCTTCGAAGCTCCCCCCTCTGCCACCTGCAGTCTCCACCCGCAAAGGGGCTTCTAGTGTGTGGAAACCTTTCCGCCTTCACGGCTCCCTCCCACTGGTGCCGGTCCCGTCCCTATTCTTTTGTCTCTGTTTATTCTTTTTTCTTTTGCCCTACCCAGGTACGTGGGGAGTTTCTTGCCTTTTGGGAGGTCTGAGGTCTTCTGCCAGCCTTCAGTAGGTGTTCTGTAGGAGTTTTTCCACGTGTAGATGTATTTCTGGTGTATCTGTGGGGAGGAAGGTGATCTCCGCGTCTTACTCGTCCGCCATCTTCTCCTCTCACCTCTAACAATACATATTATATCTTCAGGCTGTGTATTTTGGGGAAATCATGATTTGGGTAAATTATCCCGAAGTCACGTTAGACTTTATGTGTCTTTTTAATTCTAGTAAGTAAAATCTGGTCAAGGTTTGAATTGGTATAGACCAAGGATTACAATCTTTCAGACATCGTAGGAGGGGGAAGGGTACCGAACTGGTCCGTGAACAGGCCAGAGAATGAACTTCAACCTTAAAAAAATCAAAGCACAACTGTAAGCCTCTTTTTACTAACTAGAGATTAGTTTATATCAACAAACTGGTTTAAAAACATTCCCTCCCCTTTGCCCCTCAAACCCAGCAATACTTAACAGGAAACAAATGAAACATTCAAATTAGGATAACTCAAGGAAAATCTAAGGAGTTTTATTTACTGATACAAAGGGGTGAGTTCACGGAAACGAGAAGGGATAGTTTAGTAAACTGGAGCTGTAACAATTGAGCTGTTACCACCCCTGGGGCTGAGAGGGGGGTGAAGATGGAGAGGTTACTGAACCAGTTACCAAAGCCACAAGAGGAAAGAGTTTCGTAAAATGTGAAAAACATGGTTTGAAAAGACACACGCAGCCCAGTGTTCACTGTAGCACTGTTTACAACAGCCAGGACATGGAAGCAACCTAAATGTCCATTGGCAGATGGATGGATAAACAAGATGTGGCACACATATAAAATGGAATATTACTCAGCCATTAAAAAGAATGAAATGATGCCACTTGCAGCAACATGGATGGACCTGGAGATTATCACACTAAGCGAAGTAAGTCAGAGGGAGAAAGACAAATATTATATGTTATCACGTATACATGGAATCTAAAAAAAAAATGATACAAATGCACTTATTTACAAAACAGAAACAGACTCACAGACTAGCGAGTGAACTTATGATTACCAGGGGGAAGGGGTTGGGGGGAGGGATAGGGAGTTTGGGATTGACAGGTATACACTGGTATATTTAAAATAGATAACCAACCAGGACCTACTGTAAAAAAAAAATTTATTGGTTTCTAAATTGGTAATAATATACGCCAAGATTGAAAAAAAAGTGTCCTCTTGAGAGATGAGTAGTGACTTTTAATTAAGGCATCTGTTATCTCCAGTGAAGCTTACAGGGAAGCAGCCAGGGAGATACACGCCCTTCTTCTCCTTTCTTCCTCCCTTGGATTTCCTGTTAGGACTTCCCACTGGCCAGAGGGCCCAGGAGCTCTGCTGATGTGGTCCATGATGGTTAGAGTAAAGGTGGAGAGCGTGTCTCCACCAATTGGAAGACGTACCGCACACCAACCTAGTTTACCAAGCGAGAACGGAGTCAATCAAATATTTTACTTTCTTTATAACATTCAGCTGCGCTGCAAGCATGGTAGTTTTGAGCAAGTGGGCATTTCTAGAAGGACAGGCTTCAGTGTGAGAATTAGATGGAGCCAGAGGACAGCGCGAGGGGTCTGGGAGGACACGGTAGCCGGGGAAAAATCTTTGCCTGCGTGGGTAAAGGATAAGCTTTGAGGTGGGAGAGCAAAAAAGGATGCTGTACATGACATTTTGTAGTTGGCAAAAGCACAGAATCCACTCCCCTAATTTTGCTATTAGAGGTTGGAGAGCTTATGGGCTAGCTCGGAGGCCCGTGAGAGTCATTGCAGTGTCAGTGTTCAAATCTTGGTCTATTAACTTGCTCTCCACTCAGGTTTTCTCTTTTCAACACTGTCTCCTGAACAGATATCATCAACTTAACATTTTGCCAAGACTCCTATTGACAGTGGCTACTCTATGTTTGAGCTACGTTTTTTCTTCTTTTTTTCAAATTGAAGTATAGTCGATTGACAATATTATATTAGTTTCAGGTGTACAGCATAGTGATCCAATATTCTTATAGATTATACTCCATTCCATTTAAAGTTACTACAGAAGAATGGCTACATTTCTCTGTGCTCTACAATATATCCGTGTTACTTATCCTTGTTGCTTATCTATATTTTATACGTAGTAGTCGGTATCTCTTAATCCCCTCCCCCTCTCTTGCCCCTCCCCCCTTTCCTTCTCCCCACTGGTAACCACTAGTTTGTTTTCTATATCTGTGAGTCTGTTTCTCTTTTGTTATATAAATTCGTTTGCTTTATTTTTTAGATTCCACATATAAGTGATAACACACAGTATTTGTCTTTCTCTGACTTATTTCACTAAGCATAATACTCTCCAGGGCCATCCACATTGTGGCAAATGGCAGAATTTCATTCTATTTTATGGCCAGGTAATATTCGATTATATATTGAATATATAATTCAATGTGATCTTCTCTATCCATTCATCTGTTGATGGATACTCGGGTTGCTTCCATATCTTGGCTATTGTAAATAATGCTGCTATGAACATTGGGGTGCATGTGTCTTTTCTGATTAGTGATTTTGTCTTTGTTTTGGGTGTATACCCGGAAGTAGAATTGCTGGATCATATGGTGGTTCTATTTTTATTTTTTTTGAGGGCACTCCGTACTGTTTTCCATAGTGGCAGGGCTACGTTTTGAATGCCATTTCCTGTGTTTCAGGCAGAAAAATATACAAACGTATACTTGGAAACTACTTAATGCTCATTATATATAGTTTATCTACCTATCTATTGATCTATTGATCTATCATATATCTGGTACTGTGCTAGGTGTTTGGATAGTTATAAGCGAAATAATAGTCATGGTGTCTGCCCTCAAGTGGTTTACCACCTACACTGTCTCACGTACAGCCTTGAACATCACCCTCTGTTTTCTGTGGTGTTTCCTGGGTTCTGTTCCCAGCCCTTTTCTCTGTGGGCTCACTGCCTGAGAAGAGGTGATTTTCCAGAACGGAATTGGGCATGAAACCTCCAGTTCTCTGAACTTAACGTTGACGGGTCTGGAAGAATCATGAATGCAGAAGAGTGAGACATCTATAAGTGATGTGTGCGCTTCTGAGATGAAAACAGAAAGTACAGTAACATCAGAAAGCAAGGACTATGTTGGGAGTTCCTCTGATAATTACTGGTAGAATGCATTGAGATCTCCCTTTGGAGCTGAAATGCCATTAAAAAAAATCATAATGGCTACAAAAGCTTGGAACTCATGAAAATTTATAAACAGAAAATAGAGATATTGAAGAAATGACGTGAGGTGGAGACAATAGAACCTTAGACAAAATTATAAATGATGCATAAAAGTAAGAAAAATATGAAGTTCCACCGTATTCCACACTGAGCATATACCTGTTAAGCTGAGTAATCAATGAAGATGTGTGTTTTTGGCGCACAGCTTCTGCCCTAGAGGTACAAAAGTACACCGTGTAAGTTAGTTACTGAATGAATGAGTTAAGACAGAGATGAGGTCATAGTCAGTTTATTTGTTCTACCATTTTTCCTTTTATTCGCATTGGACATTTTTTTTACCTGCTTTCTCCTTTCTGACGTTTCAGAGTACACACAGTGATTTGAATTCCGAGATATCCGATACAAGAAAATTGGTGGTGAGATTTACCCAAAGAATCAAGCTTTGAGACATTGACATCTTACAATAAACCTATGTCATCGTATAACATAGGCAGATCTTCAATAAGCATCCCCGAGCGAAACATACAACTATACACATGGGGTGGGAACAGCAAAGCAGACAGTACCCCTGAAGGCCAGCCCCTTACGCTTGTCTAGCTGGAACCTCACCTTCTGTCAGCCTTTTGGAGACCACACAGTTTTCCTGGATTTTGCTTCCAAAGAAAGGAGGCTGCCTTTGCCAGGCTATGAGACTTTAAAGAAGATTACTAAGCTTAGCTGCCATTTTAGGATTCAGACATTCATTCCACGCTCTAGTACCTAGAGAGAGGGGGGAAAATATGAGACAGGCTTTTCATGCTCATAAAAAACACCGGGCATTCAAGCTAACGGACAGAAGGAGAGATGTGGGCTGTGGACTTGCCTCGTGCGGGACGGATGTTACACCTTTCTGCTGTGTCTTTGCGGATGGAAAGGCAGGGGCTGGCTGAAGACTCCCATGGGAGTGGGCATGAGTACCACCCCCTGGCCTCCTCTGGGGGTCAAGATATAAAAGTGGGTGCTTAGAAAGTCAGCAGGTCTGATTCATATCCTCTAGGCAGTACTTACGGGGCATTTTGGGCCCATCAGATGGCTCGTGATAAATACAGTGGTGCAGTTTGTATTTTTACCGCAGGCCAATTAAGAAGGGGGAGAGAGAGTGGTAAGCAAAATGGTTATGTCCTTGCAAAGCGGAAACAACAGTCAGAGCAGCTGGAGGAGAGGAAAAAAAAAAAAAAAGACACAGAAAGGAACTAGCCAGCCACTTAAAGCAGTTAAAAGGGTCAGGCAGCTCGTGCTATGTTGCCCACCCCCTGCCAGAAAATCCCTTCTCCTGCTGGTTGGTGGAGCAGTGGAGATTTTCAACAGGGAATAATTGTGTGGTAACATATGTTCATCCAGACATAGATTGGTGAGCTTAAAATCAAATAGTTTTTTTTTTAAAAAAACGTCATTGGAAGAGGAAATGATGTTTCTCGACATTCTTATCAGAGTGCTGTAAGGCTTGCACTCTCCCGTTTTGTGATTTAGCCCTTCCCTCCTATATCTGTTTCTATTCTGCCTCTAGAAAGCCAGGGAGGGCTTCCCTGGTGGCGCAGTGGTTGAGGGTCCGCCTGCCGATGCAGGGGACGCGGGTTCGTGCCCCGGTCCGGGAGGATCCCACATGCCGCGGAGCGGCTGGGCCCGTGAGCCATGGCCGCTGAGCCTGCACGTCCGGAGCCTGTGATCCGCAACGGGAGGGGCCGCAGCAATGAGAGGCCCAGCGTGCAAAAAAAAAAAAAAAAAGAGAGCTTTCGAAAAAATTTAATCATTTGATGACTATTTTTTTTCCAGCTTCACTGAGGGCAAGTTTTTGAGTGTGGGTTTGTAAAAACGCACCCTTTCTCTGATGTTCAGGGTGTACTACCTACTCCATGAAATTCTCTTGGGCCCTGTCCTCACCAGGCTGCTTCTTAACTTGCTTTTATTTCCTTGAGGTGCCTGGGATCGCTGGAGAACAGGAATAAGAAGAGAGAGCGGGGGAAGGGAGGGATGGATAAAAGGGGAAATAAATCAGGGATTACTTAACGAAGCAAGGACGAGAGAGAGGAAGGAGGAAAGGTGGAATCAATGGAAAATGTTAGTAATTTGAACAAGAATAACATCTTGCTACTTAAAACGAACGATGGGAAACAAATTCATCAGTCCTGCTGACTGCCTGTGGGAGGAGGGACAGAGTAGGAGAGTTGGGGTAAATACACCCAGTTTATGAATATCTGAATGTATTTGGTCGCTTAAGACATAATGATTGCTCCTGAGACAGGGGAAAAAAGAAGAAATTTTCCAGGTAATTTAAGCCCTAAATGCTACTATTGAAAAAAACAGGGGTGTAACAGAGCTAGGAATAGGGGTGACATATCCATTCCCAGATGGCTGTTTAAGCTGATGGAATTCCCTGGCTGTTTTTGCACATTCTAGTTTTCTTTTTTTTAAAGAAGTTTTATTATTTTATTTTATTTTTTAAAATTCTTTGGCCGTGCAGCATATGGGATCTTAGTTCCCCGACCAGGGATCAAACCCGCGCCCCCTGCATCGGAAGCGCAGAGTCTTAACTCCTGGACCGCCAGGGAAGTCCTGCACATTCTACTTTGACTTCACTTTTTCAAACACAATTTCAAGCTTTATCTTTCTACCTGATTATAAAAATGCAACCCAAGTATCAGCCCTGTGCTTTCCCGACTCAAGGATCCCAGTGCTGTAGTCTTAGGGGCAGGAGGTGTATGTCTCACGTCCTTTTCTGAGTTGTGCCCCTGGCATCTGCCTGAGTCACACACAACCCTTGGGTTCTTCTGGGTGAAAAAGAGTGGCCATGTGAAAAGTGAGAGGGGCAAGCGTTAGCTGTGTCTCATGATCTGGATCTCAGGTTATCTGTGAAAGTGTATCTCAGAGCTAATTCCAACGAATATGAAGATCTTCTGCAAGTAAACAATCATTAGCAAAAAGCAGGAGCAAAACCACACAGTCCATCTAACCTATTCTATAAATTCACTGAAGTCCTGTAATTCCTCCTCTTAGGGACTCCAACCATCGCTTCAGTGAAAGGGTCCCTTGAAACCCCACTGAATTCTCGAGACAACCTTCTCTCGCCCTTCATTTCATCAATAGGCACCTGGGAGTCTTTAAACTTGTGGCTGGATGCAGGACTATTAGGAATCTAGACTCACCCTGAAAATATAGCCCTCAGGCTGCTCTAGTTACCTGTTACCCTGTTGGTGCAAAAGGAGGAGGTGTCTTTAAAACGTTTTAGCCACTTCGCAAATTTGAATTCTGCATATCTCACCAGTGATAGTGGAACCATTTCTGATATCCACTATGCTCATTAGCAACCCATTAATGTCTCCTATGAAAACCCATTTCTGAGATTCAGTATGCTAATGAGTGGAACCATTTCTGATATCCACTATGCTCATTAGCAACCCATTAATGTCTCCTATGAAAACCCACTTCTGAGATTCAGTATGCTAATGAGTGGAACCATTTCTGATATCCACTATGCTCATTAGCAACCCATTAATGTCTCCTATGAAAACCCACTTCTGAGATTCAGTATGCTAATGAGTGGAACCATTTCTTGTTCATGAGAGATGTGGATTACAGAAGGGCTTTTAGTAACTGCCTCTGGAGTGTGGCCTTTCTGATAAAATGCCAGCTGACCGCCCCAGGGTGTGGATTCCTGATTAGAACAGTTGTCTTCTTCTAGGGTGTAGCCTAAACTAGAAAGAAAAAAACCCGTGCACATCTATATTATACTATATTTGCTAAAGTATTTAGTAAGTTATGGATACGATAGGTCATGTGAATACAAATCTTTTTACTGTAAGTTTAGATGGCTATATCATATTAATTGTGTATGTGCCACAATAACGAATTCCCTTTTGTTTGGACATTTATCGGAGCGTCCTTATGTTTACTCACCTGTTTGGTTTCTTCCTTAAAATGAATTCCTAGAAATGGAATTGCTGGGTCAAAGATATGCATGTCTAGGTACACACTACTATACATAGAATAAGCAACAAGGTCCTGTATAGCACGGGGAACTATATTCAATACCTTGTAATAACCTGTAATGGAAAAGAATCTGAAAAAGGATATATATGTGCGGGTGTGTATACCTGAATCACTTTGCTGTATACCAGAAACTGACACAACATTGTAAATCAACTATACTTCAGTAAAAAAGAGACACGCATGTTTAAATTATGTGCTACTGCTTTCCAAAAGGGCTTGTCTTGATTTAGATAGAGGGCGTATGAGAATGTGCATTTTCTTAGGCACCTGTCGGTATTGGTATTGTCCGTATTCTTAATCTTTGCCAGTCTCTTGGTAATCTCACTCAGCCTCATGGCCTTGAATTCCACCTCTGTGCTGATGATTCCCAAATGTCCATCTCCAGTTCAGGGAGGGAAGAGAGCATGGGAACGTACCTTGTAGATCCAGCTGACTCTTTGACGTCTCCACTTAGATTCTTAGTATCTAAGAATATTCTTAGTCTAAGAATATTCTAGTATCCTTTCTGTTGCCAAAAACCTTGATGCCACCTTTGACTCATCGCTCAGACATTCAATCCTTTGCTGTCACATGGCCCAAGTCACTGATATCTCTCACCTGGATTAATGCAATAGTCCCCGAACAGGTTGTCTTACTTCCGGGACAGTCTAGTCTTCACGTGGAAGCCAGAGTGATTCTGAGAAGTTGTGAGATAACATCACCCCCTAGTCAAGACCCTCCAATGCCATCCCATCTCATTCATAGTAAAAAGCCTGAATCCTTGCAGTGGCCCACAGGGCCTGGGCGACGTTGACCACTCCCACCTATGTCCACTCTTACCCTTGTCTTCTCCCCCTCTGGCCGCATTGGTCTCTTTGCTTGCGGATCAAAGCCTCAGGATTTCACAGTGGCTCAAAGCTCTGCCCGGATCACTAGCCTGGCTTGCTAGAGAGACCTTCCCTGATGATCCTACTTAAAATGCCACCTGTCCCATCCTTAGTAGCCTTCGTCCCCCTTTCCAGCTTTATTTTATTTCATAACACTTCTCTAGTATATTATGTAGCTTACGTATTCATCTTTTTATTGCTTATCTGGACCCAGTGGAATGTACACGTCCCAAGGATAGAACTTTTTTTTTCTGTTTTCTTTATTCCTGGATCCCCAGCTCTTAGCATAATGCTTGTCACATAATGGACACTTGACAAACATTATTTTAAAAAATTTATTATTATTTTATTTATTTATTTTTGGCTGTGTTGGGTCTTTGTTGCTGTGTGCGGGCTTTCTCTAGTTGCGGCGAGCAGGGGCTACTCTTCGTTGCGGTGAGCGGGCTTCTCATTGCAGTGGCTTCTCGTTGCAGAGCACAGGCTCTAGGCGCCCGGGCTTCAGGAGTTGTGGCTTGCGGGCTCTAGAGCGCAGGCTCAGTAGCTGTGGCTCACGGGCTTAGTTGCTCTGCGGCATGTGGGGATCTTCCCTGACTGGGGCTCGAACCCGTGTCCCCTGCATTGGCAGGTGGATTCTTAACCACTGCGGCACCAGGGAAGCCCGACAAACATTTTTTGAGGAAATAAAGGAATGAATCTGATAGGTAAGAAATTAAACCTCATTTTTATTTGCATTTTTGATTACTAGTGGGTGAAATTTTAATAATTTTACTTGTACAGAAGGCGTTTCTTAGCTTAATAATCAGTTCACAAAGCATGAAGAAAAAAATTGGTAGTTTGATTACAAATTTAAAACATCTGTGTGGAAAAATCCCTACCACAAACGGGACTGACAAACAGGAAAGCTACTCACAATACCTATTTCAGAAAGAAAGGTCAATAGCCCTAATACACAAAGAGTGCTTACAAATCAATAAAAAAGATGAACCCTATAATAGAAAAATGAAGGTGAACTGGCCATTCATAAACAAGAAATGTGAAGAAGGTATCTGGAAAATGTTCATAATCACTTCATTTTTTCTTACATGTGCCTGCTTTGAGCCAGAGAGAATTTTTATTTCCTCTTGCTTCGAATGTCATCTTCCCTGAATTTAATTTCCAAGAAACTTTCATACCTTCTCTGACAACCACAGTGGATTTCCAGCTGTTTTTCCCAGAGCAAATAGAACCCCGTATCCTGTCTCCCTGTTCTATAATCACCTTCCCCCCTTTCCCCTCCTTAACCTCCAAAATACTCTATTATCATGGGCAAAACTCCCCAGAGCTCTACGTCTGGCTACAATGCTTTCCTTCACCATCAAGAAAGAATTGGAATGTGAGGACTGACACCATGCTTATATACTGAGTAGCAGCGCTATTACAAATATTTTTGAATCACACAAAATGTACAGATTTGCTATTTCAACAACGATAAAGACCTGCTCGACTTGCATAGCATTTAATGAACAAACGTGCCAGGAATGCTGACTGACACTATTTGGCTATCAAGTTTCCCAAGCTTATTTTGCACGGTTTGTAAACTTAGGCTCTGAAATTATTTTTCTTTCATGCAGGCCAAGTGCAGCGCCCTTGTCTCACTTTGGAAAAAGCGTTGTGTCTTATCTTCAACTATGTATCTCCAAAGACAAGGAGAGAGGAAATAAGAGAGAATCACTAACCAGGAAACGCAGGAGTGGAAACGGGTAGCAAGCAGAATGAGCATACACGACGAAACAAAGATGGTTTGGAGACTTTGATAAGGAGAGAATCCTCTGCAGACACCCACTCTCCACTCTAACTGGACCACCCCCAAATTCCCAGAAGAGTGTGGTAAACAGAGGAGCACTGCCATCCCCTTCTCCCCACCCCATGTCCACGTCTAATCCCCAGAACCAGCGGATATGGTATTTTGCACGGCAAAGGGGACTTTGCAGATGTGATCAAATTAAGCATCTTCAGATGGGAGAGATTATCCTGGATAAGCCTGGTGGATCCAATCCAATCACAAGCGTCTTTTTAAGTGAAAGACGAAGGCCAGAGAGTCAGAAGCAGAAAATCAGAGATGGGAGTGATGCAGTTGCTGGCCGGGGCCCGCAGACCAAGGCATGCAGGCGGCCTGTAGAGGGTGGAAACGCAAGGAGACATTCTCCTTTTGAGCCTCTGGAAGGAACACAGCTCTGCAACACCTGTGTGAGCGCTGTAAGACCTCTTTTGGACTTCTGACCTCTTGAACTGTAAGATAATAAATTTGTGTTTTTTCGAGCTACTGAATTCGCTGTAATTTGTTACGGCAGGAAGAGGACATTGATACAAAGAGGATAAATCTTTTGTCATTTCGCTGCTAATGCTCATTTTTAATGTCATCTTGGAATATCTGGAAGGTGTGATGGGAAGTAGGGCCCCTCTCGGGGGCGCCTTCCATTCGAGGTCACATCCTGAGGTCCATGGGTCTTGGGTCAGCCGCTGCATAGCAGAAGCACCTGTGGACCTTTGAAAAACAATGGATGCCCAGCTCTTCCCCATACCTACTGAATCGCGTTTGCCAGCGATGGGGGTTTAGTCTTGAGTACTTTATTCTTCGGCTCCAGAGGTGACAGTGACACTAGGAAACAGGGTCTCCGGTAGTTAGTTGCGCTGCTGCCCAAACTGTCTCAGCCCACAAGACAGACCTTCCCAAAGGGGCGCCCTCCAGCTGGACAGAAAATCCACTGTCCTCGCCCCATTGCCAGCTCAGAACAGCCCAGGCCAACCTGCCAAAGCACTTCCCACCTAAACTTCTCCCTACAGCCCACGGGGAGGAACTGATGGTGAGGGGTGCTGGTCGCTGTTGCCTCAGGGAGATCCAACGATGATGTTTTCTCCATCTTCGGTGCCTGGCTCTGCATTACGTGGTTAGTTTTGTTTTTCTTTTTCTTATTTTCTCTTTCCTTTTTAAGAAAAGAAATGAGAAAGAACAGAAGAGAAGAGAGTGTAGGTACCTAAAAATGTTACTTTGTAGGAGAAATCGGATGGTACTCTTTTTTAAAAAATTTGAAAAAAAATTTTTTGAAATATAGTTGATTTACAATGTCGTGTTAGTTTCAGGTATACAGCAAAGTGACTCAGTTATACGTATATATCTATATAAATATATATATTCATTTTTTACATTCTCTTCCACTATAGGTTATTGCAAGGTATTGAGTATAGTTCCCTGTGCTATACAGTAGGTCCTTGTTGGTTATCTACTTTATATGTAGTAGTGTGTATATGTTAATCCCAAACTCCTAATTTATCCCCCCCTGCCCCGTTTGGTAACCATAAATTTGTTTTCTGTGTCTGTGAGTCTATTTCTGTTTTATAAATAAGTTCATTTGTATCATTGTTTTCGGTTCCACATATAAGCGATATCATTGATATTTGTCTCTCTCTGACTTGCTTCGCTTAGTATGATCATCTCTAGGTCCATCCATGTTGCTGCCAATGGCATTATTTCATCTTTTTTATGGCTGAGTAATATTCCGTAACATATATACGTAACACATCTTTATCCACTCATCTGTCGATGGCCATTTAGGTTGCTTTATAGTTGTCACTCCTTAGGCTTAGGTCAGGACAGACACATGGAAAGAATGGTGAAAGAAGTTAGGTCTGCCCTGGTTGAACATACGGCATATATGTACCTACACCTGACGGCCCCCCAGCCCGACCCCGCCAGTGGGAGCCTGGGGTCTGGGGCTGAGGATGGAAAGACAGGCTCCAGGGGAAAAACGAGGCTATTCAGGCCACCCCTCAGGCCCCCGAAGATGCTGGGCCCAACGAACTGCTATCCAGTTGGCAAGCAGCTGGGGTCTGCCCCCTGAAGCCATTCCTGGTACCCCTGGAGCTTCTGGGCTGGGTGGCCACCCCTGCAAGGTGAGGGGCCTGGCAGGCAGAGGACAGACAGACATTGGTGTTCTGTATCCCATGTCCTATAACTGTCCTATAACTGTGAATATTTTTTTGCAGTCTCCCTGGCAAAAAAAGAAAAAAAAAAAGTTGGCTTCCCGTGCTCTTATATGACGTCACACTCATGCATGATGTCATTGTTCTAAAATTAGTTACAGAGAAGGAAGATAGAGAGTTGGGTAGATAATTAAGTCCTAAATAAATCGACCCCTCCCTATTTCGAAGATTCTGAGGTTTGACCTGAAGAGGAGAGTGCTTTTTCTTCTCCGTGAATGCCCAGGGGCGGGGAAGTACAGGGCGATTTTGTGGCTTCCAGGAGCTCTGGGTTCCAGAGGGGAACCCAAGAAGGGAGAGTGGAGATGCCACGCTGGTGCCTGCAGGGAGGGGGCAGGGAGGGGGTTTCTGGATGAGTTAAGGGTCATGGGGTTATTGATAGTGTCTGGCCAGGGGACAACGGGGCTTATTAGGTTTCCAGAATTGATCCAAGCAGTAGATGTGTCTAAGGATGTCTCAGAAACAAGATGCTGGAAATTTAGGGGGAGGAAAAATAATCTTCGGATTTTCTTTGATTCAGGAAAAAGGCCAACTGAAACCTTTCTCCTGGGTTTGTAACTCACGTTTTCATGACACCAAAAGCTTTTCTAGACTATTATTTTTTTCCTTGATGCAAAACTTTAATTCTTGGACAAGTCTTTAAAGAAGGAGAGACATGGAAAAGAAAGTGTGGATTTTCTTGGAAGCTCCCAAGATAGGTTCCTTATCAAAGTGGATAAATGTGTTATTCTCATTTTCTTCCTTGAGGAAAGCATTATTTATTTGCAGGAGAAAAGGACACATTTGTTGGTTGATGGCTCTGTTACCATGGAAACATAAATTTTAAAAATAAGAAAAATGTTTTAATATATGAATTTGTAGATCTCAGACACCAGCCTCCTTTTCCCTTGAGCTATGGCACGGCAGAATGAAGACACAGCCCTGACCGGAGGCAAACACAAACCCTCCCTTTCTCTCCTGCCTCACAGATTGGCCAGAAATGCATTTTAAACACACACGCTTTCAACGTGAGTAGGTTGCCTTGGGTGCATATAGAAAAATCTTCAGACTCCACGTGAGCTTTGCAAATCTTTGCACATTGCCTGTGGGACTTGGTTGAATAGATACATAGAGAGAAGTCATTGGAATCGCTGACAGACCACTGTCAAGGTTTCCAAGTGGATGTTTTATTCAGTCCTCTAGATGTAATTAGCTCCTCTCTGCCTTCCTTGTGGGTGTGATATGGTGGAAATTGGGATGGTGTTAAGATATTAAAAAGCTTAATTAAAGTAACCCCGGTGTTATTTTGAGCTCATGTCTAAACATCCCACTGCATTCACTTGTTTGGAGAGACTGTATCCTGTAGAAGGGGGAGCTTACCATGGCACTGAGGAGGCTTTGGAATCAGGCGTGGCCTGGTTCTCGATTCTTCCTCTCCCTCTAACTAGTTTGATCACCTGGGGCAGGTGACATCTATTTAAGCCTTGATTTCATCGTCTGAAAAATGGGGATAATCTTGCATCGCAGTGATTTTCTATACATGTAAAGAGATCATACTGTCTGTATAAGGTGCCTAGCATCTTGCTGAGCTCTCAGTGAGTCCTTGGTATAGCGTGGCTGTGATTCTAACCATCACTGAAATATACCAAACGTGTCAGGTGCTTCATAACGCTTCCCGTGGAAGGGGGGGCCCTTCTGTGGGTTCACAGGGCTTCCCCATTCCTCAGAGAAGACCCCCCCCAAATCCCTGCTCTTTTGTTTACAGTTCTATTGGAAGCTAAACACCATCACGTTTCACTTTGCCAGTGTAAATTTGAAACTATTTCACAGAATTCTCCTTAATAAATGCATTTCTCTCTTTTTTATTTATCCAAGCAATATTTCTTGAGGACCCATTCTATGCCAGGCCCTGTGCTAGGTGCTGGGGATAAAAGGATGAATGAGATAGAAATGGCTTCTGCTCTCACGGATATTGCAGGGTAGTGGGGACGAAAAAATGCCAGTGAACAGGCAGTTACAAGGCAATGAATGAATCGAGGGCTCTGTCGGGAGAAGGGCGCTGCTGGAGAATTTTCCTGGGGCACCTAACTCAGGGTTCGGAGGGCTATCTCTGGACTGGGATCATTTTTAGAACCATCTCAGAGCTGGAGGTCTTTTCTGGGGCCCTTCTCACCCTGCTGGTGCAGCCCTGAATTGCTAGAGTTCATTCATTTATGCCTTCATTCATTCATTCACTCAGTGTTCATCAGTGCCTGTTAGTTGCCAGGCTTTGTGCCAGGCGCCGGGAAAACCACGTGAGTAAAACAGACGCCGTCCCTTCCTTTACCAAGCTGATGGGGTCAGCGGAGAGTGGGATGGTCTAGAAATAAACAGCAGTACCCAGGATGGAGAAGTGAAGGGAGCTGAGATCATCCGGCAGGTGGACTTCATCTCTCCAGGGGAGGGGTTTGGGCTCAGAGCTGACACCTGAGGGGGAACAGAATTCAGCTGGGGTGAGGGGAGAGGCGACGGCCGGGCGTCCCAGGCAGAGGGAGCGGCATGGCGTGTGGGAAGGTTCCGAGGTGAAGGAGAGCCTAGCCCTCGGAGGGATGGGCAGAAGGTGAGACGTGCTGGAGGGTGGATTGGGGGAGCCCTAGACCTGGGAGGGGAGACTAGACCTGGGCGGCCCTGGACCTGGGAGGGGAGACTAGACCTGGGCGGCCCTGGACCTGGGAGGGGAGACTAGACCTGGGCGGCCCTGGACCTGGGAGGGGAGACTAGACCTGGGCGGCCCTGGACCTGGGAGGGGAGACTAGACCTGGGAGGGGAGACTACACCTGGGCGGCCCTGGACCTGGGAGGGGAGACTAGACCTGGGCGGCCCTGGGCCTGGGAGGGGAGACTAGACCTGGGCGGCCTTGGCCCGAGGAAGGCATTCCTCTCCTTCCGAGCCTTTGGGGCTGGGTGGACTTGATCCCTGGTGAGCCCTTCCCATCCCCACCGCCTCTTCAGTTCTTCTCCGGTTCTCAGTTTGGTAGGGAACGAGTGAGGCTTTCTCCAGGAATTTCGGGTTCTCCTTCGTGGAGGATGCTGTGATGTGTTGCCCATCTGCCCCTCCAGGAGTGAAAGACTTATTTTCCCAACTGCCCAGATGCTGCTGACAGACAGCTCAGCTTTCCGCTTCCTTTGGGGACTGCTTGGGCTCCAGAGATCCACCTTGCCCACTTTCAGGGTGGTCCACAGCCCGTGACTGAGGGCTACAGTGTAAAGGCCTGACCCCCTCATCCCAACTTGGGAGAACTCTGAAGGGTCATCCCAGCTTCCCAGCTCCAGGGCTCCCTGAGGGGGTGGCTGAGGTCCTCATTGACCGCACTGCTGCCCAGTGTCTTCCTCTGCCCCCTCATGCTTCCTTCTTTCCACCCCACCCCCCTGTACGGGTGGTGTTCCCAAGGGTGCCCCTTAACCAGCGTTCTCCCTCAAAGTTGCCTTCCCCGGGAACCTAACTTGGGATACCCTTAAAATTCACCCCGTGAGAACAGAGTACAGATATATGGACATCACTTAATAAAAACAGACCGATTCCTAGAAAAGCGAGGATTCGGTTATAACTTGACAGAATTTCTCAAGGAGGAGGAGGGTTGTTCAGTCACAGGTAGGGAGAGCAAAGGGGCTCACAGAGATCTCCCCACCTCAAAGGCTCGTCCCAGCGAGAGGAAACCTCAGGCAGTCGAGTTCAGGCCTGATTCCCGAGGCCGTCCCTAGTGTGGAACTCGGTCCTTGATAAGCCATCATCATGAGATGCCACGAAAGCTGCATCTCAGGACCTATATTCTGATTCCACGTTCACCCCCTACTGGTTACGGGCTGACTTGCCTATGGGTCAGCAGAAAAGGGAGTCTGAGGTGGACAGTCTTCACGTGGCAGGTCAATTTTTGTTGGAAATTAACGCTTTGGGATTCCGGTTTTATACACGATTGCTCTTCCTGGGCTACCTCTGAGATAGACCGGCATCCACTCTTTGTGTAGTGAAGTGTCTCCTTGGAGACAGTCGTCTGACCGTTCCCTGGAGGCCACACACTAACTCACTGCGCTCTGAATAAGCTGGCTTTTTTTCCTTTAAAAATCTACACCCATATTTCTGGAATCTGTTGGGACCGATCCATCCTTTGCATTATAGGCTCGAAAGTCACCTGGCTGGCTTTTACCAGACTCATGAATGAAAGGTGTCTTAAGTATTGTTTATGTGCAGGGGAGGTGGCTGGCATAATCTAATGGATCTTCTCTAATTTTTTGGGGGGTGGTGGTGTAAGAAGACGTTTAGAGCAATCAGCATATCAGAGTGATGGGTGAGGGGTGAAGGGCCAGTGAAGCTGGGCCTGAATTCTAGATCTGCCATTGAGTAGCTGTGTGGCTTGCTAAGATTCCTTTCCCGCTCTGTGCTGCAACCTTCTCATAGGTTGTTGGGAAAAAGAAAGTGCTCGGAGTGCTGCCTGGCGCGTGAAAGCACTCACTACATGAAAACTACTCTTATTATAGAAAAAAGGCACCACGATAACCATTCATGTTGCAGCCGTTTCCACGGCGCTCCAGAAGCTTTGTTTCAGGCGGCTTGTATGCTTTTTAAGTGCTATAATAAATAAAACTTGGATGCTCCCACCCCAAATAGATTTTCAAGGTCTCTTAGGATGCAAAGCAGTAAAGCAGATCTCTTAACACGTCCCCGGGTCGGAGAGTCAGGTCTGACGGAAGGGCCGGAGCGGTGGTGTCTATGATTGTCGGTCGCCGTCAGCTGGGAGGACCTCTGCAAATGTGCAAACGTGCCAAATCTGCGGCATGTGGCGTCATTTTCCCTCTCCCTCTCTCCCCAATTGCGTTTTTTTAAAGTAATGCACTTAATTTTCATGAGCGTTTTAAGCCCAAATTAGATCTTATGTTGTAAACACTGAAGAAGCTGAGAAAGATCTTGTTAACAAAAGCAAATTACCAAACTCCCAGAAATCGGAATCAGACCCACAGAATTCAGACTTAGACGAAGTCTGTGCCCACCAAATTCATCCCGGTTCATTTCTGCAGGATTAAAGTGGATGCAGGCGCTCTGAGCTGCCAGCAGATCTGTGACCGTGGTCTCTAATTGCAGCCGCCTTTAAACCTTGAGCAGGTCAGTGGAGGCACAGTGATGTCAGGGATCATTTGTCTTTTATGCATTTCTCTGGTGTAATATGTAATCCCTTGCGGAAAAGAGTCCTTGTCAGTGTCAGCTTCTTCCCAAATGCAATGGAACGAGGAACTGGTGATTCTTTACGTCTCTCTCTTTCGTCCTGCATAATGTGGGCCAAACGGACGAGCCCACCTCTGTTAAGGCGGCGATGGGGGCACTCGACCCAGAAATGATTCTGGGCTTGCTTTGTGCTGCGATAGGGCTCAGCTGCATGTGCAGATGCTCCTGAAATCTCGCCACACTATAGTAACGTGTGGAAGAGCCAGAGAGCTGTTTTCCACTTGGCATTTTAAGTCCTACTTTCTCTGCTCACTCTTGAGAGAGCTAAGCACCTCCACCGGGGTGGAGTAAAGCGATCTGAAGGAGTAATGGTGCTGTCTTGAGATGCAGGAGCCAGGGAACGTGAAGAACCAGTTGCTCTGTGTCTGAACGTATCAGAAGTCCTCTGCTAAAGTGCAGAGGGTCAGGTGGTCAGCAGGGGTTGATAGGAAAACACACACGCAGAGCAGGTGTCGAGCACAGCCCTGCCCTCGACGTTGCAGGTGTGCAGAAAACACAGGGTTTCTACCCTCTTGACTTTATAGTCTGTTGCCTTTGCCTCCCCCGCTTTTTCCCTCCCTCCCCACCCCAGGCTGTTTGTAGACTTGAAGCGCCGAGGGATGGGGATGCTTCCAATAGAAAGGATGTGGGGAACCTTAGTCAGGCGGTGCCAGGAATTCCTCCCCTCTCCCTGCCCACTATCCAGGGTCGCCTCGCTGTACATCCATCCGTGGGAACTCCGTTTGGGGATACAGCAGAACCAGGCGGAATGAACCCCTGTGTGAACGTGAGTCTGTATATCCCAGCTCCTTCCTCCCAGGGGGGAGGAGGGGCTCTCTGGACTCAGCTGCCCCCTCTCCTCAGCATCCTTTATCTCTCTCAAGGCTGCATTGCACAAGTACTTCCTCCTGTTCTGAAATCCATTTACCTCCATTTTCTCTTCCTGAGTCCCTCCCTCCCTCCAGTTTCCTTTCTTCTGTAATCATTATATAACTCAGGTAGACAAATAGCCCACATGTAAGCTATTATGTAAGTAAAGATGAGAGTCTACTGAAAAGGTCAGCGATTGTGGAGAAATTAATGGGCAAAGCTTCAAGGAGGAGGTGGACCTTGGGCTTCTTTTATTTTTTTTAATTTATTTATTTTGAAGGTGACCTTCATTTTATTTTTTTTTTAATTTTAAGTTTTTAAAATGAAGTATAGTTGATTTACAGTGTTGTGTTAGGTGTACAGCAAAGTGACTCAGTTATACACACACACACACACACACACACACACATATATTCTGGGAGGGATGGAGTGTGTATATATATATATATATACATATATATATTCTGGGAGGGATGGCGTATATATATCTATTACATACATACTCTGGGAGGGATGGAGTGTATATGCATATATATACACATACATATATATTCTGGGAGGGATGGGGTGTATATATATATATACACATATATATTCTGGGAGGGATGGGGTGTATATATCTATTACATACATGCTCTGGGAGGGATGGGGTGTATATGCATATATATATACACATATATATTCTGGGAGGGATGGGGTGTATATATCTATTACATACATACTCTGGGAGGGATGGGGTTGGCTGATGGAAGGAGGAAGAATATCCTGTGTTGACAAAGATGGTCCAGGGTTATAGTCCCAGAGGTCTGGTGTTGTATCTTGGCCTCCACATTCGTTTAGCTCTGTGGCATTGGCAAAATTACTCCAGCTCTCTGAGACTCAGGCTTCTCTCCTGTAAGATGGGTATAATCATACCTGGCTTCCATTGTTGCGGGATAAGTGAACAAGCACATAATTAAAACTCTATTACGAGCCAGGAAGGATGCAAACAGAATAATGGTGTCGGTGGTTTCCACAGAGTGGTCAGAGGAGGTTCCTAGGATGTGGGAATGTCATCACAGCTCCTGGCAGGGAGTAAAATGAGCTCTTGGTAGATGACTGTCTCTAAGGGACACTTGCATGAGGACGGGAGAATTAGGGAAGGGCTGTGAGAGAAGAGCACATATGGTAGCAAGGGGGACTGTTGTAGCAGTGGACTCTCCTTTCCCATCACGCCCTTTTTCTTCTAGAAGAGGTTCTAGAACCTTCTTCTAGGTTCACGTATAGCTTCAGGTGGAGGAAGAGGAGGAATTTGTTGGTTCACCACGTGTCCTTGGCCGGAACGCCCTCTCTACTCCATCAACGTGCCGCCCACCATTGTGACGAGGTGGACAGAGTGCCCGTCAAGCATCTCGACCTTGGAAGGAACGCAGCCAGTGCGGTGGCAATATTAACAACATGGTTACTGGGCTTTGGATTCACGGAGTGTTTTCTCTCAAGTGCTCAGAGGAGAGGTGGTCCCAGGGTTTGTCATTATTGCCTCTTGGGAGAGAAAGAGGAACACCAAGGCACTGAAGGCATTTGCTAGAAATTTCACGGCTGGAATCAGCCAGGCCTTTCACGTGGGTTCTTGTCGCCAGTTCAGGACGTGAACCACTGGGCTGTTGGCTTTAGGTGCCTCCTTCATGCCACCTCCTTCTCCTCTGGCTACTTCGTCCTCATCCTCTCCAGGCTCAGCCAGCCCACAGCCCGGAGGTCCTGTCTGGGCTTGTCAGCTCCCCACCAGGGTTAGACAGGGCTGCACTCTCTTCTTAGGATAGTCAGACGACTGGGAAGCGAGATGGAGAGATTTTCTTTTTTTGTTTTTTTTGCGCTACGCGGGCCTCTCACCGCTGCAGCCTCTCCCGTTGCAGAGCACAGGCTCCGGGACGCGCAGGCTCAGCGGCCATGGCTCACGGGCCCAGCCGCTCCGCGGCATGTGGGAATCTTCCTGGACCGGGGCACGAACCCGTGTCCCCTGCATCGGCAGGCGGACTCTCAAGCACTGCGCCACCAGGGAAGCCCGAGAGATTTTCTTGACATGGTAAAGAAAGCCGCAGCTTCTTAACCATGAAATGAACACGAGGAGGTCAGAGGTCAGACACTTTAAGAGGCCAAGCTCTGGTTTAGCCCAGGCTAAAACCAAAGACAATTTATGGTTCAAAAGGTAGGGAAGATGTAGTTTTTGGAAGGTTTGGAGGAACCAGAGTGGGAAGGGGTGAGCATCCAGGATTTCCCACTGGATTTCCTTTCTTTAAAATTTAATATGTTTAGAAATTGAAGTATAGTAAATTTACAATGTTGTGTCAGTTTCTGGTGTACAGCAAGGTGATTCAGTTATGCACACACACACACACACACACACACGTATTCTTTTTCAGATTCTTTTCCATTATAGGCTATTACAAGATATCGAATATAGTTCCCTGTGCTATTCATTCGGTCCTTGTTGTTTATCTGTTTTAGGTATGGTAGTGTGCATCTGTTAATCCCAAACTCCTAATTTCTCCCTCCCCCCTACTTCCCCTTTGGGAACCACAAGTTTGTTTTCCATGTGAGTCTCTTTCTGTTTTTCCACTGGATTTCCTGAGAGACCTTGTACGAGGTGGATGAGTTCCCTGGTCAGAAGCAGATGCGGCAAATGTCAAAAGACCAGTGCGGGACACCTGGGGCCTCGGGAGCCTCAGGTGAAAGGTTGGAAGGGCAGATCCAAGGGTCGCTCAGCGGGTGATTATTATTTTTGCATTCGGTTAAAAATTGACAAACTAATTGCTGAGCCCATTGTTGGAAAGCCGGCAACCCATTAGAGATGATCGTAAGCAATTTCTCTCTATTATTCCTAATGAGATGGACACGGCCTCCTCTTCTGTACTTACTGCTTCGAGAGAAAGGAGGGTTTTCTCTCTCTCCCTCAGAGCTGGAGAGCGTCTGCTGCACCAGACCTACTCTGGGCTGAGCGCAGGATGCAGCTCTCTCCCTCCTTCCCCACCTGAGCCCCAAGACAGATGATTTGTTTGCTGGTTGCTTGAGTGAGTCTCTCACTGCCTCTTCATTTTCCACCTTCCCTCCCTTCCAAAAACACCCTTCTTACTCCTGGCCAGCTCTCGAGACACCATTAATCTAAAAACCAAGAAAACAAAACTGGATAGAAAAACAAAAGTCAAACTGTTTGGGAAGTGAAACTTTACTGAAAACCAAAGGTTGGAGGAGTTTAATGTTTCAGTGGGGCTTGGGAAGGACCAAAATAGTCTTTAAAAAACACTGAAGATTGTTTCCCACTTTCAAATATCAGAGTAAGTACTTGTGCCCCAGTGGAGCGTCCAGGATCTTGATTATAAAAGAAAGGTGGGACTTCCCCGGCGGTCCAGTGGTTAAGACTTCGCCTTCCAATGCAGGCGGTGCGGGTTCAATCCCTGGTCGGGGAGCTAAGATCCCACCTGCCACGTGGCCAAAAAACCGAAACCTAAAACAGAGGCAATATTGTAATAAATTCAATACAGACTTTAAAAATGGTCCACATCTGGTGGTGGTGTGATGAAGTGGGACATTGGGATTGACATATATACACTAATATGTATAAAATGGATAGCTAAGAAGAACCTGCTCTATAAAAAAATAAAATAAAATTCAAAAATTAAAAAAAAATGGTCCACATCAAAAAAAAAAAAAAGAAATCTTTAGTATAAAAAAAAAGAGAGAGAGGTATCTGATAGCCCTTCACTCTGGGTTATTACCTCCCAGCCTATTCTCCCTGAGCTAGCCTAGAAAGAGTCCATATTTACGAGTCCAGTTCAAAGACAGGGTTCCTCACGTCAAGTCAGACCCTGGTGTCCCCTCTTGGTGGGGGCGTGGCCGTCATCTTCCTCCTGTGGCAGGGAGGTACGTGCTCTGTGATGTCTCCCCCGCGTGCTCATCCCTTCCATGGTCTTCTATGACTGGGATGCATGTACCTCTTCCGTTTTTAGCAACAAAATGAGTTCTTGTTCATCTGGTAGATACAGGTCGGGAAGTCCATTTTAGTGGAGCTCTCTCCCTCATTTGAAAAAAAAAAAAACCCTGTTTCTACAGATTCACAGGCAAAGAAAACAAACTTGTGGTTCCCAAAGGGAAAGGAGGGAGAGGGATAAATTAAGGGTTTGGGATTAACAGATACATGCTACTATATATAAAATAGATAATCAACAAGGACCTACTGTATGGCAAAAGTTGACACAGCAGGATAAAGCAACTATACTCAAAAAAAAAAAAAAACCACACACACCAAAAAACAAGGACCTACTGTATAGAACAGGGAACCATATTCAACATCTTATAATAACTTGTAATGGAAAAGAATATAAAAAAGAATGTGTGTGTGTGTGTGTGTAACGGAATCACTTTGCTCTACACCTGAAACTAACACAACATTGTAAATCAACTATGCTTCAATAAAACAAACCCACACACACACAAAGACCTATTTCTGGGTCGGTTGCCCACTCTTTGTTAATCGTGAAGATCAGAAGAAATGATGAAATCACCGGAACAACTGGCAAGTCAGTTTCCATGAGCGGATTTCATCATTCCAGTGCTGTCTCTGATGAACCCTTAATCATTTTTACTTTAAAAAGTCAAATGTTCAGTGGTAATTTGTTTTTTCGCTGGTAGTCGGCACCTATAGCTATAAAGTATGGGTCAGATTTTAATTATGCCCAGGAATATGACCGACTTTGAATGTCTGGCCACTGCTGTGGTGTATTGTCAATTTTTGATACATAGAGAATGGTTGTCATCATTCCTTTCAGAAAGGGCTTGGAGACTCTGTTCTTATTGCCACTGAAACAAATGACCACAAAGTTAGCAGCTTAAAAAAATCACAAATTTAGGGCTTCCCTGGTGCAGTGGTTGAGAGTCCACCTGCCGATGCAGGGGACAAGGGTTCGTGCCCCGGTCCGGGAGGATCCCTCATGCCGCGGAGCGGCTGGGCCCGTGAGCCACGGCCGCTGAGCCTGCGCGTCTGGAGCCTGTGCTCTGCAACGGGAGAGGCCACAACAGTGAGAGGCCCGCGTACCGCAAAAAAAAAAAAAAATCACAAATTTAGTATTCTGTAGCTCTGGAGGTCTGAAGTCCAAAATGGGTCTCACGGGACAAAAATCAAGTGTCAGCAGGGCTGTGTTCCTGGAAGCACCCAGATTCCTTGGATGGGGCCCCCCTTCCATCTTCAAAGCCAACAAGTACATCACTCCCCCCTCTGCTTCCACCACGGCAGCTCCTTCTTTGAACAACTCCCCTGCCTCCCTCTTAGAAGGACCCTTGTAATTACATCGAATCCACCAGATAATCCAGGATAATCTTCCCAACTCAAGGTCCTGGACTTGATCATATCTGCAAAGTCCCTTTGCCGTGTAAGATAACATATTCACAGATTCCAGGGTTTAGGATGTAGTCTTGGCGGGTGGGGGAGGGGAGGCATTCTTTTGCCTCTCGAAGGAGCAAAAAGCAAAAGCAGACCAGAAGATCTGTTTTTACAAATAAGCAATATTAATACAATTCTGGATTCCTTTTTTTTTTTTTAATCTTTGCTTGAAACAGTTGTGTTCAGTCTCATACAGGCTTGAAAATGGCAAAAACATTAATCGAATTTCTGTTCCACTGTGCTCTTCACGATTTATTTCATGTGTATGGAAGTATAGTAGTTTTGCAGGATGAAAAATTTACTTTCTAATCTTCTTTTAAAGGTCAGGTGGCAAAGGGAACTAGTTTTAAATGCAAGTTACCCACGTGGAGCAATTAAGGAGAGAGATAAAGTGGTATGGATTTTAAGATGCGACATAGGCCGGATACACGTGGAGAATCGACAAAGACGTTAGCTGACGTAGGAAAATTCAAATCCTACCTCTGGGAAAATACTTGGATTCATATATATTTATTGTAATGCATTTAAAAAAAGCCCTCTCTCTTCTAAACTGTTTTATCATTAAATTTGCAATTTGCTTCCCTTTGGAGCCAGACATAACCCCTAACAGCCAACCTCTGAGGTAAATTCTTGTCCTAGGCCTCTCGTTGCTGTCACTGGGTAGCTGTGACTTAGAAACCACTTCAGCAGATGTATTGAAATTCTATATTAAGCTAAAGGGTGCTCTGTAGTATTTGATCTCTCTCCCAGAACAAACAGACCTGACATGGCCCCAGTATCCCTCCTCAGAATAAACCAGAAGTTTCTCTTCTTTTTTTTTTTTTATCGAATGAAAGATTCTTTAAATTTTATGGTGCTTGACAATTTTCAAAAGTTTCACACACGTGATTTCATATAGTCCCATAATAACCCTTCTTTCCCCCATCCCTATACTGCCCCTGCCCACTGGTAACCACTAGTTTGTTCTCTATATCTGAGTCTGCTTCCGTTTTGTTTTATTCACTAGTTTGTTGTATTTTTTAGACTCCACAGCTAAGTGATATCATACAGTATTTGTCTTTCTCTGTCTGACTTATTTCACTTGGCACAATGTCCTCCAAGTCCATCCATGTTGCTGCAAATTTCATTCCTTTTTATGGCTGAGCAGTATTCCATCGTCTTTATCTATTCCTCTGTTGATGGACACTTAGGTTGCTTCCATACCTTGGCAGTTGTACATAGTACTGCTATGAACATTGGGGTGCATGTATCTTTTCGAATTAGAGTTTTCCTCTTTTCCGGATATATGCCCAGGGGTGGAATTGCTGGCTCATATGGTAACTCTAGTTTTTTGTGAAACCTCCCTACCGTTTTCCACAGGGCTGCACCAATTTACATCCCTACCAACAGTGTATGATGGTTCCCTTTTCTCTACATCCTCCAAAAGGCTCTTTTTTTAAAAATTTTTATTTAATTTATTTGTTTTGGCTGCGTTGGGTCTTTGTTGCTGCACCTGGGCTTTCTCTAGTTGCGGCGAGTGGGGGGCTACTCTTCATTGCGGTGCGCGGGCTTCTCATTGCGGTGGCTTCTCTTGTTGCGGATCACGGGCTCCAGGCACGCGGGCTCCAGTAGTTGTGGCATGTGGGCTCAGTAGCTGTGGCTGGTGGACTCTAAGGGCAGGCTCAGTAGTTGTGGTGCACGGGCTTAGTTGCTCTGCGGCATGTGGGATCTTCCTGGACCAGGCCTGGAACCCGCGTCCCCTGCATTGGCAGGCGGATTCTTAACCACTGCGCCACCAGGATAGCCCAAGGCTCTTTTCTTAATGTCATTCATGCTTTTAGAACTTCCCCTGCAGCTGTTGCTCTTGGACATCAGCTTGACCACTGTGGGTCTTTCTAGATTTCCCCATCAGGCTGCTCTCCCTGTGGTGTGAGTGTGAGGGAGATTCCTTTTCATGGTTGGCTTCTTTGGCCACCCCGGCCTGGTGGAGCTGAGGCGCTGCCCTCCCCACACACGGGCTGTGAAACTCGGGGGACCTGGCTCTTTCTGCTGGTGGCTGACAGCCAGCTGAGGGGGATGGCCCACAGAGCTGGTAGACCGTCTTTAAGCCTCACACAGGTTCCCTGAGGCGAAGACACAGCTCTTTTCCACCTCTCGCTGCCCCCTTCTGTGGTTCATCAAGGGGAACATGAAATAAAACCCATTGGTACTGGCACCCGTCCAAGCACTACAGCCTGCAAGGAGACAGTCTGACTGGGCCGGCATCCCAGCCCGGGCTTGGCAGGACCAGAGCACCCTCCATTTTCACCAAGCCCTGGAACCGGACCCAGTGACAAGCGGCCACGAAATGTGGACAGAGAGAGGCCGAGAACTGTGGCTCAGGGGGAAGGGAGGGAAGCGGGAGGCGGCACCAGGGCCAGCCATGCAGTTCAGAAGGGGTGAAAAATAGGGAGTGCTAGCATATATATATATTTTTATTTCCTTTTCTTTTTTGTTTGGTTTTGTCAGGTGTTTCTCTATGAGGGCAGAGAGCTGTGTGGTACTCAAGGCTGTCTTATCTTCTGATTTAGTGAATGCTTCTGCCTAATGAATCATTTCATGTGACTTCCTGATGGGGCTTTTAGAAAGAATGGCTTTAGGGTAAGAAGTACAGTTAGAAATGATTACCAGCAACGACCAAATGCTATTTGTGATTTGGGTTGGCTGTTGTCATTGTCTACTGGTTGGAGAGTGCCTTGCATGGCCAAGTGACACCCTTTAATTTTGTAGAAAATCAAGGAAATGTGTTCATTGATAGGTATCATTTTATTTATTTTTTTGGTTATTCTGTAGTTTTATAATGTTTGAGAATTCCTGAATAGGAAAATTTTCTTAATGGAAATTTAAAAAATTTTATTAAAATTTTACTCATTGGTTCTCAAAGTTTAGTCTGCACATTTTACCAAGAAGCTTCTAGATCCTATACCCAGAGTTTCAGACTTAATAGAGCTTGAATGGGCCCCCCAGTTTGCATTTTTATCAATCTCCCAGATTATTTTGATGCAGGTGGTTGGAGTCATGGTTTGAGGAAAAAGGAGATCATATAATACTTGACCTTGGATAATCGTGGAGGGAGGAGTTCTCCACTCAACCCCTCCTCACATGTTTTCATATGACATAATTTTCTCTAAGATAGCAGTTGTATTTTCATGCAGCACAGGAAGGCGGCTTCTGATAGTGTCGTGTGTCACCTGCATTGTTGTTTTCAGAGTTTTCGGTCTCAGGTTTACTCCCGCTGCAAAGATTGAAGGATGATCTGAAATCAGGGACATTTGTCTGGGAGCTGAATGTCTATCAGACTCAGGCATTGATTTCCTTGAGCTTGGGTTCTCAGTAAATGTCTTACCAGTGAGAATTCCAATCAGGATTCTAAAGGTTATATGAAATAGGCCTGATTTCTGAGCTTTCTCTGGGGAGATCACTTAATTTACAAGCAAAAAGGGAGAGAAATTCTCTCCTCACCACTGCTTGTTTTGTAATCACCACACATTTCGTGTTTTAGAATAAAACGCTATGTTGATTACCGGTGTGAAGCAGGCTGAGCCAGAAAAAATCTCTGTGCAGAGGATCTTTAAGGATGAACTATTTGCACTTTGGAGGATGAAAAGATAGCAAAATGAAATCTAGGGAGGTTTGCCTCGGAGATTCTCCATGTCTACAGGTGCTCTTGCGTTGTTCTATCACCAGGGGGCAGCATTGCACTTCGGTTGGAAAATGGTCTCTGTGGCCGGCAGCCCTTAAAACGAAAATACATCCAAGTGAGCAAAGCTAAAAACCAGAACATTAGAGAGAACCAGAAAACCAACAACACAGAACCCAAACTCTCTTTGTTATAATGCGCCATCTTTGCTCTTCTTGGTGTACAGAGTTTGATATTGTAGTATTAAGGCTCTCCAGGGCATACCTTATCGGTTCATTAATACATACTTAGGGGTGGTGGAAAATGCAGTAAGATTATTTTTCCTTTTCTCACTTTTTGTTTGGCTCTCCCGTCTTTTCTCACTGTCCTTGTCTCGTGGAAAGCAGCTACCCGCCTACGTACTTCCCGCCAGGAAGAGACAGACCTGGCAGCTTGGCTGTGCCTTGGCATTGCTGGTCTTTTTGTGGAGCTGGTAGATGTGTATAGAGCTGACTGGAAAGCTCCGTCCTCTCTCCTTCTTGGTGTAAAGTCAGGCTCACAATTTGCATGATTCTGGCAAGTTCCTGGGGGTCACAGTTACTTTCATGCACCCACACAAGCACACCTTTATAGGAGTCAAGCCATCACTTTATAGGGAATGATACAAAATAAATAGATGCTCAAATGTTGCATCTTTTAAATTGACTCATATTATTACTGGATAAAGCGTGGGTGGATTCAAAACAAATTTAACCATCGGCTTTAGGAATGTAAGTTCCACCAGTACGGGGATTGTGTCCCAAGTTCTTAGAATATGCCTGGCGTGGAAGGCACTCAATGAATTTGTTGAGTGAATGAATGAATTTAAACACATGTGCCACGACGGCCCCTCCCCTACTTCTGGCTTTGCTCTTGAGCAGTGATTCTCTCAGGGTACTGAGGCCAACCTGGGCACCTGCCTTGTCTTCCTTCCTTGTTCCAGCCTTTGTTTTGTTTCTGGGCTCATGGAATTCCAAGGGCTGAGGGTTTCTTGAAGGCAAGTTCTGAAATTCATCGTCCAAGGATAACTATAAACCCCGAACATCTTTGTTGCTCTGAAATTTGCTTGTAACGTTACATACACTTACAGTGTGAATTCCACCGTTTTTGGAGGGGGATTGATAAAGACTAGGTTGGAAGGTGATTTTCTGTTTATGTCCTTCTCTAAGGAAGTCTATTTCACTTCTTCCTCCCTTTTCTTCTTTGCAAGAAACAGGCAGGTTGGGAAACTTGACTTTGAACAAGACCAGAAGTGTGCACAGGACAGGGAATAGCAGGCACTGTGAAGATGAGTTACCCTCGTTGGAATCTAGCTTGACTGGGAAGGGTGAGACAGTTCAGTTATGTAATCACATCGGCGCTCTTGGCTTCCGAGGCCTTCAGTGCTGGGATAGCCCTCCCTTCCCACTTCATTTATATGAGGAACGAATCCTCACCTCTCTGCTCCCAGTTGGACCCTCGGGCAGAAGAGAAGGAGCGATCCATTTTGGGAGGAGGCGTTCCCATCTCTGCATCCTCCCAGGGTGTGTCCCCGCAAATTCTCATTGCTTTCGTTGGAGCCTTTCAGGCTGTGCTCCGTGTAGTGGATGCTTCTTCCCTCTCGCACGTAGCTTTCTTTTGGCTTGAGAATGGTTACCCAGTGAGGTACAGGTCAGAGCACGCCACTGGATCAGAATACACCAGGGCAGCACCGTCCCATGCTGTGCTGATAAAGATATTCTGCATCTGCTCTGTCCAACATGGCAGGCATTGGCCCAGGGCGGCTATTTGCATTTGAAATGTGGCTGGTGCAATAAATTTAAAAACCCGAACAAAAAGTTCGTTCGGGTTTTTCCATACTGTCTTACAGAAAAACCCGAACAAAATTTGTGGCCAACCCAGTAGTTCCCTGGGGCCAGTGAAAGATGGCGCCCGCAATGCCCGGGGGAGATACTGCCTTTCCATGAATGATCTTAGTTTTGATGATGGAGCGTGACTGTTTTGCGCTATGATACGGAAGGGATGGCGTGCACCCCAGTTCCTGTGTTACTGCTGTAGTTTTTTCACCACATCTCGCCGGGCCCTCTTGTTGCGTCTTGGCCCTGTCTCTCCTCATCGGCGGCCAAGGAGGGACAGGAGAATGGAGTTTTACATATTCTGCCATAGTTCCTTGTTTCCCCATGGGGTGAAAAACCTTCATCACCATGGAAACTGTGCTCTCTCAAAACAGAATCAGTTAGGCTGGCGTGTCTTCTCTAGACACTGGAGTCTTGCATCGCCATGGATTTCTGCCATGGTGACGCCTCCTACTTAGCGACCCAACCTGGAAGTCAAATGCTCTGTTTAGTGTAGGGTTTCAAAGTTGTTCAGAGATTTAACGCATATCTAAGGCCCGTCGACAGCCTGTGTGTCAAGATGAGCTCTTTCAAAAGAGTGCCTTAGGATCCAAATGTCCATGGTCCCCACTAGACCCAACAAGAAAGGGATAGGACATAAAATATCACGTAGGTAAGAATGGAAGAAAATGGCTGAGTCATCCAGGTTGAGGTGTGAAGTCACAATCAATGACGTCCGTCTTCCCCATCCTCCAGCATCCTACCCGACCCGTCAACTCGTTCTTTTCCTGCTGCCTCCACCATACTGACCCTCAGACCTGTGCACCTCACGCCCTACTCGCTACAATAATACAAACAGAGAAGAGAAAACAAAAGTCTGAAGAAAGTCTCTTGGTTCCCGTGGTTAACACTTGCTAGTTAATTGGAGCCCTAACGTGGGTCTCTCAGGCGACAGAAGCAACAACCAGTCTGCCGTCGTACAAGCAAGCGCGTGCAGCCTAGTTGCTAACACCCCTGAAAAATGTCCCCAGGAATGCAGCTCACGGAGAGTGTTCTTTAAGCTCGATTTGTAAAAAGCCCATTTACTGCCTGACTTAGAGCTAAATCCCGTGGCAGAATGGAATTCGAGGCTCGCTGCCAGTGAACAGAAAACAGCTTGGGTACCAAACCGTGAGCCGGTGAGCGGCGGGGAAAGGAGGGATGTTAGAACAGAAGGCGCCCTGAAGTCAGAAAGGAAAGAAAAAAATCAAAACAGAGGGAACTGTCTGGAGGCCAAGTACGGAGAGGTTGTCCAGGAAAGTTGGGACGCAGAGAATGAAGGGTGAGGGAGGGAGAAGGAATGAGAAAGGAGACTTCACAGGAGAGAAAAGGAGGTAGAGGAAGGAAAAGAGACATCTGCATTGTTTTCTTGCTTTATATCCTTAAAGAGATGAGGCTGAATTATCAAGTCATTTCAGCAGACAACCAGACAGTAGCCAGTCCTCAGGCAAAACTGCTTCCCTGCCTAGGTCACGGGTACAGATAAACAAGGAAGCAAGCAAACCCCATCCTCATGTCCTTGTAATCTGTTCTTTCTGGACTGCATTTGCTTCTTTTTTAAATTGAAGTATAGTTAATTTACAATGTTGTGTTAGTTTCGCGTGTATAGCAAAGGGATTCAGTTATATGTATCCCTTTATATATATATATATATTCTTTTAATATATATATATTCTTTATATATATATGTATATATATATTGTTTTTCAGATTCTTATCCATTGTAGGTTATTACAAGATATTGAGTACAGTTCCCTGTGCTATACAGTAGGTACTCATTGTTTATCTCTTTTATACATAGTACTGTGTATATGTTAATTCCAACCTCCTAGTTTATCTCCCCCACCCCCCAAAATCCCCTACTTGGCAACCACAAGTCTGTTCTCTATGTCTGTGAGTCTGTTTCTGTTTCGTAAACAAGTCCATTTGTGTCATATTCTAGATTCCACATATAAGTGATAGCATATGGTATTTGTCTTTCTCTGTCTGACTTACATCACTTAGTATGATAATCTCCAGGTCCATCCATGTTGCTGCAAATGGCAGTGTTTCATTCTTTTTCATGGCTGAGTAATATTCCATTGTATATACGTACCACATCTTCTTTATCCATTCATCGGTTGATGGACTTTTAGGTTGCTTCCATCTGCTTTTAATAGGAGGATTTTTTCCAATATAGTTGATTTCAAATCTCTTGGTGAAGAATTTGGACCGTGATGAGAAGGAGGGTTTCCCTTCAGCCAGCCCGCTTCTCTTAGCCTCCTGTTAAAATGCAGTCCTTCTGCATTTTCTCCATAAACGAAGACACCATGACTGACTGATATCCTAGTTTGTTGTTGCTATTGTTGCTGATTGTTCCAAGAAGACGCGAGAAACCAGCAGGTGCTCTGCCTATAAGGCGAGGTCAGCCTGGTTATGTCAGCACTCTCCGTGTTGTGCGTGCCTGAGACTGGAAGGACCCCAAGAGTTCTTTGAGTAGCCTTGTTGTGAAGCACAATTATTTATTGGCAAGGAGGGATTTATCCCATGATTTCAAGGATTGACGTGTTAAAATTTTCAACTGTGCCTGTCCTTGATCCCTCCTGGGCAAGAGACACGTTAGAGAGTCTGACACCCTCGTGGGAATTCAAACACATCAGACTCACTGACAGGCAATCATGATTCTAATGAGGGCAGAAGAATTTAACTCCATAAAAGAAACCTAGTAGAATTGACAGTACAAATGTAAACAGGTCCCCGATGAACTGTTTTGCTGGGCCTTCTTCCTCTGCTGCCGTATTTGCTGACAAGAGACCATCACCAAACGTGGAAGGCAGATGCCCAGGTTTATTCCAGCGGGACGGGATGGATGCGCACCTTTCACTTTAACCGGAGACGCGGTGTGACACACCCTATGCGTGGAAACCATGGACATGGTCCCTGGGAATGGTCCCATGGAAGTGGCATTTTTGTCTCTCTTTTTTTTTTGGAGGAGAGGTTTCGATCCTGTAATGACTGGAAGTGGATACTGTTGGGGCTTTGTGTGTGTGTGTGTGTGTGTGTGTGTGTGTGTGTGTGTGTCCTTTTCAAGAGATTCAGGCGGTAAAAGGAAGTCTTTAGTCAGAGGTTTGGTTTTCCCTTGAGACTCTTAACCAGTCATGCTGAATAATTGTGTAAGTGTCTGGGGTTTTCCTTCTGTTTTAACAGCTGGATTTGAAGGACTTTCCACTGGGCCAGTTTATGAGTTGTTGCCTCTTAGGGCAAATTTAAATTTCATCCAACAATACAGAACTTCATTTTTAGCAGTTATAATTGATAAGAATTAATCAGCATTCTTTCCAAGACACTCTGAGATCCGCTATGTTATTGTGACCACAAGTTCTTGTGAAAACAGTGGTCTTTTCTTCACTGTTGTTTTCTTCTAGTGCTTCAGAAAACAGATACTACAATGTTTGATCTCTTCTTTAAAAAAAGAGAATACTCTTAAACATCGGTCTTACAAAAAACCCTCTTTGGTTCATTAATGATATCAGGGATAAAAATACTCTCAGTATTTGAATGTTCTCCTTTTCCTATTTAAAAAGATTTTTAATTTTATGTTGGAGTATAGTTGATTTACAATGTTGTGTTAGTTTCAGGTGTACAGCAAAGTGATTCAGTTAGACGTATACATATCTCCATTCTTTTTCAGATTCTTTTCCCATATAGGTTATTACAGAATATTGAGTAGAGTTCCCTGTGCTACACAATAGGTCCTTGTTGATTATCTATTTTATATACAGTAGTGTGTATATGTTAATCCCAAACGCCTAATTTATCCCTCCTGTCCTTCCCCTTGGGTAACCGTGAATTTGTTTTTGAAGTCTATGAGTCTGTTTTGTAAATAAGTTCATTTGTATCATCTTTTTAGATTTCACATATAAGCACTATCATGTGACATTTGTCTTTCTCTGTCTGACTTCACTCAGTATGATCATCTCTAGGTCTATCCTCATTTTCCTATTTTTAAACCTTTGCTCCAAAACTGCTCAAATTCTTACTCATCCTCAGCTTTTTTTGGATGGAGATTCATATAAAAGAAGCCAGAGGCCAGTGCCCCAGCGGGTGGCCCTTCCTCTGTGGGCTCTGCATCTCCAGTTGGAAGGAGTTTGTCTACACCCTGACTACGATGGGTCCAGAAAGCCGTATTCACACCAAGGGTCTTCTGTTGGTGGGATAAATAATATTTTACACACAAATGTCAAGATTAGTTTTCAACTTATGTGTATACCCTGGGGTTAAATAAAATGGAGATTCACATTTGTTTTTCAAGATTATAGATTTTCTTAATGGATAGCTAGTAAAAGCCCAGCTCCTATCATGGGGGGAGTTGGCATGGCAGGAGACCTTTCATAGTTTTCAATATTGGGAACCCCTGTCCTGAACTGAAGTTGGATGACCAAATAAGTGTTCTGAGTCTACACCCTGACTTATATCAGGAACGTGTTGGTTATTAGGATGTCTCTGCTTCCGTTTCTACCCTTGGAAGGGAGATGGCTCGTTGGTCAGCTGCTTCCAAGCAGAGGTGGATGCTGTCACAATTCAGGGGGGCTGCAAGGGCCTCCTTAGTAAGCTCTCCATGCACCTGTGGGCATTTTGCTCCGTCCGCTGGGAGAGAAAAGCACGAAATACTCATTTCATTTTGTTTTTGTTTTTGTTTTTTTGCGGTACGCGGGCCTCTCCCTGCTGTGGCCTCTCCCGTTGCGGAGCACAGGCTCCGGACACGCGGGCTCAGCGGCCATGGCTCACGGGCCCAGCAGCTCCGCGACATGTGGGATCTTCCCGGACCGGGGCACGAACCCGCGTCCCCTGCATCGGCTGGCGGACTCTTAACCACTGCGCCACCAGGGAAGCTCTCATTCCATTTTTGTAGTGACCGAGAACAATGTTCCATTTCTGAGGGTTGCTTGCCTCATTTTTACTCATTAGTTCACTTCTGTTTGTTGGCTCATGACGGCTCAGCCTCCACAAACTGAAGTTCAGGACCTTATGAAAAGAACCCAGCGTTGCTTACCAAAGCCACTGAGAAGGAAGAAAGGAGGGGACTCATATTTCCCGAGTGCCTGCTACATGCTAGGTGTCAACCTTACCTTCTTAGATGTCATTATCACGGGGAAGGATGTGGGGCTTGGAGAGGGTCAGTGACATGCTGCTGGTGGCTGCAAAGGAGATGGCGAGTTCAGGAATCAATCCCGGGTCTAGAGATTTCTAAAACCTATGCTTTCCTTCCCTCCCTCCCTCCCTCCCTCCTCCCTCCCTTTCTTCCCTCCTATCTCTGTAATACTTCAGTACATATGAACCATTTTGGATTTGGGGATGAATTTATATTTGTCATGGATACATGAGCTTGATTTTCTACTCAAGACTTCACTCATATTCTCAAACAGGTGTCAATCTCTCATCTTGGAATTTTTTTTTTGTAGCTAGGAAAATCCAAACATAGGATTTATATTTCCGGTTTGTAACTTGGAAATCTACTGAGAAACAGTTCTAAATACATTAGAAAGTGAAGTTCTTTGTGTTCTCGGAAAAAGAGAGCTCACAGGAACAATAGGAACAATTCCAAATATGAATTCTTTTAACCAACAACTAACCTTTTGCTGACAACATTCACCCGTGTTTCAATGTTATTGTCCCGAGAGATTAAAGTATTGGGATGCGGTTACCCTAAGGGTCTTTCCTGTGTCCCAGGATCTGTCATTCTGCCCCCGTCTGTGTTGAGAGGCGGTGAGTATAATATCTAAACATACTATCAAACCTTACTTGTCTGTCATTTCCCCTGTGTTCTGTCTCCTGTTTCATCGCTAATTCTGTCGTTTTCCTATTTCTTGTCAAGACTTTGAGCCGTGGGCAGTAACGGACAGCTCACAGCTCTGACCTTTTCTGCTTCTCGCATTCTTTGGCAGAAGTACTTACAACAGTAAACAGCTGAGTGGAGGATTGCCCTTGGAGGGACAGCTCGGGTGCCGGCCTCCTTTGCCAGGCCTGAGTTCGATTCCCAGGCAGCTCGGGTGTGTGGACGTGAGCGAGCCCCTGGCCGAGCCCTGGCCCGGACAACTCAGCCGGGTCCCAGCCGTCCTTCTGAGCATGCAGGGCGCCTGGGCCTCCTGTGTGGGCTGTTATTTCCTGCACTTTGGCCTTCTCAGCCGTTTCGGAGAGGGCAAAACTTCTGGGCTTCCCAGGACAAAATGCAATGACTTCCAAAGAGTTGCTCCCCAGCACTGAATTACTGACCCCGGGCTCTTGAAACCTCTGGCCTGGAAGCTCTCCAGCCCAGCTCTCCTTCTCCAGAGCCTCCCAAAACATACCGCATTTCCCTCTCGTCAGGACTGCTTTCTGTTTCTCTGTCCCCATGGCTTGCAGAGATGAGACCTCCAGCCTCTCGGCATCATTCTAGTGGTCCAGGAAAGTGCGGACCAGGAGCAAACTGGTTGCTGCCTCTGAAAGGATGACCCGCTTTGTCCGCTCCAGCTGTGGAGGTGAGGCTGGTTGGTGGCTCGGGTGAGAGCCAGAGCCTGTTGGGATCCAGACGAGCTCTTAGATGTCGTGTACTAACTAGCTGATCACTTCCCCCATTTTTACCAAGGTTATTACCCTGGACTCGTCACTGCGGGGTCCTGTGCTCTGTGTTTTCGGCCTCTTCTCCAGCTCCTGGGGGCCTTTAAGAACAAAGTGACGAGAAGAAAGAGAAACATGGTGGGGCTGTCAGGAAGAGCAAATGCTTGAGACTGTATTGAAGCAAAGCTTCCATTCCTTTATCGTCCATGCCTCCGTGCGTCCATCCATCCACCCTGTTGTCAAATGTTTTTAAGCATGTTCAAAGTGCCCAGAATCATGTGAAATGCTCAAAGCAGGAATGGAACTCAACTGTATAAAAGGTTTTCAGGCTTCCAGGGTCACTCTTCACTTTGTGAGCCAAAGTGACCCGAGCCTTTACTCTGTGAACTGCAGGAACCCAGTCACCCTTTCTAAGGACCGTGTGAGGATGCCCCTACGCCTGCTGCTGGCACCTGGCTCACCTCTTTCTCTGGGCTCTGCTCTGTCTTGGGCTCCCCTCATCACCTCCTCTCCTTTCCCTTCTACCCCTGAAACCCCAGTTGTCTGTGGTCTGGTTTGTCCCAAAGCATAAACACATTTTCTTCCTTCACTGCCCCCCAAGACTGCTATTGGGGGGTAGGGGTGAGTAGGTCACAGTGGTATCTTAGAAGTCATCATGAGAGAATTATAACATAGAAAAGGAACACCTTAGTGAGATGTTGGCTATCACTGCTCCAACAGTAACCGATGTTCCTAGTGGGTCAGTTCCCACCCATCCAGGCTTTCCCTTTCCTTAGCCTCACGCTCCTCGTGAGGAAAGAGCAGGGAAAACTATCTTAGCAGCCAGGTAAAGTCTCCAGGGGCGCCCCAGGCCCCCCAAAGGCTTGATTTTTAACACTGTTTGGTTTCTTATTGTCTTCATCTGTCTTTTCATTTCTGACGCTGGACATTTTCTTTGCAAATTAAAAAGCACGCTACAGTGTTTTCCCCAATTAAAAAAACCAAGTTTTCCCGAAAGATAAATCAATTGCACCACCTGGAATGCAGAGACAGCTATAGGCAGCTTTCACAGTTGCGTTTTGCTTCATAATTAAGATGACAGGGTCCCTGCTCACAGCCTGAGCATAGTAGGAAAGACAAAGAATGAACCAACTTCGCAGCAAACTGTGAGTGACGGGACAGAGGTGTGCATGGGCTGCTGTAGGACCACACAGGAAGGAACGTTTAAGTTCCACCCACTGGTCCCTGGAAGGTTTTGTAGACTGACTTGAGTTAGGAATTTTCCAGGAAGATAATGGAGAAACAGCAGCTAGAACAGTGTGTGAAAATCACAGAGGCGTGCAAAAGCCCGGCAGCTTGATGGAAGCATGGCGTGGAAGGATGGGCAAGGACCTTCTAGCGTGCTCAGGAATTGACAGTTCTCCCTGGTGCAGCTGTGCCACTGTGAGCTCTGTGCTTTCAAGGCTGTGCTGTGGCAGTGCAGAGGATGGACTGGGGAGATGCCAGGTGGGGACACAGACGTAGATGCTTCTAGTCATGGAGGCCTGAACTCCAGCAGGACATGGAGAAGTGGGCGTGGAGATCAGATACGTGACGAGCCAAGTGATTTCTCTCCAGCGTGCGACAGCTGGGGCTGCCGCGCTAGGGCGCTGTGTTCACCAGTATGCCTGAAGCTGGGCCTGATTCATCACAGAGACGTCAGCCAATAAATACGGGTTGAAAGAATGAATGGGGGAGTTGGACATCACGTCCAAAGATGTCCGCAGTGACTCGTTTCATGTCATACATCTAAACGTGGCTGACAAGTCTTCACTGTACTGACATGTACGATAAGAGTTTTCTAATAAATGAGGCACTTATTTTCTACCATCTGTGAAGGGTAACTTGAGGATGGTTCGATAAAGAGATCAGCTACAAAGATGTGGGTAGGGTACAGGGAGTCTGCACATGACGGTAAAGTGCCCAGGGACAGTTCTTATCCCTAGAGACCCCAAAGGTGAGGGGAGACGGTTCTCCTGCAGTCTGGAGGGGGAAAGTTCTGTAGGCTGGGCTGCCTCGACAGGCCCTGTAACCTCCAGTGGAGGTTTGCAGTCGGCTGGAAGAACCCAAGGGAATGGATACCTTGCCATGGCTTTCCTCTCTCCCTCCATCTTCCAGCAGGCCTCCCCGTTGGCTAAATTCCACCAGAAGCTGAAGGTCAGGGGAGGCTGTGGTGCCTCCCAGGCAGAGGACAAGGGTATGCCTGCCACTTTCTGTGGGTCTGCCTTGTTACTCAAGGTTGGAAGGCACGTGGAGGCAAATGGAAGTCCCCCTCCCTGGACTGTAGTCTGCCCTAATCTTCCGCTTCTGCTGCTGCCTCAAGGCTATCCAGGCTTCAAATTAGACTTGGGCAATTCTGTGTCCTGCTCTCCAGAGCTGCAGCCCTACTCTCTGATCTCTGCAGAACCGACTGACAAGCCTGGCTCTGTAACCAAGGGTGAATTCAGTTGCGTGCTTTATTCATACAGTAGCAGAGCAGAAGGACCTCCTTAGAACTTATTTACAGAACGGAAACAGACTGACAGACTTAGAGAATGAATTTATGGTTACCAAGGCAGGGAGGGGAAGGGATAGATTGGGAGTTTGGGATTAACATGTACACACTGCTATATTTTAAATAGATAACCAACAAGGAAATACTGTGTATGAAAAAAAATGATGTGAAATTTGATCAGAAAACGTAAAGTCTCAGACAGAAGTAAGGGCTTTATTTAAAAATTTATGCCATGATTGAATAGAAGCCCACGCTTTGGTCACCTTGAACGGGAAGGTTGCACGCCCATCGTGTTCAGGTTCTAGGTCGGGTGTTTTACAAGACTGAAGCGCTCAGGTAATTGAACTTGGGGGTCCACGTTAGTCATCACCAGTCAGTCATAGCTCTGTTAAAAAACAACCTTGATAAAACTTTCCATCTCTGGGTAGTAGCATACTTCTGTAAGACTAAAGAATTTTGCAAAGCTTTGAAAACTTAAACTAATGGAAACCCTCTTGTGGGAATTGTTGCCACAGCTGGCTAGAATGTGTCGATGATTAAATAACTCTTCACGAGGCAGCCAGACATAAAGCATCGTGCCCCATTGATGCCGCAGAGAAATCTAAATAGACGGAATGCAGAAGCTTAGTAGGAATTTGACGAGGCTAATGGTATTTCATGGGTCTATAAACCTGTAACGTAGCCTCAGGATTTCCGCCCTTTGTTTCCTTCTCAGCTTGGTTTTCTCATGGACTTTGTGACGAGGAAAATAAGGTTGTCATAAGCCTTCCACCTTGGATGGTGGATTCATTGCACGTAGCACCGGTTTTTACTACCAGCTACAAATAAGAGACAGTGGGGCACAGTGATACCATTGGATTTTATGCAGTTGGACTGGGTGGCCACTGGATCTGTTGGAGGTCTTTGGGGCTCATGTGGCCCCTCTTCCGGGAGTTTTGTTTTTCCAAATGAAGCCAACCAAAGAGGTTTTCAACTTTTTTCACTTTTCTTCAATGAAATCTTAACAACAGGGTTGGCTGGCAAACGTATCTCTTTGCCAGACTTCCCTAACACCCAATTCCATGGCCCAAATGAAGATGACAGCCTACAGTGTTCAGAGAGATGGGAAGGATGCATCTCTGTAACAAGGTGTTATTGGAGGAAATGTACTGCCCAGATGCTAACATGAAATCATAACCTTTCTGACTTAGCTACAGACAAATTGAAATTGCATTGCCATCAGTCAGGAGCTCCTCTTTTGAAAATCTCAGTTTTCTAGAAATCCTTTCTTTAACTGTGACTTTGGTAGCCCTAGTTATCTAGCCAGGCACACAAAAAAGTCATTTTTTGGAGACAATTTGCACTTTGTTAACTCTTGCTCTTACCTGCTATGACATGTACACTAGCTCCTTGCCAAATCACCCCACCCCCCCCATATTTCTGGAAGTTTCTATGATGTGACTTATGTGTGCTCATGAACCAGGGCGGCGAGGTGTCTGGTAGGTACCGCACTACCTGCTCCCGTTTTGCTGGGTATTACTGCAGCCAGCAGGTGCTACTGCTGGGGAATGGCGTGTCAGCAAAGCTTTACGGTGCTCTCTGAGGCATCAGTGTACCCAGCTATGCTATTTTAAGCACGGAAATAAGAATAATGTTATTCTCTATTAGCCAGGTAGCAAGGCAGCACTGCTTATGCTTCAAAAACTAAAAAATATGTAAAATATAAATATAAATTAAATACAAAACATAAAATAAAAATAGCTCCTTCAGTTTTAATTTGAAGTCTATTCTCACCACGCCCCCGCCCCACCGTATGAATTTATGGGAGTTGAAAGAAGTATCAGGTGACAGCCACCATGCTCTTTCCCACTGGCCACTTGTTTGCCAGTCCTCTTTTGGGTCAGTTTACTCCAGGAAATTACCCAGCCTGCCAGGTGAAAATAGGCTCTTGGCGATCCTGCCTCACCATAGGATCAGACACACTCACGTCTGAGGCCTAGCTGTGGACACCATTGAAATTTAAGCTGGGATTTCCCCATCACGGGAGTGAGGCTGAGTTGAAAAGCAGTGCTTGTAGACTCTCTCAAGCTCAAGCCTAAGTAGACAGTGGGATGAAGCAAACCAGAGGGGCGGCATCTATTAGAGGATGCTGTGTGCAGCCCCTCATTCCTGTGCTGAGGTCCTGATCTCCAGTATCTTAGAATGTCACTGTATTTGAGATGAGGTCTTTTTTTTTCCTATTTATTTATTTTTGGCTGCACTGGGTCTTCATTGCTGCTCGCGGGCTTTCTCTAGTAGTGGCGAGCGGGGGCTGCTCTTCGTTGCGGTGCGCGGGCTTCTCATTGCGGTGGCTTCTCTTGTTGCAGAGCGTGGGCTCTAGGCGTACGGGCTTCAGTAGTTGTGGCTCGCGGGCTCAGTAGTTGTGGCTCGCGGACCCTAGAGCGCAGGCTTAGTAGTTGTGGTGCACGGGCTTAGTTGCCCCATGGCATGTGGGACCTTCCTGGACCAGGGCTCAGACCTGTGTTCCCTGCATTGGCAGGGAGATTCTTAACCACTGCGCCACCAGGGAAGCCTGAGATGAGGTCTTTACAGAGGTAATTAAATTAAAATGTGGTCATTTAATGTGGGCTCTAATCCAATATGGCTGGTACCCTTATAAGAAAAGGAAATTCGGGCACAGAGATACCACATAGAGGCAATATGATATGAAGACACAGGGAGAAGACAGCCATCCGCAAGCCAAGGTAAGAGGCCTGGGACAGAGCCTTCCCTCACAGCGCTCAGAAGGAGCCAGCCCTGTCAGCACCTTGATCTTAACATCTTGATTACTAGCCCCCAGAGCTGGGAGATGACACGTTTCTGTTGTTTAAGCCACCTGGTCTGTGGTCCTTCATTACGGCAGCCCTCGTAGCCCTACAACATCCCAGGAACAGTTCACACGCTCGTGGTGGGCCCCAAGAGGTGGAGCAAGCCACCCTGTGTGCCAGGCTGGAGAAGTACCAGTGTCAAGGCCGGCCAGCAAGAGGTGACCACTGGTGTCCTTGCAGGGAGGTGCAGCCCAAGGGCAAGCAGTCTAGAAGGGACAAGATGCTCAGACTCAGGAAGGCATCCACCATTGTCAGGGCGTCTGTCAGAGCCCAGACTGAATGACGAAAAAACGATGGGACTCTGGTTTGCGGGAAACTCAGGACAAGGTAGGGACCAAGGCTGGGGCTCAGTGGTTGGAAACTGGGGAGGAATATAGGTACCTAGTTATGGGAGGAGGGTCGGGTCCTGTTACTAGAATCTGACCCTAAAGTCAGATGGGACTACCAAGGTCATTTTCCATCCCAAACACTTACGTTTCTGACCTGTATGTCTTTAAATCACCCCTGACTGGGGATAATATAGGGTCCTCATGTCTCAAGCAAGCCTAGAAGAAATAATGTCAAATGGCTTCAGCGTAGAGTTAGTGAGGGCCCAAGGAGACAACAAGGTCATTACACTAACGGTACCATCCTGCTCTATGAACAAGACGCTGCATCTTCCACAGGAGCCATTTGCTTGGTGCCCTTGTTAATTTCCAATGTGCCGTTCTGGGGTCTCTCCCAGAAATGTCACCCATGACTCCTGTGAGGAAGTTTTCCAAGCCGGTGTCACTGCTCTGCCAATTATAGAGGGAGATTCTGAAAGCAACAGGAGTTGCCTTTCATGTACCAGGTATCCCAGGCAGAAGCAAAAATGCTCACCCAGCATAGGAAAGATTGTAGAAACTGTAACGAGGGTTTCAGTTGAGTTTTGCCTGGAAATGGAAAACAATTTAGACCGTTGCTCCACTGGTTCGTGAAAGCAATCGGAGCTACTAGCAGAGAACATAGAGCCTCAGATCTGCCGGGCCTAATGCTCTAGAACAGCACTTTTCAGACGTTTGGCAGTAGAATCCTTTGTTCAAATGGATTCCTAAGGGGAACTCGCCATATGACAACAGAGCGGGGAGAAGCAGCTTAGCTGAAGCGGGGGTGGGAGGCCCACGTCCTGCTCAGGCTCATCCTCCACCCAGAGAGAGTTTTTGGTGGAGGGCAGTTTAAATACCACACCCCGCTTATAATTCACTCAAAAAGAGTAGCTCATTCATTAATCGGCCAGGCTGATATATTATGAATACGTGATTAACATTGAACAAACCCAGGACACGTTTAGATTTTCAAAATATGAGACTGCAACCTTAAAAGATGGAAAGAAAGTTAGCGAAGTAGTGGTCCCAATCATTTGCAGTTTTTTTTTTTCTTTGGCGGTACGCGGGCCTCTCACTGTCGCGGCCTCTCCCGTTGCGGAGCACAGGCTCCGGACGTGCAGCCTCAGCGGCCATGGCTCACGGGTCCAGCCGCTCCGCGGCATGTGGGATCTTCCCGGACCGGGGCACGAACCTGCGTCCCCTGCATCGGCAGGCGGACTCTCAACCACTGCGCCACCAGGGAAGCCCCCATTCGCTGTTCTTTAACAAGCCATCCGAATACTTCCACCGCTTGAAATCACAACACTCATTTAATTTGCTCCGGAATTGCAATTTGGGTGGGGACAGCTCTGCTCCAGTGGCCTCAGGCTGGGGCAGCTCGACAGGGGCTGGAACCTTCACTTCCAGGATGGTTTACTCAGATGCCTGGCAAGTTGGTGCGCTGTCAGCTGGGGCCGCAGCTGGGGCCATTGGATTGGAGCCTTGATTCATCTTCACAGAGGCCTCTCCTTGGGAGGCGGGAGGTCCCACAGCATGGCAACCGGGTTCCAAGAATGAGTGTTCCAGACAGGCAGTGAAAGCTGCGAGAGTCTCCCAAGAGCTTGGCTGGGAAAGTTGCACAGTGTCAGTTTCACTTCATTTCATCGGTCAAAGCAGAGCCTGCCCACATTCAGAGGGCGGGGACATAGACCACACCTCTTTGTGGGAGGAGCGTCGGAGAATTTATGGTCATCTTTAAACCACACGGTGGCCGTTTTTCCCTTTCTCTTTATTCTATCACCGTCCTCTTCCTCCCTTCAACAGTGACAAACGTATGGAATTATTACTATGCACCAGGCACTCTGCTTAGTGTCCTAGCAGCTCATAAGGGAGAAGAGACGATCACACATTCACAAGAGAAGATTTATTTCCTCCACAAACTATCGTTAAAGAGAAAGTCACTGTTTACGATCGCTTGCATTCAGCAAAATATTGAGATATTGCCGACTACATGTGCCGAATGCTAGAGGGAAAACCAGGATCATTAAGACCCAGCACTTACCCTCGGGAGTTTATAGTCAACAGCTATTTTACAAGACGAAATTTGACCGGTTTTATTGTAGACCTATAAGCAGCATCTTAGGAGAGCACAGAATGGGGGAGACTGATTTGGCCGAGGGGTGGGGAAGTATTCGCAGGGGAGGCGGCAGTTGAAGGAGCCTCAGATGAATGCTGAGAATGAGGAACCTTCCAAGACAGGAGTCTGTTGAGCAGACGCTCAGCGGTTGGAAAGTGTTGGTTTGTTCAGTGAAAGATGCTTCAGGTGTTTTGGCAGGAGTTTGGTGCGCGTGCAGGGGAGCTAAGGAAGATGATGTTGGAAAGATGGCTTGGGGCCTTGTTAGGAAGGTCCTGGAATCATTTTTTTTTTTTTAAGATTTTATTTATTTATTTGGGCTGCGCCGGGTCTTAGTTGTGGCACACAGGATCTTCATTACGGTATGTGGACTTCTTAGTTGTGGCATGCAAACTCTTGGTTGTGGCATGCATGCGGGATGTAGTTCTCTGACCAGGGATCAAACCCGGGCCCCTGCATTGGGAGCGTGGAGTCTTACTCACTGGACCACCAGGGAAGTCCCCCGGAACTATATTTTTAAGGCTTTGGAATACTTAAAAGTTCTCATGTTTTATTTGAGACTAAAGATTTGTCCTGAGCTCATAGGGATGGGAAGTTTTGAAATGCCATCCACAGCTGCCGTGAAAGGAGATATCGCCTTCCAGTGGGGAGCAGCTAGAGACCTGGGGCGTTGCTTCTTGTTGTTCTTGTTTAGAGCCGGTGTGGCTGTCTGCTCTTGGAGAGATTCCATTTCCTGCTGAAAACTTTGAGTGAGGATTATCGCCTTTTCCTAGGCTTTGCTTTTGGAGTCTCAAAAGCCTGCCCGCTGGTGTGGAAAAGCTTTCCAGAACAGCTGTTGCTCGCTTTGGGTAAGATGCCTATGGTCAGCTGGGGAAGGGCGAGCAGGATATGGGGCTGAGGACCTGGAAACGTGGCTGCCGTTCCCAGCTCTGCTGCCAGTTGACCGCAGGATCTTGGAGAAGAACAAAGAAGCAGATATAATCTATGCTGGGGACAACAGAGAGAAGTATTTTTCAAATTAGAGGTCAGGATAGCTGGGGGGTCCTTTGTGGTTTTAGGGCTGAGGGTAGAGGGAGAGTATCAGTGATTATTTCAAGTTAGAAGATAATGCCATAACCAGAGGAACTGTGATAAAGAGTATAGAAAATCACTTCAAAGGGAAATAAGAGGGTCAAAATTAGATCGTTTGTGGGTGATAGCAAGGCCTGCAAACGTTTTAAAGGAAAAGATAAAATGCTTTGAGAGCTATGAAGACATAGAAAACTAAGCAAAAGGGAGATAACCCTTCAACATTTTATTTTGATATCCCTAAAGTCTGTTAGGAAAATTGGGGAAGATCTCTAGGAATAGGGATGGAATCGTGAAAGCAAGAGAAAGAATGCTTTTTTTTTTTTTTTTTTTTTTTTTTTGCGGTACGCGGGCCTCTCACTGTTGCGGCCTCTCCCGTTGCGGAGCACAGGCTCCGGACGTGCAGCCTCAGCGGCCATGGCTCACGGGCTCAGCCGCTCCGCGGCATGTGGGATCTTCCCGGACCGGGGCACGAACCTGCGTCCCCTGCATCGGCAGGCGGACTCTCAACCACTGCGCCACCAGGGAAACCCAGAATGCATTTTTTTTAGTCCTTATTACTTTCTTGGCCCATATGCTTGTGGGTGAACACAAATATAATGAAGACACTATGCTAAACCCTACTTTTGGGCGTTTTGCTTACAGAGAGAGAGGTCACTTCGTTTACCAGCTTCCCACCCCCCTGCCGACCCCCAGTGGTTGATGGGGTCACAGCAGGACATTCCTCTGCCCATCAAAAAGGAACCCCCGTAAAGTCACTTTCTGAGGAGTGGAAGGGTCCCTGCAGGGTGACCACGGAATTTGTTACGTGTGCTGCTGTCGCCTCTTCCCCAAAGTGGTGACGGACTTGCGGCTTGTGTCTGCCTTTAGGGCTCATCACAGCGTGTAGTCATCCGGTTTATTTTTATTTCCTTTTAGACCCTCTATTTCTCTCCTGTCCTCGCCTCAAATTAGGATGTAAGTTGCACCGGAGCGGGGACCTTGCCTGTTGTCCATTGCTGTGTCTTTAGCGCAGCGAACAGGACTGCCGTCACGCAGAGCTGTCTTTCCATAACTTTTGGAGGAAACATTTTCCCCCTTGCCAGTCACGTGACAAGACTTTCCAGAAACTGTGTCTCAATTTAGAAAAGTACCCAAGGCCAGAGAATGAAGAGAAAGGGAAGTGTGTGGCAAAAGAGCCTCAAACATCCAGGAGGAAGTGGTAGTTGGACGCCAGGGTCTCATCTTTGTAAAGATGACAGGTCTGAGTGGACCAAGGGACGGAAACACCACACATTTGCTTGATGCTGCACACCCCTCAGAGCCCTCAAGAAAGCAGGAGGATGGGGTGGGCATCAGCCCCATTTGGCATGGGAGGGCGGGTTGCCCAGTGTCAGGAGAGGCTACTGGTGGAGCCGGGGTCAGGGTTCCACCCACCAGTCGTGCGGCTGCCAGGGGCCGACATTCTTTCCCGGCCTAGGACGGCCTTGTGTCTGCAAGATGAGCAGTGAGAATTTGAAAGGATGGCTTCATGGACGATGGGAGGATGTTCCCACTCTCTGCGTGATGGGACAGTTAGTGGTCACCAAAGTAGAGGGCCAGAGACGTGAACAGCGAGAGTTTCCAGGCAACTCGTAGCTTTCAGACTGTATGAGCTCAATTCAGACAGGTGGGTAGATGCCCTAGAAGTATACACCAGTTTCTTTTCTTTCTTTAACTTTTAAAAATGTGTCCGAAAAGCCAAGCACCTGGGAGGCAGGGGGCCATTTGGTTTGCTGTCATGTGAGGCCAATTCCTTTACAAACATGAAATACCCAGGCAAGTGATGTGTCCGTCGTGTTTCTCTTCTGAAAGCCATCAGAGTTTGTCTGGGACTGAGGCCCCCGGGCATCAGTTGTACAGGGTAGAAGAGTCGTCTCTCCTGGTTCTGCAGTGTGACCGTGCCTGGTACGAGAAGCAGTGGGAAACTCTGTGTCTTCGCTGGCTGTGCAAAGCCCACACCACTGGCAAGAGCTGCCTTGCAGAAGGCATTGGAAATATAGATAGATACACAGTGATGCCACGGTCATTCTGTAAACTCAAGGTCGCGATGCCTGGGAAGGTGGGAGAAGTGTTTCTCTTGCTTCAACCAAATACACACCCAGAAAATGGGTGTGAAGATCGTTTCTCTTCCCTTCTAGTCACTAGCAGCCTAGAAGAATCCTTAGCAGGAACATAGGGACATCTAACTTATGAGAGGAAATTTAGTACAGCGGTAGCCTTCTAGCAAGTGGGACTTTTATTCTGAAAAGTTCTGTTCAAAAGTTTTGAACAAAAATGATTTCAGTTAAGATGAGGTCTTTTGAATTACTGTTGATTTGCATGGTCCCTTTTTGCCACGTTGCCATGTGAATTATGGTAGAGCATTCTCTGCCCCACATTTTAATTAATCTTTCAACCCTTTTTATCTGTTAGAGCAGAGATTCTCAATTGCTTTAAGTAGAAGGCTACATTAAAACCCAGAGTAGCTCAGCAAAGTCCAGACTAAGTGACTGTTTCACTTTGAATGAGGTTGTTTAGGATTTTAAAGTCCTCTAACGTCTCATCTTCAAATGTCTTCTGAAGATGAAGTGTGGGCACGCCAGGGTAACAGGGTCAGTCCGCAACTATCCGTGGGCAATTGAAGTCCACAGATAATAGCACCGTCTCCTCTGCATCCAACAGTCGTAATCCCCCCATCTACCTGCCCCCCTCACCTAATACTTGTGGGAACTCTAAACAGGAAGCAAAATGTCGTTGTTTGAGTTTCCTGATGAGGTTTTCTTAGCCTGTTCAGGTTGCTGAAACAGAACACCGTAGACTGGGTGACTTGTAAGCAACAGAAATTTATTTCTCGTAGGAGGCTAGAAAGCTACAGATCAAGGTGTGAGCAGATTCGATGTTTGGTGAGAGCCTGCTTCCTGGTTCACAGACGGCAGACTTTTTCTCACTATGTCCTCACGTGGAGGATGGAGTGAGGGAGCTCTTCGGAGTCTCTCTTAGAAGGGTGCTAATTCCGTTCACGTGGGCTCCACCATCACCACCTAATTACCTCCCTGAAAACCCCACCTCCTAATACCTTCACATTGGAGGTTAGGTTTCAACACATGATTCAGTCCATAGCAAGAATTGTTCTCTTATGTGCAGTGAAATGGAAGAAAGGGTAAATGATAGGAGGACAGGATAGAGGGACGATGAGACATAACATAGGTGGTTGTGTTGAGGAACTCTAGTCTAACAGGAGAGTGAGGGCTCTAGTCTAACCCTCGGAAATGAACTGTCCAAGGAGACACACGTGCTGACAAAGCAGGAGGCTTTATTGGGAAGGGGCGTCCGGGTGGAGAGCCGGAGGGTGAGGGAACCCAGGAGGACTGCTCTGCCACGTGGCTCGCAGTCTCGGGCTTCATGGTGATGGGATTAGTTTCCGGGTTGTCTCTGGCCAATCACTCTGACTCAGGGCCCTTCCTGGGGGTGCGCGCATCACTCAGCCCAGAGGGATTCCAGCGAGGGGGATTCTGGGAGGTTGGTAGGACAGAGCGTCTCTTCCCTCCTCCTTTCGGCCCCTCCCAAATTCTCCTGGTTAGTTTCAGCTGCAGCAGCAGCGCGTTCTTACGGGGACCTCCTATTGCGAGACAGCTCAGGCCAGCGTTACCGTCCTGCCTGGCCAAGGTGGGCGGATCTGGTCAGCGGTTCCCTAACAGTTGAACTGCCTGCACTGCCCCAGTCACTACAGTGTTCAATCCTGATGGCAGCTCCCCAGGCCCTGGGGCTTTTGCTGCTTGGCCCACAGATCTCCGCAGCGGAGAGGGGCTTCTGCTCCTTCCAGCAGGAGGAACCCACGAGTGGCTGCCCCGCTGTCATGTCAGATGCACTCACACATGGACGTGGCTTGCTCTTTGGTATTCTGGGGACGCTCAGCTCGAGGCCTTCGAGACTTGGACCTTTTGAGGAATCTGATGATCGATCTACCTTCTCCTTGGTGTCTGCTGAACCAGCCCCCTCCACTGCTCCTTTCTCTGGTAGGAAAGATAAACGAAAATTCCATTATTCAGCCCACGGTATTGTGATAGCGCTTTCCTTTGAGCTTCTCGGCAGAACCCTGCTTACTTTAGAGCTGTACATCATATTGGATCCATTGAGAGCCATTATTTATCTGACAGGATATTTATAAAAGCCAGCATTAGCTGTAGCCCCACGTCAATGTTTCTTTCTCGCTGACACACATCACACCGACAGGCTTGAAATGTTTAAATACAATAGTCCCTTCAAGAAATCGTTAATTTTTCTATCACTGTTAGAAGTGATCATTGGATGGAAATGGATTTTGTTGGAATAGCTGAGCCGACTGGGGTGGAGACTTTCAAGGGTCTGGACTTCAGAGAAGCCTTCGCAGGACCCGGTGAAGGTCCAGCGAGGACCGAAACCCAGAGCCCCAGGCTCACTCCCAGTGTCGTCCCGCCCACTTTAGCCAGGAAGACGAGAGCTCTGGGGAGAAACGGTTAAATATCAAGGAGAGGAAATGAAGTAGGCTGAACTCCCTCATTACTGCCGTGTCTCCCTCTGTCCCAGGCTACCTCCCTCCTCCTCCACTCCCTTGCTCTCCTTTGCCCTCATTTCTCTTTTATCCGCCTCTCTCTCTGCCTCTGCCTCTTCCCCTGGCTTTATCTCTTGCTGTTTGATCTTCCTCTGCTTATTCACATTCCCCGCTCTACGCGGCTGTGCTGAAATTGAGGACGGTCTTAAGTGCTTCCCGGAGTGACTGCTCTGGAGGGGGTTGTAGGGGCCCGAGGAACAGCATGTGTGTATTTGGCTGTTGTCGCAATCTTTCCCCAGGATCCCTCATACATAATTAATGCAGAAAGTTTCCCTGACCCTTCACAATACAGGTCAGGGAGTCAAACTGCGAGACTTTTTGGATGGATGAAAGACTTGGACCTTTTCTGAATGTACGGTACTTTGTGTTCCTGGGTCTGTTTCTTGACCAGAGGAAAGAGGTCTGTGCAAACGTGCGGTTGCCAAGTTAGCGTTATGTCCTTTACGAAAGCAGCTTCGTAGCCTTTCTGTCCCAGAAATGGCTCGTCTGCCTTGAAGGTGAGGCAAACAGTAAGGTAGGAGATAACATGTTCCTGGGTAGTTCTTGATGATAAATCTTGATGAAGCCAGGAAAAAGAAAAGGGCCAAACATTTCAGGGTAGCATTAGGTTGTCACGTTGGGGCAGCCTTGGCATTTCCTCTCAGCCAAATCTGCAGGGAAAAAGAAAATCAGAAGCTCAGAGGAGCCCTAGGCAGGATGGTGGGGAGGGTCCCCTGTTGCCTCCTGTAATTCTGTCCGCTGTGGTGGCAATGCTACCAGGCCCAGCCAGTCCTGATTTTCTCCCCTCTGTGATTAACTTTTAGCTCTAGGACATTCAAAAAAAAAAAAAAAAAAAAAGGAATAACAACTTAAACTCTGAATTCAAAGACCTTACAGCGTATTTGAGATTTAGCTGGAGAGAGAGAAAAAAGTTAACAACTACAAGCAATGTATGATTAAAAGTGTAAACAGTGAGTGAAGAGGGAGGTTCGCTCTAAATTGCAGTGGAAGGAGGTCCCAGTAGGAGGTGAGCATCTGAGTGGAACCCTAGAGGGTCTACTGGAGGATGATAAGGGGCGAGGAGAGCGCACGGGATTGTGGGAGTGATGTGGCGAAGCAGCAGAGCGCTAATGAGGGCTTGGCAATAGGACGTAGCTAATGTTTTGTGAAAGTGTCACCCCTCCCCAGGGTATGTGTTTCCAAGGAAGAACTGGAAGTGGAATAACAAGGAAGAACTGGAAGTGGAATAATCAAAGTTTTTATGGTGTGAATTTCAGGCTCCAGGACAGGTGGGTGGAAACTGTTTGCATGGGAAGCCTGTCCTCGTTTCCGTGGTAGATTCTCCACCAACGCCTGCAGTGAATCCTGTGGAGAAGCCTGACTGGTCAGCCACTTCCCATGGCGCCTTATGAACAAAGTCTTATAAAATGGAAGCGTTCCTCCCTCGCGTTGCCTTAGAAACGTGTCCTTGTGAAACTCCACAGAGCTTGCTCAGAGCCAGTTGTGAGATGTGTCTCCCGTTATTTCTGCTAAGAAAGCCGTTTACTCTCTGGATTCAACTTCAGAGTCCATGAAGAAAGAAGTGATTTAAGGTTTAAGAGGGTCGACGGTGGCATTCAGGCGTCAGACCATCTTTCTGGGTTGACTTACCGCAGTTCACTCAGAGACAGCGAACATCTGAGCTGGCAAAGACCTTAGAGACCCTCTAACTCACAGTTTCTCAAGCTGGTCACACAATCTTGGGGATTTGTGAGTTATTCACTAGAACATTTTAAACTTTGAGTTTTTACTTAGATAATAGCCTAAAACAAGACTCAGGCCATATTCTGAATGACCACCTTATTACAAAATCCAGCTCTTTCAGTGTCTGATGGTACTGATGGCCAAGTTGACAGTAAACATTATGACTTTAATTATGCTGGCTGGTGGATAAAGAAGAGAGGTGGCCTTCATGTGGAAAAGATGCCCTTGCATCAACGGAAGTCCAGATGGTATTACAAAGCCATATGTGAACAAAGATTTAATGAAATTCCAATATAAATGCCTCTCCCCCGTCCACTATCCTCAGGTAAACTTTGCAGATGCCTGTTTGGTATTACACCCTGCCTTCCATTATGTAGATTGAGCTGATCAGCTGGGTGAAGTGAAGAAAGGTTCCAAAGTGGTGGATTTGCATTGGAGAGAGCTCAGATTGGTCCAGTTGGGAAAAAAAAAGGGAGAGGGGAGAGTAGCAGGGAGAAAATAAAGGAGTCTTTGGAGCCTCTGGAAGAGATTACGTAGGAAATTACGGATGAGGACGAGAGACAGAGAAGATTTAAACCAGTTTTGGTATGAAAAATCTAAAAAATAAAAGGAGTGGAGTCAATGGGATTTTTTACACAGAGTTGCTCACACTGATGAATGGGATCTTCTTGTGTATTCCGGGACCCCAGAAGAATTGAAACTCTCAGCTAGAAGCTCATTTCCACCAGGAATTAAGTAGTGGTGTGTCGGTTAACATCTTTCCCTCATACTACCCTTATGAAATTTTCATGAAGCCCGAGTGTTTACGGCTTCTAAATGGCTTACCTGCTTTCTTCCGTGGCAGAAGAACGGGGGGTGGGGTGGGATGAGGGAGGGTGAGGCTGTGCACCAGCGAAGCGTGTGGCAGGGCACGACTCGCGAACGTTTATCCAAGAAAAAGATTAAAATATAACTCGCATAGGAAGAAAAGACTGATGGGCTTGGGGGGATTTTGAACATGGCTTGGGGCTCATTAGGAAGATGACTCTTAGATGGAAACATCTACCATTTCCTGTTCATTTTGAGACCTGGTACTTGGTGTGCTCCCACTGATGGTGGCTAGTTCTTCATATAATGGCATTTTTCAATTTTAGGGGCTTTAAACGGAAGAGCAGAGTGTTCAAAAGCACTGAAACTGCTCCAGGAGGCTGTAGAGCTTTCAAAGTATGGCTCTCTCCAGAGGGAGGAAATGAAAGGAAGCCCTTCCTTTCCTAGATTTTAAAAACTGGAGCTACTATGCTTTGTACTTTTGGAGACTCTGTCGCTGGCCATGGTTATATGATCGTTTGGTAATCCAGGCAGGTTGACACGGCTAGTTTGATTCCACGAGCTATCTTGGTCAGAGGAATAAAATGCTTGGCATGGATGCCTGGACCAGTTCTGTTTACCATGGAAGGGAAAATGCTCTGAGACCGGGCAAGGTCTCGGTAACAACACAGTGCCACCCTTCTTGGACAGCAAGGTGGAAGCTCATCAGATCTCTCAGCCGGTTTTGAAGTGACTTTGAAGTTGGTGATTTTTTTTCTCTTTACCTATGGTTGATAGTCCTTTTCTCCAAGAAGCCACCATGGGACTCTATTAAAAAGCTACAGAAGAAAGTTGTTTTTTCTAGACACAATAATGTGCATATGCCCGTTTTTTCTTTTCTTTCTCTTCTTTACAGCTTCTGGGTTTTTATGCTTTTGGAACAGTAACGTACACAGTTGTTAATGAAATGCCTGAATTAGAGGACGGTGCTGCTCTATATGCATGGCTCTTTTGACTCCCTAGATTTGAAACACCGGAAACGATAAAGAAACTGTTCCAAATACCTCTTTGTCATTGCCTGGAAATGTGCATTTTCAAGAGAGTCACCAAAGGCAGTCTTGTCTAATGACGTTGCAGATTATTTTATCTACTTTTTCTAACAGTATAGCATGCCGTAATGTCACCTGATCTATATCTTGTCCAAGTACATCACTTACATGTTGTTCGCCTTCTGTTTTTTTTACTTTTCTCATTCGGTCATGACAATTAATGATACTTGGCAACAGTTCCACCGTAAATATAGATTTAAACATGGGCAAGAAAATCACACGGCAGTTCTGGCTCCAGTAACTATAAGGTGGTCATCTAGCTCAATATTCAAATTATATTAATGTTATGATCGGTATGAAAACCTAAAAATTGAAATGTGAAAGTTTTTGTAGAAAACGTGCAAACCACCAAGAATGTATTTGTAAAACCCAGTGCTACTTGCCTACCCAATATCCATTCTATCCTTCTTCCTTGAGGACCTTGATTTTTTAAAATTCTCCCTCCCGTATTACTTTACATTAAGGGGTATACCTGTTGGCATAGTTTTGACTAATGAGATGCAAGCAGAAACCTGTTAGACATTTCAGAGAAAGTTTTGCAGTTCTTTCAGCCTTCACTCCTTCTTTTCTTCTTGTGTGAGACTTGAATGTGATGCCTGGAGGTACAGTAGCCATTCTGCAACCATGAGGCAACAAGTATGAGAGCAAAGGCCCACATGCTAGGATGGTAGAGGGGAAAGATGGATGAGTTTGGTTCTTAATGACATCATTGAGCCACTTTATCAGCCCTGGATTATCTACTTCTGGACTCCAGTCGTGGAGACCTCTATCTGTTTAAGTTAATATAGCAGGGTTTTCTGTTATCTTCAGAAGAATATAATCCTAAGTGAAACTCTCAGATTGTTTGACTGTGTTTGTAGTTATTCTTTCTTTAGTAAACCAAGAAAGTAATTAATGGGCAGCTTCTGTATTTGACCTTTCCATAAGATTATATTATCCTTATTAGCTACTGTTGGTGCATTTCTCTGAGTTAACTGATCCCAGTATCCCTCTGGTTTCCTGTTCTTCAATTCAGCACCATTGAAGTGTTCAGATTACATGGAACAAGTCAGGGTTCAGGGTAGAGGCTCTCTAAAGCTAAGCATAATGGATGGCTGTAATTTTAACATGCTAACAGTCTAATTAGACACCTGGAGTCATTGCCATTTCATTAAAAGAAGCGTTTTGTGGCTGACTGTACGTAGTCAGCTGAATTATTTTATGGCATAGCCGTATGTCACGCTCCATTTGATTTCTGTATAACAGTTTTTCCCCCTCAGTATAGTCATTATTTATACATTTAATAGTTTATTAATATGTCCTCAAGATAACCTGAATGGGCATAAATACTGATAGGTGTGAAATGAGATTTAATCCTAGTGCTTTAAGACTAGTTGTTCCATTTCGAATAAATGGTTATTGTGTTCCTTTGGTTATATTTATTGTCAGAAGTATTAAGCACCCTTGTAGCTACTGCATGATATTCCTTTTCTCGTTCATGTTTTGATATTTTTAAAAGTTGGAGATAACCCTATTGCATGCTTTGAAACTACAGCAGACGCACTTCATTTTAATACAAAATTTTTGCTATTGAGTTAACCTGAAAAACTTAGAAGTCAAATCTAACAGTTGTCATTTCCTCTTTTTGAGAGGGGGACATGTTAGTGACCGTTGGGGTGTCAGGAGAGTTCCAGCAAATGCTCGTTTTGTAAACAGAATGCGTTAATGAAGAGAGCTCAGGACGGAAGCAGGAACTGGAGATAGTGGATTTGCTGTCCAAGGTAACACGAGGATAATTATTTTTCTGTTGCTGGGGAGGAAGAAGAGAGGGGAAGGGAGGACTGAGCAAATGAGTGTGTGTCTGGAGGCTCCTTGTGGAAACATCTGAGAACTTCTTTAATATAATGGCTTTATGGAGATACAATTCACATACCATAAAATTCCCTTTTTTAAGAGCATGCACGTTAGTGTTTTTAGTATGTTTATAGCGTTAGGCAGCTATCACCACTGTGTAATTTTAGAGTATCTTCATTACCTCAAAGGGAGCCCTGAACCCATTACCAGTGACTCCCCTCTCTTCCTTCCTCCTGCCTCTGGAAACTGCTCATGTAGTTTTTGTTTCTATGGATTGGCCCTTCCTGCCCGTTTCATAGAAATGGGATCATACAGTATGTGATCTTTTGTGATTGGCTTCTGTCACTTAGCATCATGTGTCAAGGTTCATCCACGTTGTAGCACATATTGGCATTTCATTTTTTTTCTTTCTTTTTTTTTTTTTGCGGTACGCGGGCCTCTCACTGTTGTGGCCTCTCCCGTTGCGGAGCACAGGCTCCGGACGCGCAGCCTCAGCGGCCATGGCTCACGGGCCCAGCCGCTCCGCGGCATGTGGGATCTTCCCGGACCGGGGCACGAACCCGCGTCCCTTGCATCGGCAGACGGACTCTCAACCACTGCGCCACCAGGGAAGCCCCTTCGTTTTTGAGTTTAGTTGCTGTTCCGTGATATGATTACTACTGATCTGTCCAACATTCAGTAAAGTTTTCAATATCATACATGGTGAGCGGGGAGTTCCCTGATGGTCCAGTGGTCAGGACTCTGCGCTTTCACTGCCGAGGGCCTGGGCTCCATCTCTGGTTGGGGAATTAAGATCCCACAAGCCACGTGGCACAGCCAAAAAAAAAAAAAAAAACGTTTGTGCAGTGGGCTTAGGGAAAGGGGTGGGTACCAGACCCCGTTTCTGCTGAGGCCTGGTCCCGGGAGAGGAAAGTGGGGCACCACAAGTGGGACTGTGCAAGGCTCACGTCAGCAGGCCCTGTGAGAACAGAATTCCAGGGGAAGAGTGCTCAGAAAGCCTCCGATGGAGAGTTGGGCCCGGCAGTTTAGATCGGTGTCTGGGTGATACCTTGAAGATACGAGTCATACACTTAGAAGGATAACTGGTGTGTCCCAGCTACCCAGTAACTTGATTTCTTCCCCTTGACTTTCTTTTTAGAAAACACATAAAGAATAACCACATTTGCAGTTATCCTCAAAACGAAGACCCTCTTCCTGCAAAGGTAACTGATACACACGTATTTGAAATAAAATGACTTACTAATTTTGCTTTGATAAATGTTTGCATATTTCGTTATGTGGTTGGCATGATTGAATTTATTCCAGGAGGTAACAAAACCAATTAAGATTAAGAACGACTGTTTTGTACAGTAATATTCAGGCCCAATACGCCCTCAATCCTGTTCACCTCGTACTGTCTGGTTGACTGTTCTGTTCTCAAAGGACAAGGAAGGAAATAAGAGAGAAGGACAAAGCCCAGAAGAATAAGAGTTAGGGTCTTCCCTTCCAAACACCTTAATGCTTTACCAGATGGTCTTATATTTGTGTGCATGTGTTTGCGGACGCTGAAGCGTGTTCTGTAAGCATCGTGAGTACGAGATCATGAAAACTCTTCATAAACCCCTCTGTGGTCTCTGCCACGGTGGGGTTGGACACACAAGAAACACGGTTGATTGATTCTCCCAGCTTCTGCCCGCTCGGTTGTTAAAAGCCTCGATAACCAACCAGCTTTCTTTCTGTAATATGTATTTTTTCAGAAGTCAGAGTTGGAACATTTATTTTCTTTTGACATAGGCTCTTTTACAGACAAAATGTTGTAGATCAATTACTTCATTTAAAAAGATTTGTCTTTGCCAGAAGTGGAACAACACCAGCAAAAGAACCTATAATCTCATCAATTAAAAATTTTAACTGAATTTGGGACTTCCCTGGGGGCGCAGTGGTTAAGAATCTGCCTGCCAATGCAGGGGACACGGGTTCGAGCCCTGGTCCAGGAAGATCCCACATGCCGCGAAGCAACTAAGCCCGTGCACCACAACTACTGGGCCTGCGCTCTAGAGCCCACGAGCCACAACTGCTGAGCCCACGTGCCACAACTACTGAAGCCCGTGTGCCTAGAGCCCCTGCTCTGCAACAAGAGAAGCCCGAGCACCGCAAGGAAGAGTAGCCCCCGCTCGCAGCAACTAGAGAAAGCCCACATGCAGCAATGAAGACCCAACGCAGCCAAAAATAAATAAATTAAATAAATAAATTAAAAAAAAATTTTAACTGAAGTGAATTTTTTTTTTTTTTCGGTACGCGGGCCTCTCACTGTTGTGGCCTCTCCCATTGCAGAGCACAGTCTCCGGACGCGCAGGCTCAGCGGCCATGGCTCACGGGCCCAGGCGCTCTGCGGCATGTGGGATCTTCCCGGACCGGGGCACGAACCCGCGTCCCCTGCATCGGCAGGCGGACCCTCAACCACTGCGCAACCAGGGAAGCCCTGAAGTGAATTTTTTATAGCGGTGAAACGCAGTGTCTTTGAAGCAGGAAGTAGATGGTTTTCCATGAAGACACAAACCTTTTAATTCATAACAATTGGTATGTATAATTTTGGTCACTGGAGGACTGCTACAGTTTTCCATTGATACAATAGAAATATATTGAGGCCAATGAAAAAGTAATTAACAACTAAGTATGAGGGTCAGACAGTTAAATTATTCCCTAGTTCGTATTAAGCTCTACATGCATACAGAATTATTTTCTGAAAGTAAGACAATACAGAATGTCATGTTTTTCTTCTCTAAATTGTGAGTCTAATGTTTTTATTGGATACAGATGACTTTGCTTGCAAGAGGGATAATTAAACGCTGAACAGATCAAGCTTGAGAGTGGAAAAGAATTTAGGGATAATGATAGAGGTATAATAATAGATAAAAGAAAAACTCTGCTCTGAAATGTGGAAAGTATTATTTAAACTCAGAAATCTGGAGCGATTTAGTGTTTGAAATAATCACATGGAAATCTCTGTCTGATCCTCTGTCACTGACTTAACCGGTGAAGATCGATAAGCTATTTATGTGTTTATGGGCCAGCCAATAAATACTCATTCCATTCAATTTAGTTCAGATCTGCGTAGCTACAGAGCGCCTTGTTTTGCTAAGGTTTCTGATGGTACCGAAAGACTCAGTCCCTTTCCTCAGGAAGCTTAAGAAGAAAACTGCATATGTGACGGTGGAAAGCTATGGTTTAAGGTGCCAGAAGTACTCAGCACTTTTTTTCCTCCTTGTTCTTCCTTATTTTAATACGCTTTTCAGAGTAGTTTTTTGCATAACAAAAAGGCTGAGAGATAAAATATAACGTGGCACGTGGCAATGCCCGTTGGAGAATGTGTTCTCCTTTTTGACGCAGTCCTAACTTTTCTGTCCCTACAGTTTGCTAATTACATAATGAAGAATAAAGCGAAGAGGCATGATCGTCTTGGGCACTAGATGCCACACCAGAGGCTGGCGGGATTCCAATGTGCTTAGGGTCAAACTGTAGCTTTTGAAGCATTATATCTAAGAGAACTTACAAGGGTGGGAACTTGTGTTTTGCGATGTAAGTCTTGAATGATCCTAATCTTTCTCTCCAAGAGATGACATTCCATGTTTTACTGAACTCCACGTCCACTGCCTAGGAGAGAGGTCATGGAGGCTTTGAGTGGGAAGGGGCAGAGGAGACGTGGATTGAAAGAATCCTCTGTATTTTCATCCTGAAAACTCTGTGTGCTTGTTGGGGGATGAGATGGACAGCAAGGGGGTGGCGGTGAAATGAAGTAGAATGGGGCAGAAAGCACCTGAAAGACCCTCACCTCCATCCCCATCAACTGTATGTTCTGCTATTATGTCATTGTAGGTATCCAGCTTCTCTAAACCTGCCATTTATTCTGGGTGAGCTAAGGCTGGTTAGTCCTCTAATCATATCAGCAAGACAAAGGGACAGGAGACACAAAGAACATGAGTTTAGGAAATGAAAAGTAGGTAAATGAGATGATCCAGGGGTGGAAAGTGAATGGTGAGCTTTGGACCTGGAAGGGAGGAGAGGGTGTTGGGTTGAATGCCTTGGGGTCAGAGAGCAGGCGCTAGAGTCTAAAGTGTATCCTCCCAAATTCGTGTATTGACATCCTCACCTCTAGGACCTCAGAATATGACTGTATTTTGAGATAGGGCCTTTAAAGAGGTAATGAAGGTAAAATGGAGTGGGCCCTAATCTAACATAACTGATGTCCTTCAAGAAGAGGAAATTAGGCCAACACAAACACACACACACACACACACACACACACACACACAGGGAGAAGCCACCATCTGAGAGCCAAGGAGAGAAGCCTCAGAAGAAACAACCCTGCTGACACCTTGATCTCGGATTTCTAGACTCCAGAATTGTGAGAAAATGAATTTCTATCGTTTAAGCCACGCTGTCCGGGGTATTCTATTGGCTTGGCCAGAATGTTCGTTCGGGTTTTTCCATAAGATGTAACGGAAAAACCTGAACGAAATTTTTGGCCAACCCAATATGATGGCAGCCCTAGCAAACTGATACAATAGGACCTGGGGAGACAGGAGGCTGATAAAGTTGGTCTTCTCTGCAGTCTGTCCAAGGCCCTGGCGGCAGGTGGCATGCGGCCGCACACAGGCGGGTGGCTGAGGTCTGAACTCGAAGGCTGTCACACTGATTTGGAAGGCTGCACAAACTCAGCTCTGACTCCGCAGGCTGGGCTACTCTGGCCCTGCTCTCTCCGGGAGAGCTTTGATCCTCCCTGTCGTACACCTGCCCCCCTGCCTCTTAGAAGGAAGTGGGGAGAGGTTATAATGCAGTGGAGGAAGGAGGAAGGAGATGTTTCCTGTAGTCTTCCCGGGGGGAAGGCCGTAAAGGGATGTATTGCCTACAGACAGTTGAAAACCAATAATAAAACCCACTGTGAGTTGGCGTGTTTCTCACCGTCCCCACGCTCCAGGAGCGTTAAGCAACGCCAGTGGTGAGATACTCCTGCCTCCGACCCACTCCCCAGCCCCCAGCCAAAGCACACATTTTGTTGGCCTCAGTAACCCCAATTGCTGTGGTTACCATTGAGTTTTCTGAATATATATCTAAGCTTCCCATTGCACGTGTTTTTATTACCTCTCCTTTAATAAAAATTGCATTCTGCACGGAAGTGAATTTGGAGAAGCCCTGGTTATATAGTCAGCCCTGTACACAGGCCGAATCAGCGACACACGTTGATCTGGAGGGTGAGCTCACTAGGGTTCGGAATTGTTCCAACTCGCTTGGAGCACAGGTTCTGTCTCCCGGCCCAGTGGTACTTCATACTCCTGCTTTTAAACAGTAGGTTAAATGTGAATCACACAGACATAGAGAACAAACTTACGGCTATCAAAGAGGAAAGGGGGAAGGGGAAAGACAAATTAGGAGTTTGAGATGAACAGACACACTCTGCTCTATATAAAACAGATAAACATCAAGGTCCTACTGTATAGCACAGGGAACTGTATTCAATATCTAGTAGTAACCTATAATGGAAAAGAATCTGAAAAAGAATATGTGTGTGTGTGTGTGTATATGTATGTGTGTGTATATATGTGTATGTGTATATATATATATATATATATACACACACATATATAAAGCCGTACAGTACATTGCAAATCAGCTCTACTTCAATAGAAAACCAAAAACCCAGTAGGTTAGAAATTAACCACGACTGCATGTGTCTATAAAGATGAAAAAGGGAACTTGAGTTACTTCAATTCTGTCATGCTCTGTGATCGCTTGGAGATTTTGTCTGTAGTTAATATTTTAAAGGGAAAACTGAGTATGGACTGCAAGGTGTCATATTTTTGTTTGGTAAGTGGACCTTCTAGTTCCTCCATAAACTCTTTTACTGAATTTGAATTCTATCATGAAAATTAAAAGGAAGATTTATTCTTCATTTTAAATTGGTAATTTTCTATAACCGTAGAGCACTTCAAGAAAATAATGCTTATGACAGAAAACAATTTTGTTGTACGGGGGAGAGGGATATTAAAAAGTGACCTGTTCCAAGAGCTAAACATACCCGCTTCACCGCTGGGTTGTATTCGTCCCTGTTATCTCTCAGGGGAGAAGAACATTCATATGGTCCCAGTGTTTGAGGTGATATTTAGACTTCACGCCCTGGGAGCTCAGATGTTAGCCAAGTAAGGGAATGTAAATCATAGTTTCTCACATGAGCATTATATAGACATCCAAACGTAAGGTAGGCCGAGGCCCGAATCAATGTGAGATTAGTTCACTCCTTACTGGTACATTCAGCAAACTCCCCTTGAGGGCTAATGGTGTGCCTGGCACTTTGCTTGGTACTGAGGATACAAAGATGATTAAATCCACTCCCTGCTCTTGGGAACTCCTAGTCTAGGAGGGGAGACAGATATTGAAGCAAAGAATTGCAACACAGAGTATAAAGGTAGGGAGTATAGAATAATGTGCAAGTAATTTGCCCTGTTGGGTTGAAACTGGATGATGATTTTTTTTTTTTTTTTTTTTTTTTGCAGTACGCGGGCCTCTCACTGTTGTGGCCTCTCCCGTTGCGGAGCACAGGCTCCGGACGCGCAGGCTCAGAGGCCATGGCTCAGGGGCGCAGCCGCTCCGCGGCATGTGGGATCTTCCCGGACCGGGGCACGAACCCGCGTCCCCTGCATCGGCAGGCGGACTCTCAACCACTGCGCCACCAGGGAAGCCCTGGATGATGATTTTTAAACTGGCATTTTAAAGGAGTGAGTCTTTGCCAGGAAGGACAGAAGAGAACATTGCAGGGAGGGGAAAGAGCTTCCATGAAATAGGGAGGCATGAAAGCACGTGGAAAGTTTAGGGGACGGTAGGTAGTTTCTGACCGGTATGCCCAGTGGGTGGGGAGACTCAGGAGACAGGCTGGATGGGTGAGGCCATCAAAGGATTTATAGAAGAAGGGTGACTCGATCAGACCCACATTTTGGAAATAGCTTGGGTAGCAATGAATCAGAAGGAGGTGAGGCCAGAGGAAGGGAGTTAATTAGTGGGCAAGTTCTCTGCAGACAAGGCAGGTCAGGAAGCTGGCCCCAGGGCCATCTGGGGGGGACGGGCCCCAGAATACCCATGGTCCTGTCTCTAAGACACTCTTTCCACAGGTGATAAACTATCAAGCAAATTCTGTCCAGCACACGTGATTCTGCCCTGACTGGGCTGACTCAGCATAAAAGGTTGCGAACTTGCGTGTGTCATTTTGTGTAAATTTTCATATAGTCCCCATCTGTTAGGTTTAATCTTGTTTGGCTAATAAGATCAAAAGTGGGAAACACGTTCACTCCTCTTAGTAGTCTATACTCTGGTTTCTTTGAAAGGTAAATCTTTAAAAAATTACTTTTTACAATTTCCAAGTAATACACATAAGTGATTTATTAGTATTTCAAGAACTTTACTGCCAGTATGGGAGCTCCCAGCCCTGTCGGGCAACCACTTTTCATGTTTTTGGCTGTTTCTCTGGCATTTACTGCCATATTTCTAAACCACTGGTACGTGCACAGGTAGGACGTGTTTTATGCTTGTCTTCGTGGGATGTATCAGGTGGTCAGGAATTTTTGGAGTGGAGCAGAAGTACCTTCAGTACTTAAACCTGCACTTAACTCTGTTGATCTCTGTCTAGCATCTCCTTCTTTATACTGTGCCTGTTACCATGAAACAGGATCTTCTCTATACACAGTAGAAGTGACTACAGGAGGTCTAATTACTCCTGATTCTCAGACTTTTTTTTTAAATTTTTAATTGAAGTATAGCTGATTTACAATGTTGTATTAGTTTCAGGTGTACAGCAAAGTGATTCAGTTATACACACACACACATATATACATATCTACATATACACACATACATATATACATACACGTACATATATTCATTTTCAGATTGTTTTCCCTTATAGGTTATTACAAGATATTGAATATAGTTCCCTGTGCTATACAGTAGGTCTTTGTTGCTTACCTATTTTATATATAGCAGTGTGTATCTGTCGATCTCAAGTTCCTAATTTATCCCTCCCCCCATTTTCCCCTTTGGTAACCATAAGTTTGTTTTCTGTGGGTCTATTTCTATTTTGTAAATAAGTTCATTTGTATCATTTTTTTAGATTCCACGTATGTGATTTCATATTCAACTCCCTTAGTGGAGCCCCTGCCTCACTCTCCCCTCCGGAGATGACCAATGCCTCTAGCCCTTGAGCCTTTCCTACTTTGGGGGTATGAATTGATTGTATCTCTAGCCACTTTGCACTCAGCTTTCTTCTCACTCTGGTTCTTTGATTAGCTTTACCTCTTCCAAACATTTGTTGATATTTCTCATCTCCTGCTGTTTCTTTGTCTTTGTGGATTTGTATCTGTTAAACAGTATTATTCGTAGTTTGGCGTTATTTTAGGGAGTAAAGGGAAATGCATGGAAATCACCCAAAAGCAAACGGCATAATGATAACAACCACCGTGCCAATCAATTATTGTTTTAAGCTAGTGAATGGACTTTTACATAATCCATTTCATTTGATGCTTAGAAATGCCTGTGAGGTGGTAGGAAGGGGTTAAATGGGTAAAATAACTGGTCCAGTTTCACAGGATGATCCAGTGGAAGCATTAGGATTAGAACTTGATTTTCTGACACCCAGCCAAGGCTCCTTCCATTAGCCTGTGAGGTTTTCTGGAGGTTAATATGTGGAATAAAACACTTTTATCTCTTTTGGACATGAAACTGCTGATAATTTTAACAAGAAATAAGTCCTTTTCCTCCATGACTATTATAATTTTACATCATTGCATATTCCTAAAGATAAGCATCTTCTTTTTTTTTTTTTGCATTTGTAATGTACTACTTACTGAATAGATCCTAAAAGCACAAGTTCTCCCTGGGGGCTCCTGATCTAATGGGACATATAAGACCATAAAGGCAGAAAACGAATAAGGAGAGGTTGGGTAATTGCACTCCAGTAGACATATTTGGCACCTGGCTTCGTGTTCAGAGGCATTTTTCTCTGTTGAATCTTCTGATTTCCTCCCACCCCCGACCCCACCCCACTTAGTTATGGGAGAGACATTTAAGGGGAAGGAGGGAAGGACTTCTGAGGAGAAATTTAAAGAAGGGGAAAAAGGGGAATCGCTTTAGAATTGGATATAGAGCAAGCTTAGGCTTAGGCTGTGTGAAATAAAACAGAGCCCTTTCTTGGTTTACGTGTGACAAAATAGCCCACCTAGAAATGAAAGTTCAATGAACACAGAGCAAGTGATCTCAAATGTTTTATAAATGTTTGCTCCGGAACATTTCTTCTCTCTCTGTTTATTATCTCAAGAGTGTTAGTCTGAAGACATCTCCTGTCTAGTGCAGGAACTTTTTCAGACAAGGACGGAAAAACATCACAAACCTGGTTGCCATGTTGAGAGACTCGTGAAATAATCACACTACTTTTACATTAAAGTTTTAATGTAAATTAAAAATTTTAATTTACATTAAATTAATTAAATTTAATTAAATTTAAATTAATTTTAATTTTTTAAATTAAAATTTAATTTAAAATTAAATTTACATTAAATTTTAATGTAAATTTCCTAGTCCCTCCTTTGATCTGCAGTTTAGTATAAGGATAAAAATGACCAAAATGTATATAGTCTCCCATGCCATTTTCTGGGCAGTTTTTGAGGTTTTCTCAAGGTAAGCGATGGGGAGGGGTTGGGGCTTAAACCAGGGAACACTGGATATAGGAAGGGGCAGATTTCATCACACTAAGTATTCCAAACCACGAATTTGCAAATGACAAGGGTTTTCTTGTATTACCAGACACCCGGTTACGTAATGGCTATCCCCAAACTTTCCCCCTGTCTTTACTCCATGCTTCGCTAATCAATACGAAATATTTTTCTTGGGACATTCTGGGGCACAGCCTATGATGCCAGCCCACTCCAGTCTACTCTCTTTTGTGGAGTCCCTGCCCAGCCATCATAATTCTCCCTCCAGAGTAGTCGATGAGGACATGGTGGGTCAGAGTCGAGAGAGCATGGGTTCTAGGATCAGGCTAATTTGGCTTTGGTTCCTGGCAGTCCCACAGAGCCCTGTGATCTGGGACTGATTACTTCCCTGAGACTCAGTTTCTTTATATGTCAAATGGGTATAAAATTGTATTTGCTGTACTTCATGTGTTTCTTTGGCAGATGCAGTGATATAATGAACGCATAACGCTAAATCAGTGCCTGGCATATAATAGATACTCAATAAAAGGCAACTGTTATTGTTCATGTTAAACGTAGTTTCAAAGAGTCAAATTTATGAGCAAAATGTTCATCAATTCTGCTCCTTTTCCTCTCAAGTTAAAAACAAAGCTCAAAAGCATACTTAAGCTTTTAATTCTAGTACTTTTGTGTAAAGCTTGAAAATTAAAGCCGTCAAAATAGAAAATAATGCTAAGAAGAGCAGATAACTAACTTCAAAGCTGATATGAGTGATTCTATCAAACTCATCAGAATGAACATTGATTCAACAGCTAATACATGCCACATGTAGGAAGAATATGCACACATGAGTAAAATTAGTCTCTGGCTTCAAAAAACTCACCATCTTGAGGGAGGTAAGGCTTTATACCTAACTATGCTACACAGTATGGTAAGTCCAGTGTTGGAGACAGGATACCATTGGAGTACAAAGAAGGAATGGCTGATTCTAATGAGTGGGTGGCATGACTGTAGCTTCACAAGGTGGTGGGTGTGGTTTGGATGAGTAGGGTTTGGATGTAGTCAGACACGGAGAGGACGGGAATTCCAGATTAGGGAGAAGCTCTAGCAAAGGATGAAATAGTGGAAGCTCATGTTCAAAGGAGAGATCTGGTCTGGCCACAATGAATTTTTACAAAGGGAGATGAATGGAGGTGAAAAGATGTTGGGGTCATATTCTCAAGGCTTTACGTACCTTGTAAGAAGTTTCTATTTTAGTTAGGAGGTAATGGGAAGCCAGTGAAGGTCCTTGAGGCTGACAAGGACATGGTCCAGTTAGAATTTTAGAAGAGAGAGCTTTGTGGAAGGTGAATTGCCAAGGACAGAAGTAGAGTAGGAAAGCTCAATCAATCACCGAGCTCCTGGGCTGATCTGTTAATATCTGAGACATGCTGAGCATTGGCGGGGGTGAGGACAACGTGAGGGGATGGTTAGATTTGAACATCATCTCAAAAGTAGAGTCCATAGCATTGGATGGCTGATTGGATACAGGTGAAGGGTTGTTGGCACTCAAAAAATCCTTATTGTTTTTCTAAAAAAGGTAATTAAATCCTGGATGTAAAAATTCAAATACCGTCAAATATAAAATGAGAGAAGTTAAAGTCCCTCAGAGACAACCTCTGTGTCCTTGGTAATATTTTGGGGGAGAAACCCCGGAAAAGGTATCTGGATTGCGGGTTTGCATATTGTGCGAGGATTGCTCTAAGATACGTTTGCAGGAATGAAACTGTTGGGCCAAAGGGTCACTTCCATTTTGTAAAGAAGCAGGGTGAGAACAAGGAAAAGAAGAGGCTGCCCCAGAGGCAGAGTGTGGAAAAGAAAAAATGGATGGACTGACGGCAGTTATCTTGGGTGAGCCATGAAATGCTGGGACGGCGATGCGGAGTACGGGGTTAACTCGGAAAGGAGACGGCCACTGTCTCCTCTAAAGCCAACAAGAAGGAGGAAATGATGGGCGAAGGAATGGGAGGGGGGGCTGGAAGGAGAGTGATTCTGATATTCTCAATTATTTCAGAGAATTAATCGTCAAAATACTTGGCTAAGAATCAGTAGGGTTAGAAATGTGGGGGAGGGCTTCCCTGGTGGTGCAGTGGTGAAGAATCCGCCTGCCAGTGCAGAGGACACGGGTTCGAGCCCTGGTCCGGGAAGACGCCACATGCCGCGGAGCAACTAAGCCCCTGCGCCACAACCACTGAGCCTGCGCTCTAGAGCCCGCGAGCCACAACTACTGAGCCCACGTGCCACAACTACTGAAGCCCACGTGCCTAGAGCCCGTGCTCCGCAACAAGAGAAGCCATGGAAACGAGAAGCCTGTGCACCGCAACGAAGAGTAGCCCCCGCTCGCCGCAACTAGAGAAAGCCCGCGCGCAGCAACGAAGACCCAACGCAGCCAAAAATAAATAAATAAATACATTAAAAAAAAATGTCAGGGAATAAAGGGAAAAGGCTTGAAAACCACATTTTGGAAGATAGAAAAGAGAATCCGTTGGGAGCAAAGTGAAATATTTTCAAGCAACAGCTAGCTGGGACCCAACTGAGACTGTGATGCACGAATTTGTAGAACATCCAACATGCATGTAAGATAGCAACAGAACGGGCTGTCATTCGCCATCATATTCCGTAAAACCTTGAAAAGTGATGCAGGCTTATCCTGAAGGTCTCTTGAGAAGGCAGAGAGGGAGCAATTACATCACACGATATACGGTAAAAGTTCTTAAAAATAAATTTTAGTGTTTTTCCTCCTTGAGGTCACTTGTTACGGCTGCGGTCTCTCTTTTCTCTCTTCTAAAACTCCACCCAGCCTTGCTTTGTCCTTATTCTGCTGTCCCTTCTTTCCCACTGCCTCCTCGACCTCTTAGAGTTTTCACTTCACTTTTGAGGATGATTCTGTGGCCTATTTTATATAAATCAGTTTTCTCTTTCTGGCCTGTCTCCAATTCCCTTCTCTACTCATAACCTTCGTCATTTCAGCAAATGCCCAGGACTTGAGTGTCACCAGCAGAGAATTCTCTTGAGAAGGCAGGACAGAGGGAAAGAGAGCAGACGCTGGGTGTGTAATATTTTTGCCTGTCAGACAGCCGTTCTCAGCAATGGTGGAGAAGCGGCAGAGAAAACTGGTGTCTGAGTTGGTCCAATGATCAGTCAACCCAAGCATTAAACATGTGATTATCAAAGATAGATTTGAAGTTTGCAGTCATGTGTGAGCAACGTATTTGTTGGTATGCTAGTTGTTAGAGTTGACGTATGTACGGATCACTTTGATGTGACTTTATTTTCAAGCATTTCTTTCACTGCGCTTTTATATCACCTTCCTTGGCAGTTTTCGAGGCGTAAACACAGGGATTTCGGATTCCTGAACTTTTACTTTATTTTCCAAACAGGTTTGCTTTGACTGCTGCCTCTTGTTCCTTTTGAGCTATGGGATGCTGTCCCTGACTGTCCCTTTCCCTGAAGCGCTCTTTCTCCAGATCTTTGCGTAACTGGACCATTCTCATGCTTTAGATTGAAATTCAAATATCACTTTTTCAGAGGGCCTTCTCTGACCAGCTTATCTAAAAGAGCACTATCCTTATTGCCAATCTGTTTAGTTTGACGGTTTATTTTCCTATTCTTACATGTCTTTTCACTAGAATATAAATTCCATTAGGAAAGGGATTTTTTTGGTCTCATTTACCACTGTCATCCCTACACGGTCTAGCTCTGTGTGCAGGACTCATATATTATAATTTTGCTTTGAATGTGATTACAATTTGATGGATTCTTTCAGGATTTGGCAATTAGGATTTTCCTAAGGTGATACTTTCTACATTAATATGTACGGATACTTCTCCTTTTATTCTCCTTTTTTTTGTTTTTAAAAGAGAGGCATCTCATTTATTTATTTGTTCATTTATTTATGGCTGTGTTGGGTCTTCGTTTCTGTGTGAGGGCTTTTTCTAGTTGCGGCAAGTGGGGGCCACTCTTCGTCGTGGTGCGCGGGCCTCTCACCGTCGCAGCCTCTCTGGTTGTGGAGCGCAGGCTCAGTAGTTGCGGCTCACGGGCTTAGTTGCTCCGCGGCATGTGGGATCTTCCTAGACCAGGGCTCGAACCCGTGTCCCCTGCATTGGCAGGCAGACTCTCAACCACTGCGCCACCAGGGAAGCCCCTATTCTCCTTGTTAATTAAAAGCCAGTGGATTTATAGTTAATAATAACTTACGCTAATACTCGAAATTACTTTATATTACCACTATCAAAATTTTTTTCCCCTGAATTCTATGACCCTATGATAGTGTTTTCTAATAAGGCAAAAAGCCCAGACATGATATCAACCAGGTAATTGTTTTACAAGAGAAAGGTGACTCTGAAAGGGAAGACAGTTCAAGAAGGATGGGGGGGGCGTATCTTGGGGTGAAATTTGGAATGCTCAGTTATGGAAGTGTGGGTGCACACGCAGTGTTGTGAGTGCGGATTTTAAAGGAGCAGATGTAGGTGGAAGAGAAAAATATGACAGACAAGCACAAACACAGGAAAAAGAAACCCCACAAGGTTTATGAAAAATGTGAAAGATGGCAAAAGGATGCTTTTAGAGTTCTAATAATAAAAGAGATAATCAAGGACTCTCTGCTGGTTGTAGATAGTGTGATATGAACAGATGGAAGGGAGAAGGCAGAGACTATTCCTTTCGATTTGGATTTTGTCTCCTCAGGGGGAATGGTGCTCAGACTGGGGAAACGAGAGCACAGATATTTGATACGTGGTTGAAACCTGAGGTAGTCAGACCTGGACAGTCTCTGACTATTAAAAAATGAAACCTCAAGTTTTTGATGGGTGACATGATCCCAGGCCACGAAAAGACCTAGCACATGTAATAGTGAATTTTTGTTTTGGGCAATTATTTGAAAATCATGGAGACACGAAGAAGATCCAACAGGTCAAACCTAAGAAAATGGTGTCTGTATTATCAAGATCGGAAAACCTGTCAGACACCTGGAAGTTCAACACAGCTCTAGAAATATACCATGAACATAAGGAGGGAGATTCATGGCTAGTTCATCTCCTTTCCCAAAGAATTTTGTCTAATGAGGGATTTTTCCAGCTGGAAAGCAGTATTTAGAAACTTTTTAAACAGACCTTTAAATCTAGTTAAATTTGTTTAAAATGTCTCATACCTTTTTTTTTTTTTTAACCCATGACTTGTATAAAGACATAAAAGTTTTGCTTATCAATTTTGTGGTTCTCTCCCAGAACCTGGGAGAGACAGATTCTATGATGGAGGAGAATCATCGTTCAAAATGACTTCGTCAGATTGGAAAGATAGGTGGAACTCAACAAGATCATACTTCAGGTGGATAAAAGCCACAATGGATTTAGGGTTCAAAAAAAAAGTTTTGTGAGTGTTGTTAGGCAAACACAAATGATGAAGACACCTGGGACATTCAGTTGATTCCAACAGAAAGCAATGAAAGTTTGCATTTTATGCAAGTATGTAACCTAGATCAAAGTTGGCAGTAATAACTATGCTATTCTGACTGTATCTGGGACATTGTATTCGTTGAAAGTAGGGCACTGACAAAACTCAGTGAAAAGACAAAGGCGATAGAGGTCCTGTGAATTCTATCCCACGTGAAATAATTGGGAAAACTCTGGACGTTTAACGAAGAGAAGAGAAGACTTAGATGAACTTGAAGGCTCTTTCTCAATGTGTGAAAGGGTGTTACATGAAAGCTAGAGGACTAGGTCTGATTCTTTACAGTAATAGCTTGTGACCATTATAATATTTCAGTTTCCCAGGAGAGACACATTATAATTGCACATGACTCTTTCGGTACATTTCCATCCCATCTTTTCTTCTTACACATTTTTAGTATATCATCATCATAGTACTACCTTACGTTGCATAGGGTTTTAGAGGTGTGGTTCACATTACATTGATTGGACCCTTATCACAAATGTGGACGATAGCAAGGGGGTTATTATCATTTCCATCTTGTAGAGGAGGAACTTAAGTCTAAAGAAGTTGGTGACGAATTCTGCCCCAGGTGAGATGGCTTTTGAGTGACGGTACTCTATACAGAATTTTGGATTTCTAGGGCCAGTGCTATTTCCACTAACATCTGCTTCTTCTAAAGGTAAAACCTCTCCAGTTAATTAAGACTCAAAACAGTATTGGTTTTTTTGACAAGAAAAATGATCAGTTCATGCTCTTTCCAACAAGTCCTTCAGTTCATTACCTTGGGCGTGTGTCATGGCACACACCCTAAATAGTGACTATTAACTGAGGTGACCCAAGGCCTTGGGTGACATGTACAAGAAAACCAATGAGATAGCACAGATTTTAAGGGAATGGGAAAGATTTCCTCTTTAAATATTTGCGTCAGTTTTGAGAGCAGAAAGAGCTGGAGGATGATTAGTTAGCATGTCTTTCCTATTATACATTATTTTTTCCTTTTCTTGGTTTCAGCACCTTTTCCCTTCTTTCAGCAAATTGTTTTTAAGAGCACATAAAGACTCTTAGATCATGTAAATACTCTAGCAAAGATGGAGATAAATGTTTAAATTGTTGCCAGTTGCCTATGTTTATAAGTTAAAACAGGCTATTGTACAGTTTCCAAAATGTTCACGTTCACTAATATTACAGTGGTTAAGAGGGCGGTCTCTAGCATTTTGTTGTGCGATTCCGCCATTTTTGACCTGTGTGGCCCTAAGCAAGCTATTCAACTCCTCCAAGTCACGGTGTCCTCATCTGTAAAACGGGTATGATTAATATCAACAGAATGGAGGTGTTGTGACAATTCAATGAGATAATGCTTATAAAATGCCTGGAACAGAGGAATGGTCTATACATATTAGCTATTTTTATTGTTCACTGCGTAGCACTTAAGATTGGGGTGAGAGTAAGGAACAAGAATGATTAAAGAATTTGCGCCTTCTTTTCTTGTGTATGGGGATGGAGATAATTAGCAATACTAGAAATGCATTCTGGATCTGTCAGCTGGTGTTTGTTTTTCTCTGGCGTAGGCGGAATATGTGGAAAGTTCGCTTTTTGCGCATGGGGATTTGCGCACTTTTTGGTAGGAGCCAGATCACCAAGACAAGTGCGTGTTCCTAACCCGTTTTGAAGCACAGTGGGATGGATTCTTCCGTTCTGGGATTCCACGGCAACTTCTCTTTCCAGAATGCACTGATATTATGTGTGGTTCTTCATCAAACATAGGCTGCTTCAATGCCTTAGATTTATATTAAGGGAAGGAGCTGAAGATGGACCTCTGTTAGCTGACTTGCTAAAGATTACCTAGAAAATCAAATTCTAGAGCTTTTTCCAGGAACTTTTTCAACAAAGTTCAGCATTCTAATCATAAAGAGGGACTATGAAAAACAGAGCTACCCCGAGTGCGATTAGTAAAAACAGGGCAAGAGCCATCCGGAAATGTCAGGCATTAGTGATGAACTTAAATAGGTTTTTCATAATAGAGTTATACTTGCGATGTGACATTTGCAAATGAGCTCCCAGCCCAGGATGATTGCTTAAATCTTTTTCTCTGAACTATGATTTTTCTAATAGCAGACCCTGATATTCTGGGTATCCTTGTTGCCTGGCTTCTGACACAGTGACATATTTCATATGTTTTAGGGCTGGAATAAATCTTCTTTTTCCATTTGCTTGGACCCACTGCCCATGCTCCTTAGCTGTCTGTGACCCGTGGGCTCATAGTGTATGGAACATGGAAACATTTTCCTCCAGAAAGCCCCACAATTTAAAAGATTTTTAACATTTCAATTTACTGTATTATTAACTTATTCGGTTTTCTACTTCATTTTGAGATTTTTTTTTGTATAATTCCCATTTTCCTAGAAAATTACTCATATCAGGCAATCTTTCAAATATGCTATTATAACATGTTATATATATTCTAACATTTACTCTCTTTTCTATTGGTATTTATGACCCCACCTCTTTTCTAATGCCATTTCAGTTGTCTTTTTATTCTTACTAAGGTTTTTCAAAAAAAAAATAGATTTTAACAAATTCTGATACAGTTTCTATAAAAAGTGGCTGCATACTTCCTTGCTTTCCTAAATAGAATATGTGGAACAGAACTTGAGCATTTGCTTAGAATCACTGGAAACCCAGTCACTGTGTGATCTGTGTGAATGGGATGGTCTTAGGGTTTATTGAGTGGTGCAGGCTGCGTGCCTATGACATATGTGGCCACTTTGCAAACATTTGCTTTTGATTGTTTTTCTTTTCCTTCTGAGGCTGCCACACTAACATGCTATTTATTTCTGCTATTGGTGTGACTATTGTTAGCGGTTTCTCTCTTCCAACTTTCTCTCTTTAATCATCTGTGGGCCAGGATGAAAGATAAGTGAACATTTTAGAATGGTACATAAAATATGGGAAAATGGGCACCGAGTTAAGGTGTATGAGGCCTTCCTATATGCAAAATACTTGAGTTTCAGTGTTCAGAATTTGTTGTATGTCTTTTGACCATGAGATGTTTTCTTCTTTTTCTGTTTTTCCTTCTCGTTCTTGTCTGTAGCTGGCTTTGGCATGTTCTTGTATCGCTGTCATTTAGAGAACTTTCTTTTCACTGTCACTGTTGTTTGTAGCTTTGTCATAGAACTCAAGTTTCTGTCTTGCATTAGAGTTGTCTGTTGTAAGCTACATGTTCAGCAAATATTTGTGGAATGAATGAATGTTTCTCCTATTTTATGCCATATTAAATTGTAAACTTCTTGAGGTGGAGAGATTATTTTCTTTGTCCTTGTGTCCCCTCAGCACCAGGTATACATTCAAAGTTTGCCAAATGACTGACTGAATAAAATTGTTAGACGACACAGAATTGTTGGTAATAGATAACTTCCAAAGAACTTGATTACTGGGGATAGAAAGACATAGGAAATAGGAATCCATGGGATCACAAATGAGAGAGAGTTTACAGTAAAAAACATGTTAAATGCTTATTAAGTACTGTTGTATAGTCTAGAAAAGTGTTTCACTTTTTATTGGGTCAGAGAATGATTGGGAATGTGAGAATGATTGAGACCTGGAGGTATTGGGGAGCAGAGGGAGCCTGGACTTAGGCTGAATAGGAAAGCGAAGAGGAAGTGGGTTTGCCAGGTGGAACTGTCCTACGACGCGGTAGACTCCAGATCCCGCGAAAGTTGCTACTGATGTCATTCTAACTCATTCTGTCTTAACTGTTAGGGAGTCAGAGAGCTTTCACAAATCATTTTTTTTTTTTTGTCTGTGTGATTAATTACCCTTTTCAGGAGTAACATCACTGTATTAGTTTCCTAAGGCTGCTGTAACAAAGAACCACAAGTGGCTTAAAACGATATAAGTTCCTTATCTCACAGTCCTGCAGGTTAGATGAATAACAGGTTTCGCTGGGCTACTATCAAGGTGTTGGCAGGGCTACATTCCTTTCTGTAGGCTCTAGGGGCAAATCTATGTCCTTGTCCTTTCTAGTTTCTAGAGGCTGCCTGCATTCCTTGTCTTGTGGCCTCCTTCTGTTTTCTAAGCCTGCAATGGCTGGTCAGTTCTTTCTCACATTGTATCGTCCAGACGCTAAGTCTTCTGCCTTTCACATCCACATTTAAAGGACTCTTGTGATTTCGTTGGTTCCTGCTAGCTAATCCAGGATAATACCCTTCTTTTAAGGTCAGCTGATTAACAACCCTAATTCCATTTTACCGTGTAACCTAACATATAGGTTCCGGGGATTATGTGGATATCTTTGGGGAGCCATTATTCTTCCTACCACAATCATCAAACAGAATATAAAGAGCTGAGATTAAGGACAATATCAATAATTGTAGATTTTAATGGTGGAGAAAGCTAGAGAACAGGGAGGTTGGAGCAGAGGGGCTTTGAACAGGGCTCAGAGACAATACAGCCTGGTTACTTGAACGCAAGAGAGCCAGTGACTAACATGGCAGGCACCTGTTCCTTGCCTCTCAGGTCCTGTAAAACTACCTGTAGGCCAGCCAAACTTTTTTGAAGATTTGGGTGGTCAGAGTTCCAAGTGAGATGTAGCAGGATCTTCATGGAAGACGTGGCGTGTTTTTGAACAGGAATTTGAAGTGAAAGAGCCTAGAGTTTCTTATCCATAGGTGAAGGTACTTACTTTTTTAATATTAAGGAGAAACCGAGAGTTTGAGAAACGAAAGAACCGAAGAAAATTAGTGATGAATTGAGATACCGGATCCAGGAATCTTGTTTTCCTGAAACCATCCAGGTCTCTTCCATGGTAAGTGGAACAGGATGAGTCACTTATCCAACAGACTTGATTCAAATAGAAGGATGAATTGTGGTACAGATAACAGCTAATGTGATGCCAGACCTCTCTCAGGAACTGTGGAGATTTCAGACGGATACGTAGTCAAAGGGTACATGGTGATGACTTTCTGAAAACTTGATCAATAAGTATACATCACCAAGATCAGAATTTATTTGAAATTATGAACAGCCTGGAAGACAGCCAATGCCTGAGTAATAACTCCAGGCAGTCCAAATTCATGCCAGCTTCCTCCGTTTAGATAAATTGCTGGACTCTCTCATGCTTGACCCCTCTGGTGTATCAGCTTTATGTCAGTTTAGATATAGGTAAATTTCCTATGGGCATTTATTAGCGTTATTAAAAAAAGAGGCAACTGTCCAAAGGCCTCTAGGCATATGCACCCACAACATAAAATAAAAGAATGAAATTTAGTACTCAGGCTGACAAACACCTCATAAAAAAGCCAGGCCAGTTCAGCCTACTGAGGCATGCCAGATTGGCAGGCTCGGGCTTGTGTTTTCCCCCAGAAAGTTCACACACCCCTTCTACTGCCTGGTTGGATGGAGAAATAAATTGCAAAGGCAAAGGCCATCAGCAGCCTTGTTTGGGGGACTCAGATCTGGAATCCTTTATTAGAAGTAGGATGGCTGATCTTAATATATTTGAATGAGCCAGTGGTTGGGAGAAACCTCCCAGGGACTCTATCTCTTTATTACAATGTATCTTCCCCACATTCTCTGACTTGCTGTACCACTCTGATTGATGGCTTTCACCCCTGGAATTCTTCACATTGTCGCTTCCACAAAGCCCACCATTATTCCCTATCTGCCTTCTGACTAAAAGAATTGCTCAGAGACTGCATTGCTCTAAATCAGTGATTTTCCACCCAGAGCAATCCTGCCTCCCAGGGGGCATTTGGAAACATCTGGAGACATTTTTTGGTGTCACAACAATGGAAGGAGGGAAGCTTTGGCATCCAGTGGGTAGAGGCCAATGGGCATTGTAGCGTTTCTTCCATTTTCACGACTTTTGCGAAATCCACATACAACCTGCATTGTTTTTCGCTTAGTGTTTTCCCCAAATGGAACTCACTCCGAAAAAATTAAATATATTTAAGTTGAGACTTTATATTACTATCATAAACTGAACAATTGTAGCTTTCATAAAAGGAAAGTCATTGTAAAAAGTACATCCAAGGAAGACAAAACAATATTATTAAATTACAAGTTGATACCTGACGGCTGCTATCTTTTCTATGAAATGAGAAACTAGCAAGTTTTAGAGAAGTGCTAAAGAGAAGCACCAAACTTAAATAAAGTTAAATAAAATGGGTTGACGGATTGACAAGAGAATAGTTTTCCCATCCTGTGATTCATTGGTATTTAAGTCCATGTCTTATATTCATTTGATACTGAAAACCATCTTCCACATTGGTTAACGTTATTGTGAACATGTCTCACATTTTGGGAAACACTGAATTATTTTATTCCTCATGTATACACTCTTCTGCCTGCATTCTTGCTTTTTCTGATAGTTTGCCACAGATTTGAAGCACAGCTTCAGGCCCGTTTTTAGGGTGTGGATTTCAAATGCTGCATCCAGATAATGGCCACCTATAGCCAGGGCTGTTCCTCTGAATCCAAGAAAATCAGAAGGATCGTAAATTGAAAAAAAAAAAAAAAAACCTAGAGCCTGTTACTGCCAACCAGTGGCAAATGCCCTCATGGAGTTTTATTGCCCACTCCCAGATCATTAAAAAGCCCATCTAGCTGTGATTTATGTCACAGAGTGTTCTGCCTATGTTTTCCTCTAAGACTTTGATAGTTTCTGGCCTTATATTTCTGGCCTTACATTTAGGTCTTTAATCCATTTTGAGCTTATTTTTGTGTATGGTGTTAGGGAGTGATCTAATCTCATACTTTTACATGTAGCTGTCCAGTTTTCCCAACACCACTTATTGAAGAGGCTGTCCTTTCTCCATTGTATATTCCTGCCTCCTTTATCAAAGATAAGGTGACCATATGTGCGTGGGTTTATCTCTGGGCTTTCTATCCTGTTCCATTGATCTATATTTCTGTTTTTGTGCCAGTACCATACTGTCTTGATTACTGTAGCTTTGTAGTATAGTCTGAAGTCAGGGAGCCTGATTCCTCCAGCTCTGTTTTTCGTTCTCCATGTTGCTTTGGCTATTCGGGGTCTTTTGTGTTTCCATACAAATTGTGAAATTTTTTGTTCTAGTTCTGTGAAAAATGCAAGCAGCTCATGCAGCTCAATAACAAAAAAACAAACAACCCAATCCAAAAATGGGCAGAAGACCTAAATAGACATTTCTCCAAAGAAGATATACAGACTGCCAACAAACACATGAAAGAATGCTCAACATCATTAATCATTAGAGAAATGCAGATCAGAACTATGATGAGATATCATCTGACACCAGTCAGAATGGCCATCATCAAAAAATCTACAAACAATAAATGCTGGAGAGGGTGTGGAGAAGAGGGAACACTCTTGCACTGAATGTGAATTGGTACAGCGCTATGGAGAACAGTATGGAGGTTCCTTAAAAAACTGAAAATAGAACTACCATACGACACAGCAATCCCATTACTGGGCATATACCCTGAGAAAACCATAATTCAAAAAGAGTCATGTACCAAAATGTTCATTGCAGCTCTATTTACAATAGCCCGGAGATGAAAACAACCTAAGTGTCCATCATCAGATGAATGGATAAAGAAGATGTGGCACATATATACAATGGAATATTACTCAGCCATAAAACAAAATGAAATTGAGTTATTTGTAGTGAGGTGGATGGACCTAGAGTCTGTCATACAGAGTGAAGTAAGTCAGAAAGAGAAAGATAAATACCGTATGCTAACATATATATATATGGAATATAAGAAAACAAATGTCATGAAGAACCTAGGGGTAAGACAGGAATAAAGACACAGACCTACTAGAGAATGGACTTGAGGATATGGGGAGGGGGAAGGGTAAGTTGTGACAAAGCGAGAGAGAGGCATGGACATATATAAACTACCAAACATAAAATAGCTAGCTAGTGGGAAGCAGCCGCAGAGCACAGGGACATCAGCTCGGTGCTTTGTGACCGCCTGGAGGGGTGGGATAGGGAGGGTGGGAGGGAGGGAGAGGCAAGAGGGAAGAGATACATATGTATATGTATAACTGATTCACTTTGTTATAAAGCAGAAACTAACACACCATTGTAAAGCAATTATACTCCAATAAAGATGTAAAAAAAAAAAGCCCATCTTAAATGTACTTGTAGTCCTTTTTTGTAGAATTAAAGTGACTCTGCTTCAGAATGTTTATTAGAGTAATTATTCTGGGTCATAATATTCTAAAGAGAAGGACTACATTCTCTGATATTAACTGATTGCCCATTAAATGTTCCGGTGCGTGAGGATGAGTCAGTATCATTATTCATAATATCCACTTTTGGTTCTATATTTTTATCCTGTGAATCAGTTTACAGGTAACATCATCTTTGTAAACTGCAGGATATACTGAAGGGGTCTGATATCTTTACTGTCTATCTGCTCGCTGGAGAACCTGCAGCAAAATAAGTGATGCTGCATCCTGGCTGCCTTGGCAAAAGGATGGAGAATTGCAACAGGCCCTTACTTACAGCTTTTGAGTTCCCACTTGCCTCCTGGTGCCCTGTGCTGGAGTCTCTGGTCCAGGAGACCGACATTGCAAGAATTTCTCCCCCTCGGGGAAAACCAATTAATGTTTCACATTAAAAGGGAGCTATGCTACATTATGAAAACAGTCTGGGCTTGGCTGAATTCTTTTCTCTCTCTGGAATTGGTTTCTATACCTATAATTATCTTCAGACACCACCATAAAAGCCCTCCAATCTTCTTTACCTCATGTTGTTTTTCCTTTGGGGCACCGCTTCTGGACCCATCCAACTTTTCTACGAAGCCGTAATTAGTAGAATAATATCTAATAATTCCCCCTCATTCTGAAGGGAGCAGAGGCGGCATGGAGTGAGCACAGCGGCAGGTGATGAGGGCTGCAGAGGTTCTCCCTGAACTGTATTCAATATCGTCACCATCTCGCAAGCAGTACGCTGCCGCTGTCACCCAGCATCAGCCTCAATAGCCCAGCAACCTCTGCCTCGGTGACAGCTCAAAACAAGGGAGAGGCACGTGCTACCCGTGGTTTTTCTCCTCCCTTTGACTAAAAAAAGCCATCTCCTTTAAAGAACACACATAGGACTGCTCTGTTCTGTAGCTGCAAGATTTTTCTAGGTGTGGAACAAGGTACTTCCAAATTTCCTTCGCGTAGGATGAGGCGTTGCATTATTCATTTTGCCGGCGGGATTCAGGCCCAATAAAATGAGGTTTTAGAGTGAGATGAATGAAACAAGACCTCACTCACTTGAGAGTTTATTATTTCACTCTTAACGTGAGCCATCACGTGTGTTACTCTGAATGCCTGTTAGAATCTCTTTTTGTAGGAAATCAACAGTATGAAGTAATTTCCCCGACAGTAAAAATTATATATTAAAGGGCACACGTACTTCATGTCTTTGTTTTTACAGCAGGCGAAGACTTATCTTCCAGCTACTTGTTTTGTTTCTGTTTGTTCTAAAAGGATCCTAAATAAAATGGTTTTGCTTTTAGATTTAAGAGGATGTCCCGCCTGACATGAGCTCAGATAAAGGAAAAGCGTTTATGTGTCATCTCTGGCAGACAGTGAAACTGGTTCCTATACAGACTCATAAATTTTACTGCTGGGAAGGACCTTAAGGAACGTTTAGTTGAACCCCTTGTGGGTCATCAAATGGAAGTAATAGCGTGCTGCCTTCAAGATTGAAGTGAACGTTACTTTCTGAGAAGAAACTTAGGGAAAACAAAACCAACAACCAAAACGTGTAACGAAGGTGATCCGCCTTTTGTAGAAGCAGTCGATCAAAAGACATAAACCTGTAAAAGACCAGTCCCCAAACCCAATTCTGGAGACCTGGTATTGTATGAGGTACGCAGGGCTTGGAACGGTCAACCTAACCAATTGTATTGTGCTTGTGCTCCAGACGGGGGTAACACACGGAATGTGGGCAGCCTGCGACAGAGATAAAGAAGAGGTGAAGAGAGTATCCGTTACTGCTAGAGCCAAAGTCAATTGGCCTGTGTAGTGAGGAGATGTGATACTCATCTAGCAGGGGGTCCAGAGGCAGGGCAGGCTTCAGACACACGCCTTTGGGCTCCAGACCCCCTTCCTTCTCTTCTCTCCCAGTCTTTTCTCTAGGTGGCTTCATCCTGAGGCTACCAGCACAAAGGCTGCAGCTGCCTCACAAAATATCTTACGGAAAAATTTTTTGTTGTCACTGAAAATCAAGAAGAGTTAACCAGAGTACGGATTGGTGAAGTCCTCTCTAAATTGAATGCTGTGGAAGTAAAAACTTGAAGCCAGGGGTTGTGAGGACACGTTCATCCCCTGAGACTTTGCAGTGATCATGGCATTGGAGTTTCCTCTGGAGAAGTAACGCAGGCTTGAGCCCAGTTTATCCTATTTTATTCTTGTCTGCAGGACTGGGTGGCCCCAAATGGCATCTGGGATACAAAGGAAAGTCCCTACGTTAGCTTTTTTGGGAGGAATAATAAAACTCCTTTTGCTCTACTGTGAACATTTAGTCGTAACACTTTTTTGTCTCAAGATCAGATGTACATAATATTTTGTAGCAGTTAAGATACAGAGAGCTTATAGGATAGGGAGCACAGCTCAGGGTTAAGGAGGGGCTCCAAGTTTAAATGAAAAATAATGACCTAGAACAAATTGTTCAGAACACGATTTTTTTTTTTTTTTTTTTTCAGATTCCCAGTTCAGGGAACTGCCCCAACAGGGTGAGAAATTCTGCACAGCTTCTATACATAAGGACAGATTTTCAGCCTGTGCCAGTAGTTACAGGAAGTGAAGTTTGTAGCACTTGGGAAAATACGGGGAGGAAGATGCCCAATGCATGTTTGATAAATGACCAGTTCAGGCTTAACAGGAAATGTGAATGAAACATGCTGGACTCATAGAAATAGAGGCTAATGGAACTGGGAAGGAGATAGGATGGATCCTTCCTTTAAAAGGACAGGACGAAAGAGGGAAGGAGGGTGTATGAACCAACCACTGAAAGAAAAGAGCGCTAAGAAGCTGCCCATGTAGTGTTAGGGAAACTGAGCTTCAGGAAGACATAGAACAATTCTAAGCAAAGTTTATAGAACAGGCCCAAATGAGGAAGCTGCCGCAGTGTAGCCTGAATCAGAATGTTTGGTTCATCCGGGCACCCTCGCTAATGGACCTCTCGGCTTTGCCTGGAGCGAGGACAGGGTGGTGGGGCAGCCAGAATGCCTGGGCATCGTTGCCCAGGGTGGATCGGATGACCGGGGGAATGCATAACTATATAATTCTGCATTTTCTCCTCTCCTTTCCATGAAGGTGATTGATGGTTTTCTGCGGTACGCGGGCCTCTCACTGTTGTGGCCTCTCCCGTTGCGGAGCACAGGCTCCGGACGCGCAGGCTCAGCGGCCGTGGCTCACGGGCCCAGCCGCTCCGCGGCATGTGGGATCTTCCCGGACCGGGGCACGAACCCGTGTCCCCTGCATCGGCAGGCGGACTCTCAACCACTGCGCCACCAGGGAAGCCCGAAGGTGATTGATTTTAAAACCAGAAGGGCAGGAAAATTTTGGAAAGAGGTAACTGAAGATATAATGAGAGAATCGCTGTTTGTGTTAAATGAGTTTAAGGCTTTGGCCTGGAGGAACCGCATCCCATGATGCTGAGGGTTCTTGGAGAAGTGATGGTGAAATACACTACAGTAAGTCCCCTACATACGAACGAGTTCCATTCCAAGAGCATGTTCATAAGTCCAATTTGTTCGTAAGTCCAACAAAATTAGCCTAGGTACCCAGCTAACACAATCAGCTATATAGTACTGTACTGTAATGGGTTTATAATACTTTTCACACAAATAATACATAAAAAACCCTCACAAAAATAAAGAAAACATTTTTTAATCTTACAGTACAGTACCCTGAAAAGTACAGTAGTACAGTACAACAGCTGGCATCCAGGGGCTGGCATCGAGTGAACAAGCCAGGAGAGCTCCTGACTGGAGGAGGGAGAGGAGGTGGGAGATGGTAGAGCTGAATCAGGATCGTCCGCAATAGGAGACGGAGGGCGAGCTGCAATTTCGCTCATGCCTGACATTGATGGAACGCATGTTTGCATCTTTGAAAGTTTGCAACTTGAAGATTCGTACGTAGGGGACTTACTGTATTGATAACCCTGGCGGGGGGCAGGGGGAGGGGGGCACCAGAAGATGGAAAACATGCTAATTTGGAGAAAGTAGAAAGATGGGGGTCCTCAAGGCATCTATGGGTAGCTTGAGGTTAACTGCCAAACAATTTTAGAGATGAACCTGAAAGGGTGTATGAGTTCACTCAAAACAAGTCATGTTAAACTAACCTTGAATACCATTTGATAGAATTAACAGACTTAGATCGGTTACATGCCACAGCATCATTTCATAGGGCTTTTTCAGGATACTTCCTGAAGAGGTATTTTCAGGATACCTCATGAGTGTGGGCTGAAACCAAAAGATTAAAGAAATTTACACCAAGAATGAAGATTAGTTGATTAGTGTTAATCTGAGACCGTTGTTTAGCGGCATCCTTCAAGATTCTGTTCCTGATATATTTTTTTCTAACAACTTGGATTAATACATAAAATAAGTGCTTTCCTAATACGCAGATGTCTTCAACTGAGAGTAGTGATAACATACTGAATGCGAGATTCAGAATCCAAGAAATGGGTCTAAATTAGTAAGGTGTACTAATGGAATGAAATGAACGTATCAAACTTATAAAGGAAAAAAAGGCAATGAACAAGAGAGTGAAAAAAAAATGACCTTCATAAATTTATTACCCAAAGCACAAGGCAAACCAAAGAAAACCTGCCATTTTATTTGATGGTAAGTTAGATGTGTGCCTTGCATTGTGGCTCCCAAATATTGACCCACAACGGGTTGGCTAATACTGCTGGCTGAACTGCTCTATAACATTACATGTAGTTCTAAGCACCCCATGTTCATACGGAGATTACACACATTCAGTGGCCTACAAGCGAAGGAAGGTAAGAGTCTGGAAACCAGGTGGATGAAAAATGGCGTGTTTGTTCAGTCATTTCAGCAAGCATTTATTGAGTGCCTTATATGTGCCAGTTACTGTGCTAGGCACAAATTGATAATGCAGATTGTCTGCTGGTTAAGGAAAGAGTCTAGTCAGGGCAACTGACATGTAGGCCAACAGCAAAGTACACGGGGCCCACTGGGAGGAGAGAGCACAGAGAAGAGGTTAACCCTTAGGTACATTCTTTTTCTTTTTCTTTTTTTTTTTTTTTGCGGTACGCGGGCCTCTCACTGTTGTAGCCTCTCCCGTTGCGGAGCACAGACTCCGGATGTGCAGGCTCAGCGGCCATGACTCATGGGCCCAGCCGCTCCGCGGCATGTGGGATCTTCCAGGACCGGGGCACGAACCCGTGTTCCCTGCATTGGCAGGCGGACTCCCAACCACTGCGCCACCAGGGAAGCCCCCTTAGGTACATTCTTGATGGCTAAAAGTAGTGAACCAGATAGAGACAGAGGGAGAGGTTTCCACGGAGAGGGCAAAGCACGTGGGAAAACATAGTGGCGTAGAAGATCTGAGGGCGCTTGGGAGTGGAAGTAGTTTGGTGTGTCTGGAATGTGTGTGTGTCTGGCATGAGATGATGGCAGAAGTAGAAGGGGGCCGCTCTTGGCCAAAGTAAGGGGTTTAACTTCATCCTTGAAGCACTGAGAACCAGTAAAGGGCTTTAGCAGGTGACATGATTAATAAGGTAATTTAGAATGATCACTCTGGCTTTAGCTTGGAAGATGGATTGGAAATGACCGATGCAGTTGTCCCGGTGAAAAGTTATGAGGGCCTGAACTGAGGCAGTAAAGAGAGAAAGATGGGGTCAGATTCTAGAGTTACTAAGGAATTAACATCAACAGAACTTTGATTGGGATGGAGGGAGGAGGTGGGAGGAGTCCAGCTTGATTTCCAGAATGGTTACCAGTGTGACTCGGTACATCGTAATGTGACGGGAGAGGAAATGGAGGAAGAGGAACAGGTTTGAGGAACGGGTCCAGCTTGAGTCTCCTTGGGAAGATCTCTATTGATGGCCAAGTGGCAGTTGGGTATATGTGTCTAGAGCCCCAGGAGGGGCCTGTGATACAGCTCCAGGTAGGAAGGCAGGACTGTGGAAGTCATCCTGGATAGTGTGTGCAAGTGAGGAAAGAAGAGGGTCCGATATGGACACTGGAAACAACAGCATTGACACGACATGCACAGAGTAGCAACACAAGTCTCTGCAAAAGAGATTAAGGGGTAGCCGAAGAGACACAAAGCAAAATTTCAAGCAAGTATCCATTAGAAATACAAGGAATACAAGGTTAGGGACTTGTCACAGTATTTGGCAACTTGAGGGTCACAGGGGCACACGGAGAACAGACTGATTGCATGGTAGGAGTGGCGTTCTGGTCTCCTCGAGGGCTGAGAAGTAGAGGAGAGCCGAGGAAGTGGTGGCCTGGAGGCTGGTGGCTCTGCTGAACCCAGGGCATGGGTGGCAGCTTCCTTCAGGCTTTGCTCCTGCGGTTTCTTTCACAGGGACCTCCTGTCCTTCCCAGCCATTTCTGCCTGCTCAACTCCTGCTAAATCTTCAGAACTCAGATGACAGAGAAAAGGAAATTCAGGCTAGTGTGGTGTCCCTTTCAAGGTGTCTTTGAATGTTGCATTTTCTTTTCCTTCTCACATTCCAAGAGGGTCAGAGACAAACTCAGTGCAGAAAGTCCTGAACTTGACTCTGCCCTGCTTACAGCCCATCTCGTTGCATCATCAGAGTTTCTTTTCCTGTCTTTCTGCCCCAGGCTACTGTGAACGTCTTAACAGTAAGAATCACGCTTTTTCCCTCATCATCACCATTAACACGTTTACTTTACTGCTGGGGCTCAGTATTTCGCAAATGCATTAATGTGTCTGTCAGTCACGTTACGTGTTGTTGAAAGAACTGGGGATGTTGATTCTGGAAAATCCATTCATGGGGTTTCGCACCACGAACACGTTCTCCTGACGTAGTGCTTTTTCAGATCATGAGATAAGATACGAGGTAAGATGTGTACAGATCGTCTGAGCATGGTACCTTTTCACTGACCTGCTGGATCCTGACTTGGCTCACGGCCTTGGCGTTACAATGCTTGGTGCTGTTATCTGAGCACTGTTTGCACATCCTGTAGAGGAAGCTTATTGAAGACAGGCGCCCCGTTTCACAGACTTGCTAATGTTTTTGTAGTCTTCATAGTGCTTAGCAAATTGCCCACAGCATATAGTAGATAGTTGACACATATCTGTCAGGTTGAATGTGAATGGGCTGCAGGGAATCTAGCTGCATTAAAATTAGCAGTAAAACCACACTATATACTGAAAAAAAAATCAAATACTGCATAAATCTGAAAATTTGTCCTTGTTCTCAACTGATTACATTTTATTTTTGGCATTTCTTTTATTGGAGGCCTCAGGTGGTCTCTTAGTCATGTCCCAGCAAGAGTACATTGGCAACGGAGGGGAAACCTCTACTGAGAAGGGCGGCTCAGGTGGTCCAGGTCCTGGCTCCACCATTGACACGTTGTCTGACTTTGCAGAAATGTAGAAATTAGAATGATTTCTCCTCCCCTTCCTCCTCCTCCCCTTCCTCCTCCTCCTCCTCCCCTTCTTCCTCCTCCTCCCCTTCCTCCTCCTCTCCCCACTTCTTCCTCCTCCTCCCCTTCCTCCTCCTCCTCCCCTTCCTCCTCCTCCTCCCCTTCCTCCTCCTCCCCTTCCTCCTCCTCCTCCCCTTCCTCCTCCTCTTCCTCCCCTTCTTCCTCCTCCTCCCCTTCTTCCTTCTCCTCCCCTTCCTCCTCCTCCTCCCCTTCCTCCTCCTCCCCTTCCTCCTCCTCCCCTTCCTCCTCCTCCCCTTCCTCCTCCTCCCCTTCCTCCTTCCCTCCTTCCTCCTCCTCCCCTTCTTCCTCCTCCTGTCCTTCCTCCTCCCCCCTCCTTCCTCCCCCTCCCTTCCAGCCTCCTGCTTTGATTGGGTACAGAGCTGGAGTACTGCTAACAATTTACCCAGGAGCCTCAGTTTCTTTATCTGTAGATGGTCTGAGCTCTACACCTAGCTCCAGCTATGAGGATTAACTCAGATGATATGTTTACTGTGCTTATCACAGAGATGATATATAGTAAACACTTCATGTGCTTATTTTTGTTATGCTGAGGGGATGTCAACGGATCTGCCCCAGTTTGTAGATTTATATTAGGCTGACAGGAGGATCTGACATAGCTCAGGAACAGGCCCTGGGAGCCAGCTCTGTAAAGACAACTTGTGACTAATGAGGTTCCCAGTTGTGTGGCCTCTGTTGCTGCACACCTCGCATTCCATCTGCCTTTGCCTTTTCACGCGTGCTCTCCTGACTGCATCTAGGCCCTTATAACCCTTGCTCTCGGAAAGATTTTGTAACTGCGCTTCCCTTAATTCACTGCTTGCTGTCAGAGGACTCTTCCACAAAGACATTTGATGTTAACACTCCTTGGCTTAACACCTCCAGTGGCTTTCCGTTATCTATTTAAGCTGTGTAAATGGTCATCTGAGGCCTTCAGAAGGAGGCCTCCTCCTTCTGTGACTTACTGAAATGAACTTGGGCTTTGGCGCTCCAGCGTCTCTTGTTTAAATGTGGCTCTTGGCAAAAGTATTTGACCTTGGTGCTTATTTGAATTACCTGAGCCTCTGTTTTCTCATTGGTAAAATGGAGATTATGTTATTTGCCTTGCGGGTTGATATAAGGCTTAGAGACGATGGACGTATAGTTGGTGGCTCAAAAAAATGACAGAGATTATCCTGCTACACCGCTTTTGCCTTTTCCTGTTCTTTCTTACCCCGGTGTCTTTTCTCAAATCCAAAACGTAGATCATTCCACTTTACCTCGATTATACATCTTCACCCCCTCGCCTTTTAAGCACCCCTGATTTTAAGAATTGAACATCATTGTCCTTGAAGATTTCTACCCAGATTGTTATCAAATGTAAACATGACATGTGAATGAAGTCATATTCTTGGGTTTTAATGAAACCAACAACTTTTTCATTTTAAAACGTGATTTTAATGGGTGTACTTCCCTATGTCAGAGACCCATAATGGATACGAAAATGGGGAGTAAAATACTAAGTTTAGGAAAAGCAAACATGGACAGGATTTCTACTTGTAGTGATTGCCAAGGAGACAACAGAAGGTCAATTTTTCTATGTCTTGGCTTGACTTTTCAGCCTACTAGGTGTTCCTGCAACTTAGTAAATATTCATATTTACTGATTCCACTGCACATTTGATGTCCCTCAGAATCATGTCCAGAATATACCTTAAGTGAATACATTTTTTAGCAAGAATGATGAATTACAGAATATCTGAGCTGTAACAAATATATCTTAAAAGTTTCAAGCGGTTTGTTTTGATAAGTAGAGAAGGCATGAATTCAGTTTGGAATTGAATGTTTGAACTTTCTCTTACTTTCTTTTCAATTCTTGTGGGACTGAACAGTGTTTATTAAAGAAAGTAGAGGAGTGTGTAGGTTTAAGCTGTTTCTTTCCAAGAGGTCCTGGCAGGATAAAGTTATTGATAATTGGATGGACAATATTTCCATCTATTTATGAAAAGGGAACAATAATTATAGTTGTTCCAAAATAAAGAATTAGAATTAAATACAATTAAAAGCCATTTAAGAAACCCAGAGAGCAGGTAATTAGCTTCATTTGACGATTGGACAGGTGATGGTTTTCTCCCCTTACTTACCTGTGCCCATCCACAGGCAATGCTTGAGCCTGGATCTTTCGATAATTCTTAACTTAAAACTTTTAGCTCTACTGCGGGGTCAAGACCTGTCACACAGCGGATCGTGTGGCATGGAAGATCAACATGAAGAAATGAGATGGGTTCTGCTGTCAGATGATAAATTTGCCTCAGGTGTTCCCAGGCGCAGATGATAAATTTGCCTCAGGTGTTCCCAGGCGCAGATGATAAATTTGCCTCTTATCACTTACGTTTCCTCTCTATTTTCAACGCGGGAGTAAGAAGAATACAGCAGTTATCTTATTTAGTGAAACTTCAAACAGTCAAAAATTTCTATTCATCATGCACCTTCTTTCCCAACTCACACATAGAATCATAGCGCTGGGGTGCGGCAAAATGTCCATCTTGAATCTTGGGATGGCTTGGTTAGGTCTTACTACCCACAGAGGGCCATGTCGTTCACTGTAGTCTAATTACTTTGAAAATCGACAAGTTGCCTTTGTTATATGCGGTAAGACTCACTACTCTTGACAAATACGAGGGAGCTGTACCTGCTATTGTCGGTAATGCATCTTGGTAATCTTCAAAGGAGATTATTAAGTGTATTTAGAATTTTACAAAAAAACATTCCCCTGAATATGCCCTTGGCATTGGCGTCCTTTCTCTTAGTCAGCGGGTCTGGATACTCACAAAGGAGAGATACCTATGCAGTGTTCTTCTCAGCTTAGGAATCAAGATGGGTATTTTCTGGGTCAAAACCAACCAGTTCTAGAAAGGAACTAAAGCTCTTTAGCCTATACTGGGTACTAGCAAGATTAAGCTTGTAAAGTTTATTGGATTGATTTGAGAGCTTTTAAAGACAAGCTGCAGCTCGCTGGTCTAACCTTCTATCCAAATTTATTTACTTCTTGCATTTTACCTCCAAATCCTCCATTGAAATCGTCTGGTTGCGCTAGCCAGGATTGACAGCAATATGAATTCACTTAATGGACAAATCAGTTTCCCTTTACCATTTCTTATTGCTTGCATCTAAAGTCAAGACCCTAGACTTCTTCCCCTTGTCCAGTCTCCATCTCTCTTCAACCAAATTCAGACACGCAGGCATCTCATGCCTCACCTTCTCTTTTGCCTCTAACCTAGACCACATCCAGCTGCTGCTACCATTTTATATCCTACCTTTGCCTTCGCTCCCCTTTTACCCAACTTTATAAACTTTGGATCACAAAACAAGAAGAGATAAACTGTGTCTTTATGAACCATAGGCACTGCTTTTGAATATTTATGCATTTAGTTTTTCTTATGGTACTTCACCCATGCACAGAACTGAATTTCCTCAAAAGATAACTTGACAAAAATCTTTGAATAAGCTAAGTGATGTTCAATCATCTAGCATGATAAAGCAATGTAATTTGGTTAGATGATAGTTCCGTATGAGAGAAACGGAGTGGGAGGGAAAATAGAATGAGCTTAAAAAATTATTTTCTCTTAAATTTACCTTTGTAGGAATCTGTCTTCATAGATACAGCTTTTTATTTGGACTACAGCTTGGAATCACTGAAGCAAACATTGCTTTATATACACTGTGATACCAGATCAATGATGCGGTCGGTGCATTGAGCGAAAGGAGCTCGAGATTATGTTGCTGTTTTCTTTTACTGTTCAGTCAACAGAAAAAAGAGCCAAAAGGAAAGAAATAAAATACAAAAGGAGACATTTTCATCTCCTGTTTTCAGAGCTTTCGTTCTCCATTAACTCCCAGGGAACTAGTGTGCAATATCATGTAATTACCATTTTAAAAGGCAATTATAGAACTTTTTTAAAAAAAGCATCTAGGATGTTATGCTTTCACATGTACAAATAACAAGGGCTTCCTTTTTTAAATTTTATTCTATTGAAGTATAGTTAATTTATCAAATACAATCTTGTGTTAATTTCAGTGCTGTACAATGTTGTGTTAATTTCAATGCTGTACAATGCTGTGTTAATTTCTGCTGTACAGCAAAGTGATCCAGTTATACATATACATACAGTTTCTCAAATTCTTTTCCATTATGGTTTATTACAGGATATTGAATATAGTTCCCTGTGCTCTACAGTAGGACCTTATTGTTTATCCATCCTATATATACTAGTTTGAATCTGGTAATCTCAAACTCCCAGTGCATCCGTCTCCTACCCTCCTTGGCAACCACAAGTCTGTTCTCTAAGTCTGTGAGTCTGTTTCTCTTTTGTAGATAAGTTCATTTGTATCATATGTTAGATTCCACAAATAAGTGATATCGTATGGTATTTCTCTTTCTCTTTCTGACTTAATATCACTTAGTATGATTATCTCTAGGTCCATCCATGTTGCTGCAAATGGCATTATTTCATTCTTTTTTATGGCTGAGTAGTATTCTATTGTATATATGTACCACATCTTCTTTATCCATTCATCTGTTGACAGACGTTTAGGTTGTTTCCATGTTTTGGCTATCATAAACAGTGCTGCTATGAACATAGGGATGCATGTATCTTTTTGAGTTAGAGTTTTGTCCAGATATATGCCCAGGAATGGGATTGCTGGGTCATATAGTAACTCTATTTTTATTTTTTTAAGGAAGCTCCATACTGTTTTCCATAGTGGCTGCACCAATTTACATTCCCACCAACAGTGTAGGAGGGTTCCCTTTTCTCCACACCCTCTCCAACATTTGTTATTTGTAGAGTTTTAAATGATGGCCATTCTGACCAGTGTATGGTGGTACCTCCTAGTAGTTGTGATTTACATTTCTCTGATAATTAGCACTGATGAACATCTTTTCATGTGTCTATTGGCCATCTATATGCCTTCTTTGGGAAATGTCTCTTTAGGTCTTCTGCTCATTTTTTGATTGTTGTTGTTGTTGTTATTGAGTTGTATGAGCTGTTTGTGTATTTTGTAAATTAAGCTCAACAAGGGTTTCTTTAATGAAGTTTCAGTTAGGCTGGTAATAATATTTGACAAGCATTAACACAGTATACCTTTTCCCATTCTTTTGACCTATTTGTGTCCTTATTTTTAAAGTGGGTTTCTTATAGTGATTATATAGTTGGGTTTTGCTTTTTTTTTTTTATTTGGGTGCAATCTCATCAATTCTGCTTTTTAATTGGGTTGTTTAAACCATTTACATTTAATGTGATTATTGATATAGTTGGCTTAAAATCTACATATTTTGTGATTTGTTTTCAATTTGTTCCATTTCTTTGTTCTTTTCTGTCTTCTTCTGGATTGCTTTTAATTATTCCATTTGATCTCTTTTGTTGTCTCGTGTACTAGCTCTAAGTCTTTGTTTTGCATTGTGAGTGGTTGTTTCATGGTTTATAATATACATCTTTAACTTGTCTTAGTCTACCTTCAGAGATATTATACCACTTAATATGTTTATAAGACCTTACAATATAATTCCATTTCCCACATACTGGACACTGTATTATTATTGTTACACGTTTTACTTCTATAGACATTATAAATCTCACACAACAGTATTATTTCTGTTCTAACAAGTCAGTCTTTTAAAGGTAATAAAAACTAAGAACAAAAATTATATTTACCCATTTCTGGCACTCTTCATTTCTTTGTGTATATCTAGATTTTCATATGGTTTTCTTTCTGCCTGAATGACTTTCTTAAATATTTCGTGTAGAGCAGGTCAGCTGATGATGAATTCTTTCAGGTCTTGTGTGTCTGAAAAGTTTGTATTTTGACCTTATTTTTGGGTATAGAATTCAAGGTTGACTTTTTGTTCCCCTTTCAGTACTTTTAATATGATGCTATGGTTTACATTGTTTCCAAAGACAAGTTCACTCTCATTCTTATTTTGTTCTTCTGTCCAAAATGTTTCTTTTTACTCTGTCTGCTTCTAAGACATTTTTCTTTTTCTTTTTTTTTTGTGGTACGTGGGTCTCTCACTGTTGTAGCCTCTCCCGTTGCGGAGCACAGGCTCCAGACACACAGGCTCAGCAGCCATGGCTCACAGGCCCAGCCGCTCTGCGGCATGTGGGATCTTCCCAGACCAGGGCACGAACCCATGTCCCCTGCATCGGCAGGCGGACTCTCAACCACTGCGCCACCAGGGAAGCCCTAAGACATTTTTCTTTATCATTGGTTTTAAGCAATTCAATTATGTTGTGTCTTAGTTAAATTTTCTCCATGTTTCTAGGTGCTTCTTGGAGTTCTAGATTTATAATTTTCATCAAATGTGGAAAAAAGCCAGCCATTACTTTTTCAGATGTTTTTCTCATACTCCTTTTCCTCTCCCTTGAGTGTAGTTTTTTCACAGGTCATTTTTGCTTCATTCATTTTTTTTTTTTTAATTTTATTTATTTATGGTTGTGTTGGGTCTTCGTTTCTGTGCGAGGGCTTTCTCTAGTTGTGGCAAGTGGGGGCCACTCTTCATCGCTGTGCGCGGGCCTCTCACTATTGTGGCCTCTCTTGTTGCGGAGCACAGGCTCCAGATGCGCAGGCTCAGTAATTGTGGCTCACGGGCCCAGTTGCTCCGCGGCATGTGGGATCTTCCCAGACCAGGACTCGAACCCGTGTCCCCTGCATTGGTAGGCAGATTCTCAACCACTGCGCCACCAGGGAAGCCCCATTCATTTTTTAAAAGTCTCTTTTTACTCTTTGTTTCATTCCTGAGAGTCTTTATGGCTATGGGACAAGTTCACTCATGTTTTATTTCTATAATGTCTAATCCACTAGTAATTCCATCTAACATCCAAGGTATTTTTTTTTTTTAATCTCAGTCATTTTTTTTATCTCAGTCATATTGTTTTTAATCTCTAGAAGTTTGGTTTGATCTTTTAAAATATTCTTTTATGTCATAACATGTTCAATTTTTCATCTAGCTTTTTGAAAATATGGAATAAAGTTATAATAATCATTCTAACATCTTTGTCTATTAATTCTACCAATTGCATCATTTCTGGGTCAGTTTTGCTTGATTTATTTTTATCCTCATTATAGGTCATATTTTCCTACCTCTTTGCATGCCTGGTAATTTTTTAAAAAATATTTTTATTTATTTTGTTGTGCTGGGTCTTAGTTGTAGCAGGCGGGCTCCTCAGTTGCGGCTCGCCTGCTCCTTAGTTGCAGGACATGTGCTCTTTAGTTGCGACCGGTGGGCTCCTTAGTGGCAGCTCACGGACTCCTTAGTTGTGGCACGCGAACTCTTAGTTGCAGTATGCATGTGGGAATCTAGTTCCCTGACCAGGGATTGAACCTGGGCCACCTGCATTGGGAGCGCCGAGTCTTAACCACTGTGCCACCAGGGAAGTCCCGTGCCTGGTAATTTTTGATTAGATGCCAGACATTGGGATTTTACCTTGTTGAGTGCTGGATAGTTTTCAAATCTTTATAAATATCCTTGAGCTTTGTTTTGGGATACAGTTAAATAACTTGAATAGTCTGATTTTTTTTCTAGGCTTGCTTTTAAGCCTCATTAGGCAGCACCAGAGAAGCATATAGCTTGCATCTAATGTTGCCCCCGTACTGAGGCAATACCTTCTGGACACTCTATTTGATATCTCATGAATTGAATGACTTCCCACTGGGACTGGTGGGAGCAGACACTGTTTCTGATCTATGTGAACTCCAAAGATTTTTTCCTCTGCTTCTTTTGTGTTCCATTTCTTTCTTTAGTCTCGGGTAGTTTCCTCATACACGTGTGCTGGCCAGTATTACCCTGAAATTTCAACTGAGCTCTTCTGCAGTTTCTGTAGTTGTTTCCTCTCTTTACTCTGCCCCACAAACTCTAGCAGTCTTGTCCTCCCTGCTCTCTCAGCTTTATTTCTTCAACTCAGAGATACCACTGTGTCTCTCCTAGATTCCTCCTCTATGCATTGCATCCTGGAAACGCTCTTCAGTTAGTTAGCTGAGGTATTATAGGACTTATCTCATTTGTTTTTCCCTCTCTTAGTAATCACTGTCCTGTGTTGCCTGATGTTCAATTTCCTGAAACTTTGTTTTCCCCACATATTTTATCTGTTTATAGTTGCTTTAGGTGAGAGGATAAATCAGTTCTCTAATCTCCATTGTGATTGATAGCAGAAATCTCTGTTAATCATACTGAAAGCTTGTCAACCTATCAAAGTACATTTCCAGAACTGGAAAAGTTTTACCTGCCTTTGCAGGAAATATATTGAATCTGATCAAGTTTTTCCATTATTTGGTTCCCGTCTGTTAATTTGTCATCTGCTCAGAAAAATATAGCAAAAGGTCTTCTATCATCAATTTATTAGTCAGTTATTTTATATGCAAAATTGGTACAATACTATCAGCCTTCAACTTTCATAGAGGTATATATATAGACCTTTTTCATTAAGGTACACAGAAATATTCAACTTCAGGCAATGACTGAAAAAGCTTTGGAAATGGAACTTCATGAATGCAAACCATAGCAGTGTATATTTCATGGCTAAAACCTGAAGTAACAGTAGATCCTTCCATTTCTAAAATTCTCTCATTTTGTTTTTATCATAGCCTCAAAGAGGGACAAATTGTCTTTTTAATATTTGCTAAGTAGAACTCTTCAAAAATGAGTCAACCATGTTCAGCATAAATGGAATATCAAAGGCTTTTGTTAAAATGAAATAAAAGACTTAGGGATATAAATATTTCTTGAACAACTAGCATTGGGAATAAAAGACCAAGAGAAATAACAACAAATTAATTCCTTAACTGTGCTCTTTTTCAAGACGCTATTGGTTTTTGTGAGTTCTTTCTCTGTCTACAAGCATGTTTACACGTATGTAAAGCTATGTTTGTGTACGCATGTGTGTGTATGATATTATTACAATTGGAAGAACTGTGTGGATCACGTATTGCCACTCTGATCACTTAGAGGAACCTCTACCTAGTATAATGTCATGCCTCAAGTTACTGGCACAGGAGGACAGAGTACACATCTCCTAACCGCAAGTCCAGTAAAATTCCCTCTCTGCTTGTTTCTGTATTTCTCCTTCATTCTTACAGTGGAGGAAAAATATCTGGAAAGATTTTACATTATTCTACATCACAACTCATTTTTTCCCATGGAAATGATTTCTTTCTACCCATTAAAATAATTTACGTGAACAACAGGTTATTTGATAGTTGGGCATGGTTATCGAGGCCATGGGTTCATCATATCATGTGTTCAGTGTTGAATTACGAAACCAATTTATCTTAGGTGCTAGTATCTGTATCATATTTTTTAATCCATCAATTTACAATAGTCATTAAAGATAGAGGGAACAGTTTCTTATAGTTTTTGGTACTTCTTACCAAAATAATTTACGCACTGGACATGTCATTTATCAAGCATTCCATCAGTCCTTCTGCACCTTCCATCCCTAAAATACAATAGCTCAAGAAACAGTTACAAACTGTATTTATTTGCTGATCACTCCTCAGCACTCAGGTCAGTAGTCTTAATGAAGTGACGTCTCTTCTCTACAAGAAAAAGTCTTGTGTTGCATGAAGTACAATTTTACAGAATAGGATCTTTGGTAGATGGAAGTGGCCACAAATACTTTACAATTGCTCCTACCAAGAGGTGGAGTAATGTCCCTACTGCTTGTGTCTGGGTTATCTTAAGACTCGCTTTGATCAGTGTATTATGGTGGAAGTGACATTATGTGAGACCTGAGCTGAGACCTTCGAAGGCTTTGAAGCTTTTGTTTTAGTTCTCCTAGGACCCTGTCTCCTGGAGGGTGAGAGAGACCCAGATACCTCAGTTATCTCAGTCATTCCTGTCATCCCAGCTGAGACCGCAGACATGTGAGTGAGCCCAGTGGACACCACATGGAGCAGAGGTGAAATTGTTCCAGCTGAACGCATTCCAAATTGCTGACCTACAGAATCACAAGCAAATTTTTATTTTAAGCCACTAAGTTTTGTGGTAGTTTCTTACACAGCAAAGGCACGTGGATACTGTACAGATGAAATGCCCTCCACCTCTGCCTTCCTTTTTCCTTCCTTTTAATCAGCCTTTTTAATGACTTCAGTTTCTCTTCTCTGGCCCTTTAAAAATCTGTCATTTGTCGTATCATACTCTATGCAATCCATTTGCTATTAACTACTTATATAATGTTTTATAGGAGCGCAGTTTTTTTTTTTTTTATTTTTTTTGGAGTGCAGTCTTTAAAAAAATCTGTTTATTTAATTCTCCTAGAACTCTTAGGAAATAAATAGATGGCAGTGGTATTCCATTTTAAGACGATGAAGCAATGCTTTGCGTTAATATAATACCTTTTTTTCGAGAAGCTGACTTTGCTTTGTAGACATGATCTCACCATTCCTTTAACTGTGCAATGAGATAGATAAAATGGGATCAACAAACTTAATAACTTCATGGAATTTCTGGCGCGGTTAGTGTTCCTTTCTTTTGCTGAATTTTTATATATGATATAATAGGTAGTCCATGTAGGAAATAATCACAAAGGCATAACAGAACGTTTTACTTTGTTTATACAGAACCAAAGGATAGGCACAGTTACAGATTTTTGAGTTTATTTGAGGAAGATAAAAACGATTTACCCTCCGGTTTTCCATTCCTAACATTTTCCCTCTTAAGGTTTTGTCCTTTAGGACATCTGCTTTTGCTTTTAGGGATTGTGTGAATTGGTTAGCTGCTAAAATTTGTTTTATCTTAGAAAGTTTGGAAGGGGCGTGTTTGTTAACAAGTGTCCTTTGTTTCTTGGAATTGGAAGACCTGCCTCATGTTTCAAAAACACATTTAGTTGTAGCCACCACCTCATCACAGGACGTATTGTCTTCACATTCCTAAGCTCAAGTAAAGATTTGCCCTTAAATTTGTGACCTAGGAACATGTTCGTTTATGAGGAAAATCTATCCTCAGGTCTGTAAAACTACCAAAAAGGTATAAAATTTGTGTGGATATGCCTTTTTTTTCCTGGAAAAGCATAGCTTTCATCAGTTTTCCAGCAAACCTTTTGCTCCCCAGTGTTTGAACCTGTATCCCAGGAGCTCAGATTTTATGACATTTCTCTATTCTTGTTTCAATTCCACCAAGAATTATGCTCCCATAGCATCAGTCACATAATCTAAATATATAATTTCCTTCAAAAGAGTAGTCCACTCAAGGGCCCCTAAAGAGCAAATGTCAGCATTAGGAAATTAACAGTGAAATCATGTCATGGAGGAAGTTGTTGTATACGTTATTGTCTTAGTTTGAGCTGCTGTAACAGAACACTATAGACTGGGTCACTTAAACAACAAGCATTTATTTCTCTGGAGTCTTCTGGAATTCTGGAGTCTGGAAGTCTAAGGTTAAGGTGCGAGCACCGTTGGGTTCTTGGTGAAGGCCCTCTTCTTGGTTTGTATCTTCACATGGAAGAGAGCTCACTCTCTTACAAGGGCACTGTGCCCATCATGGGGGATAAATTCTCATGACCTAATTACCTCCCAAAGCCCCGACCTCCAAATGCCAACACATTCAGGCTTCAACATATGAATTTTGGGGGGACAAAAACAGTGTCTAAAGCAGATATTAACCCACATTATATTTCATTAGAATTATAGTGTAGTGTTTCTCAGACTGTGGTAGAGGAAAATCAGAATTACCTGGACCTTTTCACCAGACGAATGAACAGGAACTTTGAGGAACAAGGGCTTTGGAATCTGTATTTAGACAAATTTCTTTGATGATTTTAACATACATTGAAATTTGAGAACCACCAATAGACAGTATATTGGAAAACTACGATCTGTTTTTCTTTCTTAATGAAACATGAATTCAAATACACAAAGAATATAGATCTATTTCAAAACACAGCAGGAGTCATAATCAGCGAGTCATGTGTTCAACCAAATGTAATTAATTTCATGCTGGATTTGGTTATGGTCTTTTTTTTTTTTTTTTAAAGTGAAGGGAAAACTGACATCCCCTTTGTTGAGACAGTTTATGAAATGCTATCTTTTGAGAGAACACTTGGATGGCACTGTGTCTGTCTGATGGGAAAAGGTTTTAAGCTCTTGTCTGTTCATCTTGAGGTTCTGTTGCACTAGGGAATGAAACACTCAGTGTGTTATATCCACAGAAGCAGAGAGTACTTTCTTGCCCCAGCCCCTTCTTCCTAAGATGTCATATCTTGAAGAGAAACAAAACAGAAAAGGAACAAATTTATTCTCAGGGAGCTTGGAGGAGCATGAATTATTTATTCTCAGAAATTCTCTACTATCTTTGCATGAAAGAGAGCCGTATCATTAAAAGTGAATGTTTCGTTTTCTGCATGTCAATAACTGGGCGATCAGCACGGACTGGCTGTTAGATAGCTCCCTCCTTGGAGACCAAGCTCCCCAAGGCAGCCTCTGCAGAAGCCAAGTTATTTTTAAGACAATAAAATCATTGGAACTGATATATTAACACCCAAAATTGATGTGACAGAGGTCTGCCACTGAGGCAGTCTAAAAGGAAGAAAAGGCCATTAAAATGATCCCAATTACCTTTTAATTATGAATTAACACATTTGCGTAAATCACAGCCCAGAGAATTTCTGGGTGCTTGTGCATGTGTGTGTGTAAATTGCCTATGTTTATGAGCCTTCCTATTTTCTCTCAGCTAGGTTGGGTGGTAAATTCTTCACTACCTTCGTCCTGGAGCACAGGAAGTCAATTCTGGCCTGGGGAAAAATTTACATTTTCCCTTGGTAATCTCATTCCCTCCCCATGCCACACAGTTGTGCAAATGTGAACAATTGTTTTGTCTTTTCCAGTTCACACTGGGTTTCTCTAGAGCTGAAAGAGCATGGTGCTTCTTCGATACAATAAATTTTGGTTAGGAAGAGGCAGCTGGACATTTTAATCCCGGAGGGATAGAAGCTAAAAGGAGAATTACAAATTAGCCTTGTCATTCTGCTGGGCAGTGGCTTTGGGGGTTCTAGCTTCTGGTGGCCCACCTAGCAACCTGGTTCTCTTTGCTCTAGGGAAGGTGGTAAGCTGTTAGCATTTTATTCCTGGAAATATAATACTAGCTGTTTGAAATCAGCTCTTCTTGTCTTTTTCAGAGTTGAGGGAGACCCCGGCATTGGTATCATTGTTAGATAAACCCCTGTGTGTCCCATGTATGTATACTGTCCTGCTTCACTAGAGAAAAGGCCATGTTTGTTGACTTCCCTTTCTTAAAATAAGGAACCTTTTTTAAAAATAAATTTATTTATTTTATTTATTTATTTTTGGCTGCGTTGGGTCTTCGTTGTTGCATGCGGGCTTTCTCTAGTTGGGGTGACCGGGGGCTACTCTTCGTTGCGGTGCGTGGGCTTTTCATTGCGGTGGCTTCTCTTGTTGCGGAGCGTGGGCTCTAGGCACGCGGGCTTCAGTAGTTGTGGCACGTGGGCTCAGTAGTTGCAGCTCGCAGGCTCTAGAGTGCAGGCTCAGTAGTTGCAGCTCACGGGCTTAGTTGCTCCGCGGCACATGGGATCTCCCCGGACCAGGGCTCGAACCCATGTCCCCTGCATTAGCAGGCGGATTCTTAGCCACTGTGCCACCAGGGAAGTCCCCAAATAAGTAACCTTTTAAAGAAAAATGTCAAGGCTGGTGGAGAGCAAAATTTAAAGAAAATAGCTGATCTGCAGTGTCACAGCCCCCCTCCCCCATCTTAGACATTCCCACTCCCACAAGTGCTCACGGCCTCTGTGCCACCAACAACCTTCCCCACTCTGATTTCCATGTCTCTTTCCTTTCTGTCTTCCTGTCATTTTCTTCTTATTATTTAAGAGCTTGGTATATTTCTATGAATCAAAAGATTAGAAACAACTCAAATGCCCATCAGTAGAGAGGGCTGGTGAAATTAAGTGTGGCACATCCAGTTAATGAAATACAGCGGAGCTGAAATAAGGACGGACACGCTCCATCTCGCCATAAGAAGAGATCTCCAAGATTCACTGTTAAGTGCAAAATGAAAGGCACAGGGCAGTGTGTGTATTGTATCTTTCATGCCAAAAAAAAAAAACGGTGGGGGAATAAGAATCTGTATCCTTATTTACTTGTATATGCTTTAAAAAAAAAAACCTGTCTGGAATGATACATTAAAAAAAAATGAAAAAAAGACAGCAACCCTAGTGACAGTGGCTAATGTGAGGTGGGGAGCGGTTAGCTGGGCAGAGATATTTCGCCAGCTCGTTTTTGGTTAACATTTATTTATCTTTACATGAAAAACGGGCTTTTCATTGAAGTATAACAGAATCATCAGAAAATCACAAAGAGCCTTAGTCTACGGCTCAAAGGGCTCATCTGTACAGTCAACACCCACACCTGGAAACAGAACGTACCAGCACGTCAGCAGCCTGCTGGATGCCAAGAACTCCTTTGCCTTAGTGGTCCTCCGGAGCTGCTCCTACTGGTTAAACATGAATCTGTAAAAAGAAGGAAAATCGTGACTCCCATACAAATATAAAATGCGTATGGGTCGACAATTTTGTTTGACTCATTAATTAAGGAGGAAACTGGTCAAGTATAAAACAACAAAATAAAACCCAAAACCATTCCAAGGGAATCCAAAGAACAGACACATGGATAGCCAATTAGGAATGTTGAAATGAATTAGCTAATAGACGCACAATTAGCCAATACGCACAGGGCAGTAGTTAACTACTCTTCACCTGACAAAATTCATTTGTGCGAGTATAGACCAGAATATTTTGTATTACTATCCGTTGTCTACAACATATAGAGCCATAATGTAGCTCTAAAATGATGAAAGGCACCGGACCCTGTAGAGACTCAGTAATTTTTTTTGCCCATTGCAAGTCCTTCCCTATTTTTTCTGACATATCAGGCAGTAATTTTGTCTGGTTTTAAACATTGTATGAATAGACTCATACATCACAGTTCTGGTTGCTTTCTTCAATGTGGTGTTTATTAGATTGTTTGCTTCATCGTGTACAGTTTTTGTAAAATTCATCTTCATTGTGTGAATGTACCACAATTTATTAACTCTGTTGTTCATGGACACTTAGCTTTTGTTTCCTATTTTGAGCTAAGAAACTAACTCAGAGGTTGGTAAACTTTTTCTGTAAAGGAACAGATGAGAAATGTGTTTGGCTTTGCAGGCCTTTTGGTTTTAGTTACAACCATACAATTCTGCTGTTGTTACAGGAAAGCAGTCATAGTCAATACATAAATGAACAGATGTGGCTGTGTTCCAATAAATCTTTATTTACAAAAAGAGGTACAGGGCTGGATTTGGAGAGCAGACTGTAGTTTGCTAACCTCTGACCAAACCTTCTATATAGGTAAAACTTACTGCTTATTTTAATATAACTTCACTATTTCAGGAATCATTTGACCTGGTAGGTATAAATTACAAATAACTTTATTGTTTACGGAACTTACCAAGAATCCCATTTGAATAAAAATCGGACTGTTCGCCGTTTCAAGCAATAGCACCAAAGGATGGTTTACTTTCCAAGGCTCTTTGAAAGCCTGAACTCAAAATACTTGCCTTCCTATGTCCATGAATCCTAAATGATTATATATATATATATATATATATATGTTTTTTAAATTGGGGTATAGTTGCTTTACAATGTCTTGTTAGTTTCTGCTGTACAAAGAAGTGAATCAGCTGTATGTATACATATCTCCCCTCCCTCTTGGACCTCCCTCCCACCGCCCCCGCCCCAACCCACCCATCTAGATCATCACAGAGCACCGAGCTCTGTGCTGTACAGCAGGTTCCCACTAGCTATCTGTTTTACACGTGGCAGTGCACATACGTCAATCCCAATCTCCCAATTCACCCCACCCTGCCAACCCCGTGTCCACATGTCCGTTCTCTACATCCACGTCTCTATTCCTGCCCAAATAGGTTCATCTGTACCATTTTTCTAGATTCCATATATATGTGTTAATATACAATATTTGTTTTTCTCTTTCTTACTTCACTCTGTATGATAGCCTCTAGGTCCATTCACGTCTCTACAAATGACCCGATTTCATTCCTTTTTATGGCTGAGTAATATTCCATTGAGTATATGTTCCACATCTTCTTTATCCATTCATCTGTTGATGGGCATTAAGGTTGCTTCCATGACCTGGCTATTGTAAATAGAGCTGCAGTGAACATTGTGGTACATGACTCTTTTTGAATTATGGTTTTCTCTGGGTATATACCCAGTAGTGGGATTGCTGGGTCATATGGTAACTCTATTTTTAGTTTTTTAAGGAACCTCCTTACTCTTCTCCTCAGTGGCTGTATCAATTTACATTCCCACCGGCAGTGCAAGAGGGTTCCCTTTTCTCCACACCCTCTCCAGCATTTATTGTTTGTAGATTTTTTTGATGATGGCCATTCTGACTGACCTGTATGTATCATCTATTAAAAAATTAAATTACGATGCAAAAAACAAGGATTAAAAAAGCAGAGTCAATATAGTCAAAATGTGTGTTTATCTAGCCATCAATAAAGGAAAAACTATTTTATGGACAAAAATATCCTGGTTTTTCAAAAAATGTAGGTTATGCTGAAGCAAATCTAATTCTTCAAGGTCTGCTGCAGCTATAGGACCACATATACCACAAGAGCCTTTGAATCTTTCTGCTCTAATTCCACGTTCATTAAGCAACACTCTCAGTTATGAATTCCTAATTGAGAATTCAAGATACCTTGCGTGCTAGACACCCCTTATACTTTGCCTCACATCCTTTTGGATCCACTTCCAATTTCAACTATAGCTAGAGGAACTAGTTGTAATCGGTGCAGGTTTTGTTTTATTTTATTTTAGTATTATTTTTAAAATTTAATTAATTTATTTTTGGCTGTGTTGGCTCCTCATTGCTACACGCAGGCTTTCTTTTAGTTGCGGTGAGCGGGGGCTACTCTTCGTTGCGGTGCGCGGGCTTCTCATTGTGGTGGCTTCTCTTGTGGAGCATGGGCTCTAGGTGCGTGGGCTTCAGTAGTTGTGGCTCACGGGCTCTAGAGTGCAGGCTCAGTAGTTGTGGCGCACATGCTTAGTTGCTCCGTGGCATGTGAGATCTTCCCGGACCAGGGCTCGAACCCATGTCCCCTGCATTGGCAGGCAGATTCTTAACCACTGCGCCACCAGGGAAGCCCTAGGTGCAGGTTTTGACGCCCATTGTGCTGATGGTATCATGCCTCAAGCAAGCCTTGTGTGACCTTACTTTTGGCCCTAGGGCTTCTTCAGTGACACAGCGTGCATGGGACACAGAAGGGAGCCCTGAAGGGGGAATGTTGGAAGTTAGCGTTTGCTGGGGCAGTGCTCAACCAATGATGGGTAAATGCTTCTCCCAAGTAAGGGGTCAGTTCCTGAGTCAATCCTAGCCCCTGAACCAGTTCCAGGAGGCTTTATCTTGATACTGACCTGGGGATTTTTGCAGAAACTGATGCCTGTGGCCTGTGATTTTTATTTTGGCCAGCCAAAAAATTAATTCTGTTATTTTACTAACACTATGTGGGTTATTACATTCAGGAGTTGTACCTGACAGACCTGTAAAGTCTTTTAATTTTCGTGAAGTGTTGTCTTCGATCCACTCCAGCACCGTGAGTTTTATTTTCACTTTCCCCATCAGAATCAATCACTAAGGTTTTCTTTTTTTTGTCTTTTTCTTGATCTAATATTCACATCGTCTGAATCAGAACTATATTCTGAAGAACTCTCATCTTCTGAGACACTAGGACATATGTCGCTCGGACAGTCAGAGAAAGTATCTGCATAAAATTCACTGAAAAATTCTTCTTCACTCAAAATTTCGCGATGCGTCATTTTTGAAAATTTTATGGTAAGAAACTTGCCTTTACAATATACACGAGGTTGGAACAAAAACCTAAGGGAGCAAAATGTGAATGATAATAACAGTCATAAGTTGTATAGTGGACCCTTGATCAATTTTAAGCTCTAACAACTTCTCACGGTGATGTTAATTGTATCACTCCCTAAAAACGTATTGATACATCTCTGGTCAATAACATTTGGGTAACAAAAGACGTGTTACTATGTCTCTGGTCAATACCGTGTTAAGCAGCATAAAAGTTGGGTTCTTTTATCCTTTAACCCCAGCACAAATGTGATGTCTGGGATCCATACTCAGTTGCATACATTTAAATTCTGGAAAAATGTAAATTCTGTGTGAAGTTTGGAGCCTGAAGGCGGGGCCAGAGAGGAGAGCTGATTCCACAGTCCCTCTGAGTCTCTCATCTGTGAATAGTGACTGCACACCCTGTCTAGAATTTGGACGGTCCTATGGGAGATGCTGCAGTTCCAAGCCCACACATTATCCCTGTACACCAGTTTCTGGCAAGTAGACACGAAGAATGCCCCAACTGCACGCTAGCGTGATAACTCGGATACTCTGCTTCCTGCTTTCAGGGCAGCCAGGCTGTTGGCCTCCAGTGGGACTCCGTCTTACACGAGCTATTTCACAAACCTTCACACAAAGCAAGCTCCTCATACAATTACAGCCTTCACTTCCACAGTGCCCTTCCTACTGTTTATGAACATTTCCACCACAATATCTGACCTGACCTTAAAGACGCCCTCTGCTGCCCTCTGTGTGCGAGAACAAGGACAGGTGTGGAGCCCAGCTTGGAAGCACCCCACTAGAGGAAAGGGATCCAGATATCCAGACAGAGGCCTGGGTTTGGCTCTTCTTATGCCATGGACATGTTCTTTGAGCACAAAGCTAGGAAAGTTCCTGGACACGTGTCAAATATTTCAGGTCATAAACGGGGAGATATCTTTTCTCTTCCCTCCTTCAGGTGTATATTGGAAGACCCTGCCTTGTACCCCATATTCAGCATGACCTGCTCAAGGGCTTCAAAGTGTGCAGGATCTGGTGGAACGGGAGGTCTGTGCACTTGGAGACTGTGCCTCGAAGCCCACGTTTCACCTTCAGTGTATGAATACTACGTAGGAGACTTTCACTGGGCACATCCAGAGACTCCCTGGCCCTGTCCTATTAGAAAGCCCAGATTCTATCTGTCATATTCTTTGCACCTCTTCTTCTTTGTAGTTCTGTGAGGTTTTTTTCTTTCTTTTTAAAATGTCTCCTTTTCTGTTTCCCTCTCTTCTTTTTCTCCCTTTGTTGGCAATTACTACGTTAGTCTTCTATTGAATAGAGTTCCATGTTTCAAATGCTTAATTTAAATATAATGAGGGCAGCTTTGATTCCAGTATAACTTGTGGAATATTGTAAGCAAGTGTGTGCTTCTGGTTATAAAGCTCTGTGATTTCAGGTGAAGCGATTTTTGTTCTGGATCTGGGAGCAATCCCATTCAATAGTTGGGTTTTGATCCTATCACTGTTACCCCTATTTAATGCTGCTTTTCTTAGTGTGACAGATGTGAACTGCTCTATGACAGTGAGGTTGTATCCGTCAGGGTCCCAGCGGGAAACAGAAGACGTACTTGAAACACATTCATTCAATAAAAGTTTATTCTCAAGGGCGCTATTTTAAAAGGTATGGTACAGGGGAACCACAGGGAATGGTGTAGTAACCTGGCCTAGCAGAGGTGGAGGTGTTACCACCCTCAGGCCTACGGAATTTAAGAGAGAGTGGTATAGCTTTAGCTTCCTGGAGAATAGCCGTAGCCTTTGCAGGGGCGTAGCCAGCTGGAATTTACCTCGCAGGGAGGGAGCCTCTATTCTTCACAGAACCACCTGGGCTGCCCATTCACTGAACTCAACTGGAAGCCAGAGGACTTTGACGTCATCCACAGGTCAGCTGCCTGGGAGCAGAGATCGAGACGGAGGAGAGAGGAGAGTGGCTTTGGAGAGGCAAATGGGAGCTGTCTGGCTCAAGGGTACAGGTTTTTCCAGTCCATATGAATCTAAGTCATGATTAAATATCATTGAACCTCACCACTGTGGGTGAGGAACCCAATATTATTAGTCAGCCCTTATTTTGGGTTACATAGAGAGCAACTTCTGTGGTCCTGACAAGATGTCCTCTGGCAATCACTCCTGGCTGCACACATGCCCTGTGGAAGGCTGGTCCTCCTCTTGGAAACCGTGAACCTTTTTCTGTTTCCTATTACTCATGGTGGTCCCTTCACCTGCACTCAAATCACACAGTCTCCTTCATTTCCCCCTTTTGACAATCTGGCTAAATCTCTCAGTGGACTTACATCAGCATCGTAACAGTCACATCCCTACAGGGACCAGACAGGTATCAAGTGAGTGTTGGGGGGTGGGGGGGGCGGTAAGTATAGGGTGGAGCTGTGAGTCAGAGAAATGTTTCACATTCCTTTTACTCTATGGTCAGGTAAATCACCCGGCAGACATGATGCTAAATGACAGCTGAAGCTTGAATTCAAGAAATACTGGGGCACTGGCTTCTCCGCTTTAGCTGTTTGCTGTCATTTGGGAATATAGGCTATTTTAAGACACACTGGTAATTCAGATTTTCAGGTAAATCCTCTCAATTTTTAAACACGGACAATGGGGAGCTGTGGCAAGGTATGAAGACAAATACTACAGTGTCACGTGGAGGAGATGAAGAAATAAACTTTTTTTTGAGGGGGGATTTGCAAAGCTGAAGGTCAAGAAGAATAGGCATGTAGTCCCCTGTCCTTTCATCACCCCACATGGGAGGGTGCTGGGTCAGGCGAAGCTGCTGGACACACAACTTCCTTTAGAGGAACTGTGTACACCTGCTACTTCTAATAATGCAAGTGTGAAAAACCAGCTGGGTGTAGGGAATAGAGTTTTGAGCATAGGCACCAGGCAGCATGGAGTAAATACCGGCTATGCGGGGAATTGCTTGGAAATGCCAGCTGTTACCTGGAAAAGTCATAAGAAGGTGGATTTGCGCTCCTGACAGAAGGAAGCCCTGGTCCCATGGAAAGTTACACTCACCAAGTGCTGGGCAGCTCATTGCTAAGACCTTGAGCTCCGTGGGATAATCCTGTTTATTTCTCTGCACTGCCGCTAATTTACAAATCTTGAAACACTGAATACATGTCAAACAAACAAAACCTGTCTTTGGGCCACCGGTTTGAGGACTCTTGAGCAGACATTAGAAACAAAAATGCCTACTTGGGGACTTTCTACAAAGGTGAAGACCTTCCTTATATCTCCTTTTCAACCCTCACACCAAAAAGGCATCCTCCTTTCCCCTGAGGTCAGGGAAAACCCAAATATTAGGAGGAAAAATTAAATGACTGACTATTCTCCTGGCGAGGAGAGGGATACCTTTCATTGAGTTCCGATGAGTTGGCAGCAGATAAAAAGCAAAACACAAGTAAATACCCTGTTATAGTTGATTCCTTTTATTTTTTAACATCTTTATTGGAGTATAATTGCTTTACAATGGTATGTTAGTTTCTGCTTTATAACAAAGTGAATCAGTTATACATATATTACCATATCTCTTCCTTCTTGCGTCTCCCTCCCTCCCTCCCTCCCTATCCCACGCCTCTAGGTGGTCACAAAGCACCGAGCTGATCTCCCTGTGCTATGCGGCTGCTTCCCACTGGCTATCTATTTTACATTCAGTAGTGTATATATGTCCATGCCACTCTCTCACTTTGTCCCAGCTTACCCTTCCCCCTCCCCGTGTCCTCAAGTCCATTCTCTAGTAGGTCTGCATCTTTATTCCCATCCTGCCCCTAGGTTCTTCATGACCTTTTTTTTTTTTTTAGATTCCATATATATGTGTTAGCATATGGTATTTGTTTTTCTCTTTCTGACTTACTTCACTCTGTATGACAGACTCTAGGTCCATCCACCTCACTACAAATAACTCAATTTCATTTCTTTTTATGGCTGAGTAATATTCCATTGTATATATGTGCCACATCTTCTTTACCCATTCATCTGTCGATGGACACTTAGGTTGCTTCCATGTCCTGGCTGTTGTAAATAGAGCTGCAGTGAACATTGGGGTGCATGTACCTTTTTGAATTATGGTTTTCTCAGGGCATACGCCCTGTAGTGGGATTGCTGGGTCATATGGTAGTTCTATTTTTAGTTTCTTAAGGAACCTCCATACTGTTCTCCATAGTGACTGTATCAATTTATATTCCCACCAACAGTGCAAGAGGGTTCCCTTTTTTCCACACCCTCTCCATCAAGTAGATTCTTTTTATTTTTTTTAAATTAATTAATTAATTATTTTTTGGCTGCATTGGGTCGTCGTTGCTGCACGCGGACTTTTCCTCTTTGTTGTGGTGCGCGGGCTTCTCATTGCAGTGGCTTCTCTTGTTGTGGCGCCCGGGCTTCGTTGCTCCAGGACATGTCCAGTGCGGGGCGACACGGGTTTGATTCCCTGGTACGGGAAGATCCCACATGTCCCGGAGGGATCTTCCCATACCAGGGAATCAAACCCGTGTCGCCCCGCATTGGCAGGCAGATTCTTAACCACTGCGCCACCAGGGAAGTCCCAAGTAGTTCTTTTTTTTTTTTTTTTTTTGCGGTACGCGGGCCTCTCACTGTTGTGGCCTCTCCCATTGCGGAGCACAGGCTCTGGACGCACAGGCGCAGCGGCCATGGCTCACGGGCCCAGCCTCTCTGCGGCATGTGGGATCCTCCCGGACCGGGGCACGAACCCGTGTCCCCTGCATCGGCAGGCGGACTCAACCACTGCGCCACCAGGGAAACCCCCAAGTAGATTCTTAATAAAAGACTTTTCTCTCCCAGTAGTGTTGAACAATAGTCAGGATTGAGGCTACAAAGGACAAAGAGCTTTATCTGGGGTCTTAAGAATTGCAACTCAAGAGGCTAAGATTTGGATAAAACCCAGAGTGTTCCATGGAAGAGAAAGAGTCAGGGGCTTAAAGAGACAAAAGCCACAAGGTTGTTAAAGTTGCCTGACAGGAAATGTGATGGCCTCCGATGCAAGCTGGTAAATATTTGTCCTTAAGGAATCACTAGTTGCTCTAGGGTAAGTGTCTGATAAGCATCTTGAGTAGGACAATGGGTGGTTGAAAGCTCAGATTCCATGCAGGCTGAGTTGTGCAGAAGTCACTTCCCCTCAACGGCCTCCCTGTTCCATTTTAGGGAGCTCCCTTAGCAATACCAGTAGATAAATTAGAATCTTTAAAACTGACCAGAGAAGGAGAATGTCCTTACGGGAGGAAATGACTGGACTAAGGGATCCTCTCCTTTTATTTTTATGTTTTGGAGTACTTGCTCACGACTGCTGTGTTGCCCACGTTCACTGGCTCAGGGCTGGGGTGTGGGCAGCAGCTACTGCTCCCTGTTATGCTCTAGACCAGACGTTGATTCAACCCCGTTTTCTTTGTCTGCATAGCACAGCTAGACAGGGCTGTCCTAGTTAAATAAGACTGTAGTGATGCCATAAGAAAATATTCATTCACTCATCACTTAACAAACATTTATTTGTGCTTCCTAGGTGTCAGGCATTGTGCTAGGTTTAGAGATGTATTGGTGAGCAAAACAGACACAGTCCCTCCTTTCCTGGTACTCCTCCAGGGCTCATCCAAAAAGGGTGGTATAAATTGGATAATCTTAATTACAATACATGCCTTGCTCAACGTCCTATGTTCTATTATACAGAACTTTCTTAGCCCCTGGCCTTTTTCCAGGTGGTGGAAGCTGCCTTACTTATCCTTGGCTACATGGATATCCAGTCTCCTCAGAATTCAGGTACAAGAGAAGAAGCAGCAGGCTTGTTCACTGTCCAGACTCCGTAAGTCAGCCTCATCCAGCTTAGTCTCCTTTTCGAAGACACTTGTCCTTCCCTGGGCAGACTTTCCCTACCCACGAGTGTCCTCAGCTACTTCCAAGGGATAAACATATCCGAATGCAACATAACAACCCCAGATACATAACACAGAAATAGAGTTGTGGTGAGATGTCTCTTCACAAGTATGTGCTTCGAATTTCCTCCTTTTAAAGAGACAAGGAAGGATAGGGAGGGTGGGAGGGAGACGCAAGATGGAGGAGATATGGGGATATATGTATATGTAGGTCTGATTCACTTTGTTATAAAGCAGAAACTAACACATCATTGTAAAGCAATTACACTCCAATAAAGATGTTAAAAAAATAAATAAAGGGACAAGAGTTGACATGATATTGCAGAAAAACAATACAGTCGATCAGGTCTGGAACCTATCATCTCTGAATAGTACTTTCAATAGGCATATTCTATTTAGTTTAACATTTGGAAATTAAACTTAACAGCTCTTTGATGTTTGGCATAATTTTCAAGAAATACTGAGCACTGACTTCCATGGGGTAGAAGAGTATTTGTAACTGATCTAAAAATTAACTTGCCACTCATTTTGAATTCGACCAATATCGAGCCCATATTTTGTATCAGATACTGTGCTAGGTATGGAGGGTGTAGCAAAAGACTCAGGAACATATATATTAGAACTATATTATATATAAGGAATTTAATAAATAATTATAAAATATATAGCATGAGTATATATGTGTTTGTATGTAACACGTGTAACTGGATCAGTCAGAATTCATTTGGAAAAGCGGAGTCACTCTTTGTATTGTGGCATAAAGAATGAATTATAGGAATAAGTCCTTATGCAACTGTGAGAAGAGCTTGGGAGCTGAAGGTCCGGAAATGGGAGTCAGATCAGGGAAGAGTCCTCGGTCTGCCCCGGAGCCCTGCATGTGTGGCCAAGCTGGAGCTTCCACATCAGGCTCTGGCATTGGAGGAGCACGTGGTGGGGCCTTTGGGAAATTGTTGCCCCTGGGGGCCCACAGCTCTGTGTCTGATCGTCACCCTGGGGCCATTGCTGGGCATGGAAGCCAGCAGTCCGGAAGAAGAATTAAATGCAGAGCAGAGGGGCCAGAGAGCAGACGTTGCCTCTGACCATGACCATATCTGAGTGTGTTTACACTTTTACTCCTGCATTCCAAATTTTTGTACAGGTTCCTTTATTTTGTCCACCGTACCTGGAACAATACAGAGAAGGCTATTTTGGGGAAGCATAGTTTGCATCTTTAATCAACTTGACACTGCCCAGCACAGCAAAATAATTCTATAAGTAAAGGTTTGGACACTGCACAATTCAGCAAAATAATTACACAAATAAAGGGTACTCAAATCTTTGGCATAAGGATTATTTTGAGCTGAAGACACTTGAAAAATAGCAGATGCAGGCAGAGGTTTCCTCTGCCTGAGGACAGATACTGCCAAAGGGACTAAATGGTCATCATTCCCCTGCCCGGGAGTTTCATCAACTTGGGAAGATTGACTTTTATCACAGGAGAGACTAGGAGTCTCACCACTTTACCTTCTTTACCACAAACCGACAGACTTTGTCACAAATGATCGTACCTCCCATCTATTCTTCTAAGGGCCCTTTCCTGTTTACCTAGAAATCATTTACTCTCCCTTGAGTGGTTTACATCTCCAGTCCCTTTCCCCTGTTAAGTCAGAACATAAGCTCTCTCCAACCTCAGCACTTCTTTAGGGGTACTCACTTTTTTTCATGTGATGCTCCCATACGTGTAATATTAAAAATGAATGAATTTGTATACCTTGTCTCCTGTTAATCTGCCTATTGTCAGTGTATTTCATAGACCCAGTTATTAAATATTGGAGCGTAGAGGGATGTCTTTCCTTCCCTACGTGAGGACTGTCACACACACAACGTTGGTCTGTTGTGATTTATTACAAAACTTTCCTGCAACGGCCCCGTGAATACATTTACATGGACACTATGATCTCTAAGAGGACGTTGTTACCGAGTCCAAGCTCGCTCTGCTCGCCGCACGACAGGCCGGTACATCGGGAGATGAGGTCCTGAGGCAAGGAATACGACTTTATTCGGAAAGCCGGCAGACCGCGAAGGTCCCACCAAAAAACCATCTTATCTGGGTCCGGATGACAGTTTCTTTTATAGAATCGGAGAGGGAAGTAAAGTAAAAAGGCAGAGAGGGAGAGGTGGGGAGGAAGTAAAGTAAAAAGGGCAGACCTCTCCGGGAATGGCCAACCTCGGGGAGGGGATGTGTTCATTTCTCCTGTCTTGCAGCCATTCACAGGTGGGTAGGGTTCCCTGCAGCAGGCCGTGATGTATGATTATATTAACAAAAGCAAGGAAAAGCAAAGGCTAAAGTCAAAGAAACGGATCCAACGTGGAGTCCAAGTTGTCTCTTCCCTGTTACAATGTTACTCTTTTCAGTAATAACTTATCTTACAATGATGCTGAGTAGGAGTTTTTAAAGCAACCAGAGAGTCTAATAGATTTTTGTCTCTCTTAGGTGCAGATCATATTCGGCAGAAAATCTTCTTGATCACGAGTGCTTAAAATAGCGCGTGTAACCCCGTGACATACTGTACAGTTTCCGCCATTTCAGAGCCTCTGTGGATGTCAGCCGACTTCCCATCAGTTAGAAACACCCATAAATCACAAGTTCTTGTTGTCTTGTTAGGTGTTCAGCTCTTGTTGGGCGAAATCCGTTTAGAGAACACGCACACCTTTGTTTAACTCTTACGCCCTCCAGAGAACAGGAAACAAATATCCTTGTTCTCAAACGACAATAGGTTTTACTTGGCAAGTGCTACAGAATCTGAGGCAAAAGGAGTCCTCAGGGATTTTCCTTAATGACTGCTGTCAACTCATGACTACAGAATCCTCGAGGTTCTTGGGTAAATACTGCGACAACAAACGCATAATTACAACGAAAGGAATTTCAGACTTTCTTTCATTCACAATTTCTTTCTTGAATTGAAAAGGGAAGGTCATCTCTTATATTCTGAAAAGCTTGCTCCAAGGCTCCTTTCACTTTATTTGATGACAAAAGTCTCCAGGTGTTGCAGGGGCAGAAACCCGAGGGAAAGGCAAGACCTGGGTTTCCATCCACAGTGTTTACTGTCTGCGGCTTTGGGCTGTTAACCATTATGGGATTGTTCCCTCTTTTTTTGCCAAATGGGGACCTTAAAGGATTTTTGTGAGGACTAAATGAGATAAGTAATTCAAGTACTTAGTTAATTGTAAGTACTCCACAAATGTTAATTTCTTTACTAGCTACTCAGTACAAAGTTATTTTACCATGGGAATAATGTATCCTTCTCTCCTAAAGCTATCTATCACGAAGAGGCTTTTGGGGCATTGATTATCCTCATAAATAAAGACTGATGCTTCCTGTATGTGTAATAATAGATTTGCCTAAGTTTCCTCACTGCTTTTTGCATTGAAGAGGGACCATGGCTACTACAGGTTGTCAGAATAACAGGGGTTGAAGTAAATTTTTAGGCTCCATCTTCCGCTCCTGCCTGGAATGCCATGTGAGCAAACAGAACTTTCACGTTTCTGTAAATGCTCTGTTTGACCAGAAATCCAGTGTTTCCAGTCAGCCAATCTCTAAATGCCAAGCCAACTCCGGACTTTATGCATATTTCCTTGATCTTTCTAAATAAGGTCAGATACGCAACCCTAGCCAATCATGCCCCGTTTCCACCCTGCTGTTTCTAACACTCTGTAAAACTCACTCTTGTCCAAAATCCCTCAGGAGGAGGGCTCCACTGCCTGGGAGACAACGTACCGCCTAATCCGTGGATTGTTTTTTTCCTTGAATAAAGGACATCAGCCTCATGACTAAATTTTAGTTTTGCCATTTGACAGAGGCTACTGGAAAGATGGGAAAAAAAATCTTACTAGGCGTGTTCTGGAAGATGATTGATATTTTTTATAGAATGATAGGAATATTGTATTGCTTAACAGCAGGAAGAAGGTCTAAAGTTAATCTGTTCAAATCTCAGACAGTCAGCCATTGGATTGATTCCGTCATGTATAAGTGGAGACGGTTGTTTACTGTTATGGAACATAACCAACCACTGATTGACTAGACTTCTAAACGGGCATGCTTGTGCTTTCTCCACTCCAGATCCAGGTCAAAAAACATCTTGATGTTTACCTCTTATTCTCGACACCCATAGAAATATTTCTTTTCTTTTTTTTAAGACACATGCACGCGAATGTTCATTGCAGCACTGTTTACAATAGCCGGGTCACGGAAGCAACCTAAATGCCCATCAACAGATGAATGGATAAAGAAGATGTGGTACATATATACAATGGAATATTACTCAGCCATAAAAAGGAATGAAATTGGGTCATTTGTAGAGACGTGGATGGATCTAGAGACTGTCGTACAGAGTGAAGTAAGTCAGAAAGAGAAAAACAAATATCGTATATTAACGCATATATGTGGAACCTAGAAAAATGGTACAGACGAACCGGTTTGCAGGGCAGAAATAGAGACACAGATGTAGAGAACAAACGTATGGACACCAAGGGGGGAAAGTGGCGGGGGGTGGTGGTGGTGGTATGAACTGGGAGATTGGGATTGACATGTATACACTAATATGTATAAAATGGATAACTAATAAGAACCTTCTGTATAAAAAAATAAATACAATAAAATTCAAAAATTCAAAGTAAATAAATAAAATTGCCAGTTCGAAAAAAAAGAAATATTTCTTTTTAAAATTTTTTTTAAAGTTTAAATTTTTTTTTATTTTTTGAATTTTATTGTATTTATTTTTTATACAGCAGGTTCTTGTTAGTTATCTATTTTATACATATTAGTGTATACATGTCAATCCCAATCTCCCAGTTCATGCCACCACCACCACCCACCCTGCCACTAGAAAAATTTCTTGACTGAAAAATCTCATATTCCTGTTAAAAACAAAGGAGACTAGGGAAAAAAAATCAAACAAACCCACATGAGTCCTGTAGTACCGCAAATAAAATATTTTCCTTATGTTTATGCAGATGAATATAAGTTTCTAGCTAGGATATTTCATTGCCAGATTCTTCTTCACAATCCTGGGGGAACTCAGATGTGAGCCAAACTCCAGACTTACGTTAGGTCTCCTTGGAAATTATTTAAATAAGACATAATGTACCACTGAGGCTATAATTTACTTTCATGTTATGTTCTTACTGTAAAAGAGTTAAATAGCTTCTTTTTTTTTTAATTTTTGAGTTTTAATTTTTTTTTTATACAGCAGGTTCTTATTAGTCATCAGTTTTATACACATCAGCGTATACATATCAGTCCCCATTGCCCAATGCAGCACACCACCATCCCCATTAAATAGCTTCTGAGTCTAGCTTGTGAGTTAGGAGAACTTGTCTCTATAGATTTAATCATTAAAGTTTATATACATTTACATACAAAATTATATTGTAATCCCAAGTCATGCACATTAACATATCAGATATTTTAACTTTTACCGGGGCCAGAATGAGACAGAAGTTCCTTAATCGAGATGGAAGTCTGTATTAAAATGATTTGAACTGCGGTTTGGCTAAAGACCTTTGGACAAGGAGTCAGAAGACCTGGACACGCCATGTCCCCTTTCTGGGTCACGGTAGCCTTGTCTATAAAATAAGCAGGCTCTTCTGATGGCCTCGGGTGTGATGGTTATAGGAAATCACCTTCAGCACAAGCACTGGAAGATATCCTTGCTGATGAGGTTTTCTCAAATAAGAAATGCAATCCCCCTATCCCCACTTCATACTATTTTCATTGATTTTATGATATAAAATCCATTCCAAGTCTTTTGTCTAGCCTCTTAATAATGGTTCACTTCTTAGCCCTTGAGATGGGTACTAGGGCAAAAATAAAAAATCACAAAATAAATGGAGTTGGAAGGGATCGTGACAGATCGTCTGGCCTGGCCATCTGCAATTGCAGCATGCTTTAATGTCCACTCGCTCTATAAATAACCAAAGGACCCGGCCAACTCCGCATCACTTTGACATGGCCCAGAGTGCCGGTCAAACTTAGGAACTTTCCCTTATTTACTCTTGGAACTCTTTCGCTTGACTTGGCCGCAGCTTCTGGAAAACCATCTGATTCCAGAATGGAATCTGAAACAAATAAGTGTAGAAAATTGGGTTCTCTAGGCAAGGAGGAAATCAGGGAATCTGGCATAAACTGTCTCCATTTCTACCTCTGTGTTTATCTTGAGGGCAGTCCCATCTCTGCCTCCAAACTCTTGTTTCGTCCCCCTTTCTTTGGGACTTAAAGAGAGAATGCACAGAGCTTAGCACAGTGCTAGGCCTGGAGTAACAGCTGCAGAATGTCTTTGCACAACTTCTGCAATGTCAGTTCCTTGTGTCTTGTTTCCTGCTGTTTTCTGCACACCTAGAATAGTGCCTGGTGCATCAGGGGTGCTTGGTAAATACTTTGTGAACTCACTAACTTGCTTATGTGTTCTCTCCTCCCTCTATTTTTCTCTGTCCCTCCACTCTCTTTTTGAGTATCCGTTTCTCTCTCTTTTTTTCTCACTTGAAGAGTCATTAAAGGAAAAAGGAGATTGGTAGGGGCACCCTTCTTCGGTCACTGGTCATGGACTAGAAAAATGGAAAATTTTGGTGAGTGTGTGCACTGGACAGGACGAAGGAGCTTCTGGGAGAGCTATTTCTCCAGCTTATTTGTGAGCCAGGATTCCCAGAGGAAAAGGCTCATATAAGCTCGTTTATCCCAACCGCAAATTCCGCCTTGAGGTGTTTCGGAGACGAATGGCTGAGGGGCTTGTATAGGAAGCAGCTGGAGGTTAGCAGTTTACTCGTGTTTTCAAGTTCCCCCGCCAGAGGACTCAGTTACCTGGTGGGCACACGCTTCCCTGCAGAAGAGCCTTGTTTGTCTATCTGGTGCACGGCAACCCTGGGCCTTGCAATGGTTCCCTTTCTCCTTCAAGTTCCTTAAGGTCTATATTTTTCCTGTCTTTCCTGCCCCAGAGCAGTTTCTAATGCTCGGGGATGCACAGGGATCTTCTCAGGGGTGTTTAGGTGCGCTTATGAAGGGCTCCTTTAAGTTGCAAGAGGACAAGCCATAAAGCCCTTATGTTGCAGACATTTCTTAGTCCCGCCAGCTTGCTTCTTCCCTTCCACCTTGCCAACAACACCTGAGCCATATCAAACTCCTCGTTCTCCCACAAGCCCTTCGTGCTCTCTCACAATGTCTGAGTCTTTGCAAGTGCCTCCTCTTCGGCCTGGAATGCCCTTCCCTGAGGCCTTGTGTGGCAGGTTGAAAGTGGACCCTCCAAAGATATCCGTTCCTGATCCTGGAACCTGTGAATGTTACCTTCTATGGACCAAAAAAATATAAAGGATCTTTGGGCATGTGATGAAGTTAAACATCTTAACAGGGGAAGACTGTCTCAGATTACCTGGGTGGGCCCTAAATGCAGTCAGCTGTATCCTTTTCGGGAGGTTGAGGGAGAATTGACCCTCACAGAGGAGAAGGCGTGGCGAAGACAGAGGTGGAGATTTCAGTGAGGTGGGAAGAAGCCCAGGAATTCCGGCAGCCCCCAGCAGCTAAAGGACGCAAGGAATAGCCCTCCTGAGAGCCTCCTGGGGAAGCGTGGCTCTGCCAGTGTCCGCCCAGGGATACTGATTTCAGACTTCAAGCCTTCAGAACCGTGAGTGAATACATTTCGTTTCTCTCAGCCACCAAGCTTGTGGTAATTTGTTGCAGCAAACGTAAGAAACGAATGCACCTTCTTTTATGCTAGGCTAGCACCTACGTAATCTCAGTAGCTTAGGTGTTACCACCTCCAGAAAGTTTCGCCGTATCCCCCTTGGGTCCATGTTATGTGAACGCCTTGTATGTTTCCGCAGCATCTTGTGCTCCCTTTTATTAGAGAACCCATGGCATTTTCCTGTAAATGTCTCTCTAACTTGTTTATTTCACCCCTGAGTCTTGGCAACCTGAGGGCAAGGACTGTGGCTGTCAACTCTCCCTCTCCTGTGCAGGCTGAAGGGGCCACACACAGTAGGTTTGTTGTAAATCTTGGTTGAATACACAATTATACGTGGCTTCTATCCTTCTATTAGCCGTGTACTATTCCAGTTGGAATGCAGTATTACCATATTATACTTTCTTTTCAACTTCTGATTGAGGCGATTAATCATACACCGTTGTCAGGGTTCCCCGGCAAGTTTACCCGGCGCCCCACCCAGGGGGTGTAGAGCGCTGCAGCCTGCAGTTTTCAGCCGAGGCAGCTGTGATGTCGTGGCTTGCCTGGCAGTCCCCACACAGCTCTCCTCTGTACCTCCACACTCCTCACTGAGGAGGGCTCTTGTCCAGCTTCCCTTCTCGCTGGTGTCACTGGGTCACGACGTGTTCAGTCTAGTCCTAGTCTCTCCTGTCATGTGAGGGACTCAGCCCAGGTTTTTGCATAATTCCTTCCTGTTCTTTAAAGTCTATGTGTTTCTGCTTGTGGTCCCTGGCGTCGTTCTTGCTGATCCAGGATGTGAAATTTTGTGCCGTTATAGGTGATTGGTATGGGTGAAACAGCCCTATGATGAAATCAGTGTTTTGTAGAGATGCGCCTCATGGTGTCGTTCAGGTCATGGGATGGAGAGAGTGACTGAGTTTCTGAATATTAGTCAGAAGGTTGTTGCAGGAATCTGGATATTGAGCTGTGAGGACCCGGACCAGGGTGATGATGGTGCTGAGAATTAAGTAGGAAGGGATTAAATCAAAACACATGCTGTCGTTACTTGCGTTTCCAGCCCGTGCTCAAAGCACACAACCCAGAATGGGAATTGAACCCACTGTCTTTTAATTGAAATCACACACCTGGTCTCAGGACTTAATGAAGCTCAGGTGCTTGATGTCTTGTGGCAGAAAGAATTCAGGGAGAGACAAAGTGATCGGTAGGACGTGGATTTATTTAGAGAGATACACATTCCATAGACAGAATGCAGTCCGTCTCAAAAGGCGAGAGCGGCCTTGGGGGAAACACACTCCACAGAGTGTGGGTCACCTCAGAAGGCAAGAGGCCCCCAAATAGGGCGTGGTTAGTTTTTATGGGCTGCGTAATTTCATAGGCTAGTGAGTGGGAGGATTATTCCAAGTATTTCAGAGGAGGGGGCGGGGATTTCCGGGACTTGGGCCACCGCCCACTTTTTGGCCTTTTATGGTTAACCTCAGAACTGTCATGGTGCCTGTAGGTGTGTCCTTTGGTATATGCTAATGTATTATAATGAGCGTATAATAAGGCTCAAGGTCCACTAGAAGTCAAATCTTCCGCCGTCTTGGACCTAGTTGGTTGTAACCAGTTTTTGTCATGTCCTATAACTATGTCACTCTTTTAAAGGTTGTGTCCTGTCCCCTTCCCTCCTGTTTCAATGTCAGTCTGAATTTTCTACTTAAGCATAAATGGTCATTGATAGTGAGTCTGCAACTGCTGTGATTTTTAGGGTATCAGGCCCTCTCATAGCCTTTCTTATTTTTTCTTCCGGGGGTCGTGTCTTACATCTGCTTGGTGGGACGTCTCCTCTGCTCCAGGCTCCTGTCAAACAGCCCCACCAGGGCCTCTATCACCTCCTGAAGTTCCAATCCACTCCTACAGCCTGGGGCAAAGGCTTCACTCTACTGGCCCTGCTTTTCTTTCATTCCATGATTCCTAATTAGGTTAGGACCTTTACTGAATTCCCTACACAGAGTTGTCACCGAATTCTGCATTTAGTAAGATTTTACCGACAGATCAGGGGTAATAGTGGAAAACACCATGGGAATAAATTTACAAACAGCTATGAGACGTGTATGCTCTTTCACACCTCACAGTCCTAATTTGGTCCCTGGCTGGACCTCCCTCCCCCCATACCCCCCTTTCCCCCTTTCAGGGCTCTGAGCAGCTGCTTTGGAGCCTAAACCCAATTACCATGCAGCTCAGAGAGGGAGAGGAACACCTGAAACCACTTTCTGGTTCTAGATGATTGGCTATGGGAAAGTCCTTTCCCTTCAAGGGAAACCACGCAAGCTCTCGTAGGACAGCGCCCAGCAGGCCAACAGCTGTGCATTTTGGCTTTGCTGCCTTTTGAAAACCCACAGCGTGAGAGCTAACCACTGCCCAGCCCAGCTCCTTTTCACGGCCTCTCCTCCAATGTGAATTGAAGACGAAGTCTGTAAGTTTTTCTGGCCATCTTTTCTGTTTTCTGTTTTTTGGTGTTTTGGCCGCAAGGCATTTGGGATCTTAGCTCCCCAACCAGGGATCGAACTCGCACCCCTGCATTGGAAGGCGAAGTCTTAACCGCTGGACTGCCAGGGAAGTCCGCTAGACCATCTTTTCAATGTCAGATCTCTATTTACTACAAAAGGCAGTGAAACATCAACAATAACAACGACAACACAGTACAAACAAAAAATCCTCCACAGTGACAAGGAATGATTTGAAATACAGCGCACTGCAGCAATGATACAGAACCCGAACTAATATCCTCTCTGGCTCTACGCCTGGCTCTCTTTTCTTCTACCCAAACAAAGGCAGCTCCTAAGCAGAGTCCTATTTGCATCTCAAAACAGCACACTCAACTTGTCTAAAACAGCTTTTCTGAAACCTGAAACAGGTTGATGGTGACTTCAAGGTTTCCTGCAGAATCAATGAAGGAATCGATTCTTTACAATGTGTAATTAAAGGACCCGTTCTGATGACTTTCCCCAATGAAAGTATGTTCCACAGCTGGGTGCATTTCTGCTTCCACCACTCACGAGGCTTCTGCTCGTTAAAGCTTCAAAAACCCTGGTACCCAGGCCTCAGTAATAAAACTAATCCTTTCCCAGATGTAAGTACTGGCAGAACAGGTGGTTCCCTGATACAATGGTTCAGTGGAGAAAGATTAAGGTTTTCAAACTGGGTAAGTGTGCTGTTGAGACACTTGGGGTGCTAAGAACGGAGAGTGGTTTTGGATGATAAGATAAAACTTGGGGTTCAGGTAAAATAACTTTTTTGGGGTCAACTCCAATTCCCAGGTGGGGGATTTGGGTGAACATCTAGCTTTGTTTCCAAACGTAGCAGCAGCCGTGAAGAGTCATGCCGTCTTTTCCTGTCATTAGAATATAACAGAACAGCCTTTTCATTTTAGGCTATGGAGTTAAGAAATTCGTTGTTTTTGCAGTTCATGGTTCCCCTAAACATAGGAGTTATTCTGTAAGACTGTTCTTGAGGGTAGAATTCTCCTCTGAATTGGGATTTTTCAGAATTTACAGTTTTCAGAGTAGTCGAGTTTAGATAAGTTAGCAGATGGTTTTAGTGCAATCTTAAAAACTGTACTTATGTTCTCCTTAATACAAGGTGAAGACACCTGTTAAAAATCATTATCTTTATTGCCCAGCGTTTCTCTAGAATTTGAGAATACGAAGCGAGGTCTCAACAATAACACTCAAGTCCATTTTCATCATTAGGTGTAATTATATTACTACTTTATCTGCATATATACAGAATCGAATCCATTAATTATAATTACAAAGTGTTTTATTTTTGAAACTACCCTAGAGGGTCATTTCACGTTCTCAGATAGTAAACGAATAGCCATTTCTCACCCTTATTAAAATGACTGACTTTTTCTTATCAGTTAAAAAAAATTAGGAATAGTGATAATTGTTCTTGATACTTAGTTAGCATATTGCATGTTTGTTTTTCTGTTTGTTAATAAAACACTTTTCTTTTTCCTGTTTTTTTTTCTTCTAGACCTCTGTCTTATTTAGATGCAAACACATACTTAGCTCATTAACAGTACCCTTTAATCTTTCTGCAATGTATTCCTTGATATCTGTCTTAATCTTTAAATAAGCTTCTCTCTCAATTTCAGTACACTGGAAATAAGTCTCTTTAGCTCACTAATGACTTATTTATTGATACCTATTTTCTTGTTGGATTAAAAAATAATTATATTGGCATATGCTTGACAAACTTCTTAGTAAATCACTTCAGTGTTCTTATCCTTCTGTCTTCAATTTAAGGTAATGAAAATTAATCAATCTGCTGTAGGTACACTAAAATGTAACTTTTCCCTCCTGGGTCTCAATAACCTTCATGCCTCTGCTACCTAGAATGCAATAATAATTTCTTCTTGTTTCAGAAAAAGTTGGGAAATGACTATATTGATTGTCTTCTAAAGAATCCCCAGTTTCTCAACATCTTCATTCAATCTCATTTGAATTAGTGAGAACTTTAGCTTTTCTTTGAAATACTTGTTTAGAAATTAATAAGAGCACTGGGAGAAAATATTTGCAAACCATCTATCTGGCAAAGAACTTGTATCTAGAATATATAAAGAACGTGCAAAACTCAACGGTAAAGAAACAAACAACCCAGTTGGAAAATGGGCAAAAGACATGGACTGACATTTCACCAAAGAGAAGATATGGAAGGAAAATAAGCACACATGAAAAGTTGTTCAGCATCATTAGGGAAATGCAAACTAAAACCACAGTGAGATCTCACCACACATATTTTTTTTTAAAAATATTTATTTAGTTACTTGGCTGGCTATATTTATTTAGTTACTTGGTCTTAGCTGTGGCATGCGAGATCTTTAGTTGTGGCACATGGGATCTAGTTCCCTGACCAGGGATCGAACCCGGGCTCCCTGCATTGGGAGAGCAGAGTCTTCACCACTGGACCACCAGGGAAGTCCTCACCACACACATATTAGAACAGCTAAAATTCAGAATAGTGACATCAAATACTGGCAAGGATGGGGAGAAACCGGATCAGTCGTACGTTACTGGTGGGAATATAAATTGATACAGGCACTCTGGAAGATAGTCTGACTTCTTATGAAACTAAATATGGGGCTTCCCTGGTGGCGCAGTGGTCGAGAGTCCGCCTGCCGATGCAGGGGACACGGGTTCGTGCCCCGGTCCGGGAGGATCCCACATGCCGTGGAGCGGCTGGGCCCGTGAGCCATGGCCGCTGAGCCTGCGCGTCCGGAGCCTGTGCTCCGCAACGGGAGAGGCCACAACAGTGAGAGGCCCGCATACTGAAAAAACAAAAAACAAAACAAAAAAACCCCAAAAACTAAATATGCACTTAGCATAAGCCCCAGGAATTACACTCTTGGCATTTATTCCAGAGAAATAAAAACCTACGTTCACACAAAACTTGTGCATGTACAGCGGCATGATTTGAAATAGCCCCAAAGTAGAAGCAGCCCAGAAGTCCCTCAGTGGGTGAATGGTTAAACACCCATTGGTACAGCCATACAGTGGAATACTAAGCAGTGAAAAGAAACAAGCTATTGATACAACAGCTTGGATGGATCTGAAGGGCATCATGCTCAGCGGGGGAAAAACCAATCTCAAAAGGTTACAGTCTGTACGATTGCATTTATATAACATTCTTGAAATGATAAAACTATAGAGACAGAGAACAGTGGTGGCTGGAGGACAGGAACAGCATTGAGAGGGAGTGGGTACAAATATAAAGGAATATATGAGGGTGTCCTTCTGTGGTGATGGAGCAGGTCTGTATCCTGATGGCGGTGTGGGTACACAAATTTTACATGAGATCAGATTGTATAGAAACACATACACATGCACACACACGCACAGAGGAAAGCACGTACACGCTAATGAAAGCTCACTAAGTTCTATTGTCTGGTTAGTAGTAGTGTCCCAATGTAAATTTCCCGGTTCGATAACGTCAAACAGTTACACAATATGTCAGCCTTAGAGAACCTGGGGAAGGGTTTCCAGGAATTCTGTGTCCTATTTCTATATACTGTTTTTGTGACTTCTCATGAATCTACAATCATTTTAAGGTAAGAAGTTGAAAAAATGAGTACTGGAGAACTTGAAATACTAGCTAGCCGTTTCAGTAGTATGCGGCATACAAAAGTCTTTAGAAGAGCAGTTGCTAAAGGAAATACATGAAATAGAATTATTTTTATTATGCCTGCAAAGCACAACACAGGATTACTTATAAATTTATTATGGCTTAATATGATGAAATAAAACTGACAGTCAAAATATATTAGACTCAGATTATATTTGCTTTGTCACGTGCGTCAGAACCATATTTTCAGTGTCTGCCCTCTTGGGAGGAAGGGACAAGGGGTACGAGCGGGGTTTAATGTGGAGGGAAGTTGTTGCTCGATAGATCTGTGAATTAGTACGAGGTTTATCTAGTTTTCTGGAAAATGGGGAGTCCACTAGTCAGGGTAATGAGGGCTGTCTGCTGCAACACGAAAACTCATGAAATCTCAGTGGCTTACCACAGTGAAGGTGGCATCCTGTAGGATGTGTATAAAGCCCAGGCCTAGAGTAGCTTTCCTCACTTTTACCAACATGCCCTGGGCCAGCACCTTGTCACCTGGCAACCTACCTTCAAGGGAGCCTGCAAGATGTGAAGGAACACGGGAATATTTTGTGAGCGCTAACGGTCTCTGCCATAAGGAGGATGTTCTTTGATAGATTTGTGATAGGAATAATGAGTTAATCACTGAAATTGTCTTGATTATACTTGAACTAAAGTATGTTACTCTCAAAAAGACTTAAAATGTAATGCCATGAATTCAGTATAATGGTCAATATTATTGTCTCAAATTTTCTTTCTGCTGGTAATGAAATGCTTTTTCCCTTATAAATTGAGAGTCTCCTTGAGGGAATAATTTGTGCCAGAGGTTCTTTAAAAATATATATATATAACCTTAGAGTATAATTCATAGCCTGTTGTAGTCAGTAGTCACCTGGCTACTGACCTGAGTAAATTAGAAAGGCAGTTTAGTTATAAAGGACTTCAAAGTCACCTAGACCAAACTCCCCAGTTAATATTTAGCAGTTTGCCTAATATTAGGCACCAGAACCTAGTTTTGTTGCTTCTAAATCTAGCACTCTTTCCCTTTCCCACGTAGTTTTGCAAACCACGTAATGGCAGGTGGATGACTGCATGACGATAAGTCTGCACTCTCCTCTGAAAGTCGGGGGACATAAACAGCTAACCTTGGGGAGTTCAGGAGGCTCAAAGGTTTTCCTCCAAGCCACCATCACCCTTGGAGTCTTCAGTGTGTCTCCACTGGTGCTGGAAATTCAGGGGAACTTCTGGGGGACTAGGAATTGTGGGGCATTGTGTGTGGGAATCAAGGGAACTAAAAGCCTGCTTGGTGTCCGTATTTTTTTTCTGTTGTCATTCTTCGGATTGCTGCTATCCCAACAGTGAGTGCTGGGTACACAAAGGAAATGAGCAATGCACCTACAGATGCACAGGCAGTGAGAGGACATGCAGTGCTGGCGATAATGCTTCACAAACGGGCCCCTCCCTCTCTTTTCCATTGTAGTAAAAGCAGTGGTGGACTCTTCCATCTCACATCCCGCATCTCACCCCTTAGGAAGTTCTGTTGGCTGCACCTGCAACATCCATCTAAAGTCTCACCGCTTTTTACCACCTCTTCTGCTGTCACCTGAACTACCATCATTTGTCATCTGGATTATTGTAATAGTTTGCCAACTGGTTAGATCGTTCTTGTCTTCCTATAGTTGATTCTCTAAAACAGCAGTGAACCCATCAGACACAGTCAGGTGTAACTCCTCTGTTCAAATCCCTTCAACAGTTCCCATTTCACTTAGTAAACGTCAAAGAGTTTCAATGGCCTACAAGGCCTTACAGTATCGGCCTCCCAGCGTGGTTCCTCTTCACCTCCTACTTTCTCCTTTGCTTCTGCTACTCTGGGGACAGAGTGGGCACACTCCCAACATAAGGTCTTTGCTAACTGTTCCTAAGGAGCCTCATTCCCCAGGTATTATCTTCACTAACTCCCTTACGTCCTTTAACTGTCCTGGGACACCTCACCATCTCAACGAGGCTTATCTTGACCACCCCATTTAATCACGTGCTTTGCACTCTCCCCCAAGTCCCTTTACCAGCTTCTACTTTTTTCTCTGTAGCACAAATAAACTTCTAACATACTAATTAATTGGCTTATTATTATTGTCCATTATCTGCTTCATCCTCATAAGACCCTGGAGAGTCACATTTTTTTCTGTTTTATTTTCCCCGCATGCAATATCAGATCCTCTAATAATAAATGCTCAATAAATCTTTGCTGCATACAAGACTGGCTACATAATTTGTGGATCCAGTGTAAAGTGAAAATTCGGGTCCCCTCTTTTGCAAATTATTGCGAATTTCATCATGGCCACAGTAGAGCATTAAACCAAGCGTGGACCCCTTCTGAATATGGGAGCCTGTGCTCCTGTGTGGATTGCGTGGCCATGAAGTCGGCTCTGGTTGAATGAATGAATGAAAAGGTGGCTTTACTTTCAAAACGCAAGCGGAATCTGACCACTGTTCATCACCTGTACTACTCCCAACGTGGTACACACCATCGTCATTTCTTGCGCAAACAATGCGGTAACTCCCTAACTGGCCTCTTTGTGTCTACACTTTTTTATACTACAGGGGTTCTCATTTACATAGACTCTAGTGTAAATATTTCCCCTAGACTTGTGCAAGGTGGTGGCCCTGAGACAGGCTTACGTAATCTGTCTGCTGCTGTTGCTACTTTCCCTGATTGTATCAGTACCTCCTACTCCCCTCCTTTCACTCTGCTCTAACCACCCTGACCTTGAGTTCCCCCTGCCTGGCGTGCTCATCTCCCAAAACTTTCACCTCCTACAGGTCTTCGCTCTATTTGTACTTAGTGAAGATTTCCTTGACTATATAAAACTGTAATCTACCCTTTACCCTGAATTCCTTAGTCCTCTTCCCTACCTTGTTTTCTCTATGTCATTTATCACTCTGACGCACTATGTATTTCATTTATCTATTTCACCTTTCGATGAGGGCAGGGGCCTTCCTCTGTCTTTTCCACCAGTGTATCCCCAGCATCTATAAAAGTGCCTAATGCCTAGTAGGCAGACAACACGTTGGTTAAATCGTTCAGTGGGTGATGAAATGATTGCACACCCAGAACAGAAATCTCCTAGTGAAGCAGAACCGCTGGAGGAAACAATGTCATAAACTAAAAAGTACTGGAGCATGAGGGAGATTCAGTTACTGAATAAAGAGACACATTTGATTTAAGACAAGCAAACAAATCATGACTTCTCAATTTAAAATTTGGTAGATAAAGGGAAAGGGAAAGATAAAGGGAAAAGGAAATTAGTGAGACCAGAACTGGAGGCCTAGAAGATCAAATGGAAGTCATCTGAATGCCAGAGTAAAAATAAAAGGAATTGGAAATCTGAGGGAAAATGTAACAGATTTGGTTGACATATTTGTATTTCCCAATAAGCAAATTATAGGATTTCAGAGGGAGATGGAAAAAAAAAACAAAACAAAAAAACACAAAGTCAACAGATGGAGGGGAGGTGAACAGTAGATTAAAATTCTCCTGATCTGAAAAAACATTGAGTCTGCAGGTTAAAGGAGCTCACAAAGTTCAAGATAAGACTTATATGCCATCTCCTGGAAATATTCCTGAACCCTGAGAATAAAGAGAATATTTTCTAATCTTCCAGGCAGAAAGAACAATGACTACTAAAACGAGAAAGAATCAGACTGGTATCAGACTTTTCGTCTTCAAATTGGAAGCTAGAAAAGATGAGATGCCTGGGGGAAAAGTGCTGAAAATCATCCCTCAGGATAAAAGAGATCTATTTATCTATGTAGACAACGTGCTATCTACCCACTTGCCCCATCTGAGGGACAGCACTTCAGACAACAAATAAATGGAAGAGAAGATGATATAGGGTAAGCTAGAGGCAAGTGCTGATCAGTCAAACTTGTAATATATATATATTGTTAAATGTACAGGCATACCTTGGAGATATTGCAGATTTGGTTCCACACCACTGCAATAAAGCAAATATCCCAATAACTACACACACACATTTTTTGGCTTCCCTGTACATATAAAAGTTATGCTTGTACTATAGTCTATTAAGTGAGCCATAGAATTATGTATAAAACATGTACATACCTTCATTTACAAATACTTTATTGCTGAAAGTGCTAACCGTCACCTGAGCCTTTGGCAAGTGGTAATCCTTTTGCTGGTGGACGGTCTTGCCTTGATATTGATGGCAACTGACTGATCAGGGTGGTGGTTACTGAAGGTTGGGGTGGCTGTGAGAATTTCTTAAAAATAAGGCAACATGAAGTTTGCCATAAGAATTGACTCTTCCCTTCATGAACAATTTCTCTGTAGCACGTGGTGCTGTTTGATAGCATTTTACCCAGAGTAGAACGTCTTTCAAAATTGGAGTCAGTCCTGTCAAGCCCTGCTACTGCTTTATCAACTAAGTTTGTAATAGTCTAAATCCTTTGTTGTCATTTCAACAATCTTCACAGCATCTTTAACCAAGAGTAGATTCCATCTCAGGGAACCTCTTTCTTTGCTCTTCCATAAGTGATCCTGAGATTACAGTGATTCAGTCACATCTTCAGGCTCCACAGAATTCTGGTTCTCATGCTACTTCCTCCACTGAACCTTGAACCCTTCAAAGTCATCCATGAGGGTTGGAATCGACTTCTCCCAAACACCTATGTATGTTTGATATTTTGACCTCTTCCCATGAATCACAGATATTCTTAATGACATCTAGATTGTTGAATCCTTTCCAGAAAGTTTTCAATTTGCTCAGATCCACCAGAGGACACACTATCTATGGAAGCTATGGCCTTACAAAATGTGTTTCTTCAATAATAAGACTTGAAAGTTGAAATGACTCCTGGACCTGTGGGCTGCAGAACGATGTTATGTTAGCAGGCATGAAAATAACATTAATCTATTGTGCATCTACATCAGAGCTCTCGGGTGACCAGGTGCATTGCCAATTGAAAGGAATGATAATTGTCATTGTCACTAAAAACAGTTTTTTTAAATGAGCAGTAGGTTTCAACAGTGCGATTAAAATATTCAGTATACCATTTTGTAAACAGATGTGCTGTCATCCAGACTTTGTTGTTCCATATATACAGTGCAGGCAGAGTAGATTTACCATAATTCTTGGGGGCCCTAGGATTTCACAATGGCAAAGGAGCACGGGCTTCAACTAGTCACCAGCTGCATTATCCCATAACAATAGAGTCAGCCTGTCCTTGGAAGCTAGGCATTGACTTCTCCTCTCCAGCTATGAAAGTCCTAGACGCCATCTTTTTCCCATAGAAGGCTGTTTTGTCTCCGTTGAAAATCTGTTGTGTGTAGCCACTTTCCTTAATTATCTTAGCTTGATCTTGTGGACAACTTGCTGCTTCACCTTGCACTTTTATGATATGAAGATAGTTTCTTTCCTTAAACTTCATAAACCAACCTCTGCTGTCTTCAAACTTTTCTTCTTCAGTTTCCTCACCTTCTTAGTCTTTATAGAATTGACGAGCGTTAGGGCCTTGCTCTGGATTAGACTTTGGCTTAAGGGAATGTTGTAGCTGGTTTGATCATCTACCCAGGACACTATAAAACTTGCTTTATATCAGCAGTAAGGCTGTTTTACTTTCTTATCATTTTCATGTTCACTGGAGCAGAACTTGAAATTTCTTTCAAGAACTTTTCCTTTGTATTCACAACTAGGCTAGCTGGCCCAAGAGGCCTAACTTTTGGTCTAAGCCGGCTTTTAACACACCTTCCTCACTAAACTTAACCATTTCTAGCTTTTGATTTAAAGCAAGAGATGTGTGACCCTTCCTTTCACTTAATCACTTAGAGGCCATTATAGAGTTATTAATTGGCCTAGTTTCAATATTGTTGTGTCTCAGGGAATAGGGAGGCCTGAGGAGAGAGGGAGAGAAATGGGGGAGCAGCCACTTGGGGGAGCAGTTAGAACACACACAACATTTACCAATTAAGTGCTCTGTCTTATATGATTATAAGCATAACATCAAAGATCACCGATCACAGGTCATCAAAAGAAATATAGTAATAATGAAAAAGTTTGAAATATTGTGAAAATCACCAAAATGTGACAGAGGGACACCAAGTGAGCAAATGCTGTTGGAATGGCACCGACAGACGTGTTCAATGTAGGGTTGTTGCAAACCTTCAGTTTGTAAAAAGCACAGTATCTGTGAAGCACAGTAAAGCAGAGCACAATAAGATGGGTTATGCCTGTTATATGACAGAATACCTGAAAATAAATTACAAAACAAAAAGTATTGAAATGAAAGAGCCATGTTGCAGTGGAACCAATAGTAGTCTAAAATCACAATACTGAATTAAGCAAAGCTTAGGAATTTGTTGGGTATAGTGAGAGAGGTGGAGTAAAATCAATGTGAAGATTTCATTTGGCTTAGAGAGTAGGGAAGGCAAAGTATTTTAAAGGTCTAATCTAACTGGGTTACGGTGGGAAGGAACTGGTACGTAAAACATCTCACTGGTGAAAATAATCAGCATATTTTGAGTTTCAGGAATGAAAGTTGCCACTAGTAGAAGTAAAGAGCACAGTAAAATGTCCAAATAAAAAGAAAAAAAATCAACGAATACCAACTTCATTAAACTATCCCAAAATCAGAGAAAGGAAAGAAAGGAAACAACAAAACTAAATGAATACTAAATGTTAGGGAAAAAATAAAACCTAGTAAATTCAATGTAAATAGGCCATCAAAGATAGTTGTATCAGGGCTTCCCTGGTGGCGCAGTGGTTGAGAGTCCGCCTGCCAATGCAGGGGACACGGGTTCGTGCCCCGGTCCGGGAAGATCCCACATGCCGCGGAGCAGCTGGGCCCGTGAGCCATGGCCGCTGAGCCTGCGCGTCCGGAGCCTGTGCTCCGCAACGGGAGAGGCCACAACAGTGAGAGGCCCGCGTACCGCAAAAAAAAAAAAGAAAAAAAAAAAGATAGTTGTATCAGATTAAAAAACAAAATCCAAAAATGTATGATTTACAAGAAACAAAGCAGAATGATGGAAAAGATGTTTGAAATATAAGTGGGATTAAGGAAAAAGCAAACAGAAAACGCTAGTGGCAATGTTAATATCAGACCATAATTAATCAAACTAAAGTTAAAAACACTAAACAGGATAAAAAGCATTAACAGTATAAATAGGGATGTATTTATATTATGGAAGGATGTATGTATGTAATTATGGAAGGCAAAATTTACAAGTAAATTATAAACCTGTATGAACATCAAAATAAATAAAGCAAAAACTGTTAGAAATACAAGGAAAACCTGATAAATATACAAGTATAATGGGAAATTTTCCTATACATTATCCAAATGGGCTGAATCTAGCAGCCCCAAAGTAAGCAAGAAAATATAAAATAGAAATAATATAACCAAAAAATTTGACTTTACCTTTTCCCCTATCTCTCTGTATTAGACAGCTAGGGCTGCCATAACAAAACACCACTGATTATACGGATCGATGCTGAGAAGGCATTTGGAAAGTCAACAGCCACTCCTAAACAAGTAGTGGAGGGCTATTACTTAAATGTGGTAGATTATATTTGCTGAGACCCCCAAATAAATGCAATTTAAACTATGGAACCACTAAAACTATTTCAACTAAAATCAAGAGCTAACAGAAATTGCTATCATCATATTGTTCAACAGTGTTTTGGAGAGATTTGCAAATGTAGAAAAATAACAATGTTAAGGAAATGAGTATACATTGGAAAAGAAAAGACATGGCTTTGGGCAAACAATATATCTAGAGAAATCAAGGTACTCTTGATTAAAGCAAATAAACCAAAACGAGAACAAAGCATAACTGTACAACAGTAACAAAATGAAATAAAGGCAAAACCAAACCCAAAACTACTAGAATTAATAAGAAAATTTGGTGAAGTGATTGGGGACAAAATGAAAAATCGATACATTTTCTTTATTAGCACTCCACAACTAGAAATGGCGAAATAGCCCATTAACAAAGACCTTATTTTCCATTATTGAGCCTGTCCACACTCGGGCGTTGCTGCCCTTAAAAGGGGGCATTGTGATTTGAACTCGTCAAAAGGAAACATATGAGGGATCATGGGAGGTCAAGGATATGTGACTAAGGTGAGGGGGACAAGCACGGAGTAAGGGTGTTTGTGGCATTCGTTACTTGGCAATACAAAAAAAATCAAATTTTACTTTTTTTTAAAGGTCAAGGCAGGAGCAATTTTTTGTCTTTGCTGCTATTGCCAAATACTATGATTATACCTATTTTTTTCATATGTGGACTCTCTTATAATAGTTGTTTGCTGCCCTTGTGCACCAAGCGAACATCATAAATCGTGTTCCAGGCTTGGCTCAAAGAAGGAAACATTCACCAAGATGCCATGCGTGCTAATCTTTTAATATCTTCTCTGACTTTCTCCTATTTACTACCTCTTATTATATAACCTGCCATATGTCAAAATATACGGGAGGTGGGGAAACACTTTAATATTTATATTGCTGGACCTTCACATTTTTTCTTTTTTTTTTTTTTGTGGTACGCGGGCCTCTCACTGTTGCGGCCCCTCCCGCTGCGGAGCACAGGCTCCGGACGCGCAGGCTCAGCGGCCGTGGTTCACGGGCCCAGCCGCTCCGCGGCATGTGGGATCTTCCCGGACCGGGGCGCGAACCCGTGTCCCCTGCACCGGCAGGCGGACCCCCAACCACTGCGCCACCAGGGAAGCCCCACATGTTTTCTGATGATCTTTGTCTATATTACCTTCAATTAATAAATTTCCAGTGATTCCAGATTTCCTGGTAACCCCGTAATATGTTGTCTTTGATTTGTATCTGAAAAGTCCTACGTTTCATAGATTTCCTACAACAAACAGTGAAAATCTTTATCTAGGGAGCAATAAAAATTGTTGGGGTGGGTGGTAGAGGGAAAGTATTCTAAAGCACTTGTTTCTAAACTTGGCTGTGTTTTTGAATCACTTGTGGAAGTATGTTTGGAATTAAAATGAAGTTTGGGCACTGAAAGGATTAAGCGTTTGCAATTTGGAAGATTTCCTTGTATAGGATGGTTGATGCCAAGTGCATTTATGTACTCAAATAACAATGGTTCTCAAGGCTGGTGTTTTAACAGTGTTGGGTAATGTTCAGTGGGAAATACAGAGGTGATTTTGCAGTTTGTGGGCACACATCATGAACCCTAGACAAAGCTCAGTAGTTCCAAATGCGAGTGTCATCAAGTGTATCTTCATGGAAGAAAAGATTCAGAAACGTTGCTATATAAGACTTTACCAATACACCTTTGTGCAGAGAATATCAATTGTGCAGAGAAACGAATATATGGCTCTGAGAAAGCATTCTGGCTGTATCCTAGGCTGCTCGATTTTTTATGACTTTAAATAAAATTGTTGAGAAAAAATTTAGGTTTTTGGCTTAGTTTTACTTGACATGGCTTTAAAAGAACCTATACATTTAAAAACATCTTAACATATGTGCAGGCAGTGTTACAATGAAAATATAAAAAATGGAAACTGTCTGGGCTGATGGGAATGTAGCCTAATACTGTATTCTGGTGATCAATCTGGTAGTAGTTAGATAGGAACATTGCACGCTGCTCGTTGGTACAGATCCTAAAGTGTCCCACGTGGTTCCGTAGGTAGGGAGACCGCACAGCCCGGTTTTCCTGAGCATGTCTGGTAATAGTAACCCCCATTCACTCTCAGAAGGGACCTGGCTTGGACAATATGGTCATCTAACCCGTAAGTGTACACGTATGAGAGTGGTCATTGCAGTGGTAGAGAGGCTTCTTCACAGGGAGAGGAAGTAGGGAAACACGATGGAAATATGCCCAGATTCTAAGTAGCAGTCAGAATCAAAAATTTAGATGTTCTTAACATAGGTTAATCTGAAAAACATGTTGCTTTGTCAAAAAGCAAATAGCCAACTGAAATATACACTACTTTATAAAATAAATGCAAAGAAAAGAGAACGATATGCATGTTGCAAGAGCATGGGTAAACAGAAAGATACACGTCAAACGCGTTACAACTGTTGCCTTAGGGGAGAGAGTGGAATGTGACTGGGCTATAGCATTGAAAGGGAGTAAAATAAACAAGGCAGTGCCTTGAACAGACCCAGTGCGAATAATGTGCTGTGAACTAAACTGGATGATTAAGACAGCACTCTGTAGCTGATGTCTAAAAAAAGTACCCTGTAGTCTATAATTATACTATACATGATACAGATATAAAAAATGTATCTTTAAAAATATTTTTTACAAGCCAGAATTAAAACATTATGTGTAAGCAACCCTGGTATGAGAAATTGGACGTAACATGAATATTAATGAAGCTTTGCCAAACTAGAGCCTTCTGTTTTAAGAATCTCTAATTTGAGAATTTATAAAGCTGTGGGCGGGGGCTTGGGGGGTGTGGCTGAAGGAATTGGACAGCCTCTGGATAGAAAAACTCGTCTTAGTTTTTCATCCACCCTCACAGCCAGCCCCTGAACAGCAGTAATTTTCCACAGCCTGTGTAATTATAAATGTAGCCTTTCATTTTCAGTACTCAGTCATCTCACACCTCAACTCTTTTAAGAAAATAAATACCTTAAGTTTGAATGTCTCCCCTGGAGCCTTAATGATACAGTTGGAGGACTTCACAAAGAAAGAGAAACTGTACTGATCTTCCCTATGGGCTTTCCGGGATTTCCCGGCAGGAGGCCTCGGCTGACAATTCCATCTAGATCTGGGGATGACCAAGGCTTGACAGTTGTCACTCACAATGGTGGTTGAAGTTCCATAGGCGGGCGTGCCCTCACCGCTTTTCCTGTGTGTCCATCTAATTCTGAATGCTTGGCAGGAGAATGTGGCTTTTCTGACAAAGAACAACCAATCTTCACTACAAAGAACATATGTCCCTGAATCTCCAACTAAACTGGAACAAATTCTCAATTCCAGTTGACTCAAGCATGCATGTTACTAGAAAAGTGGTCCCTTTTATGCAATTGCTGTTCAGGAGGAATTTTGAGGGCATCATGGGAATGCTGCAGGAGACTTTTCAGGAAGGCAGTTCTCTCTGCAACTAGTTTTTTTGTTTGTTTGTTTTTAACATAAGGAAATAACCTAATTATTTAGTGACCATTTTAATTAAAAATTAAAAAAAATTTTTTGCATGCGGGCTTTCTCTAGTTGCGGTGAGCGGGGGCTACTCTTCGTTGCGGCGCGCAGGTTTCTCATTGTGGTGTCTTCTCGTTGTGGAGCCCGGGCTCTAGGCGCATGGGCTTCAGTAGTAGAGGCATGCAGGCTCAGTAGTTATGGCTCAGTGGCTTAGTTGCTCCACGACATGTGGGATCTTCCCGGACCTGGGGTCAAACCCGTGTCCCCTGCATTGGCAGGTGAATTCTTAACCACTGCACCACCAAGGAAGCCCTAGTAACCATTTTAGAATACTACAGTTCCATTATCCTACTGGCCCTACAGAACAGTCATAATAGTAATAATGATAATAACAACACAGTAATATATAGTTCCTGAGTCCTTATAGTAATAGGCACTGTTTTAAGATTTTTATATGCCTACTTCATTTAGTCTTCTCAACAGTTCTGTGAGATAGATAGTGTCTGATCTCTAACAAATGAGGAAACATAGGCATAGTGACATACAGCAACTCTCCTGTGATCACACAGCTACCATGGCAGATGGAGGATGGGAAATTGGGTAGTCTGGTGTCAGGGGCGACTCTTTGGGCTAAAGTAACCTAGGGTTCATCCTAGGGTATGCTGTTCCTCTAATGTCTGGAAGCTTCAAGGTAGGATGGAAAGAGCATGTACTTTGGAATCAAACTGACTTGCAATTTTATTAAGATTTTGCTACTTTCCATTTACATAATTCTGGGACACGTGATTTGACCTCTGAACTTCAACATTCTCATTAATAAAATGTGAGTAATTGTACTGGTTCTAATCCTGCAAATGAGAGTTTTGTGTTTTAAACTAATATTAAATCTTACATTCTAATAATTATTGAAATTAAGAAAAAATTCAGACTAAGTAATGCATACAGAAGACATGATTATATTACTGCCATTTTGGGGTGAGGTAAACCATCTGGTTTTAGACTTAACATCAAATAGTGAGATAGACGCTGGTATATTGGAGCTTTGATTTAAGGGAGTTTGACAAATTATGCTGTGGATGGCAACATTTACTGAGCACGAACGATGTTCCAGGCAGTATATGAAGTGATTTATACTGTGTCACCTCGCGCGGTTCTCGTAAGAATTCTCACATTGTGTGATTAAGTATCACAATGTTCATTTTACAAAGGAGGAAACTGAGGCGTAGAGAAGTCAGTAATTAGTCTAACATCACGCAGCTAGTAAGCCACTGAGTCAGGATTTGAACTGATGTGTCTGTCTCCAACTCCTGTTTTCTTAATGCTTTTCTTAATGACTGCCTCTAAACTGAATCCAGTAATAAAATGATTCTTAAGGGTGTAAACTGGCCAGAAGAAAAAACGAAAATTAAAAAAGTTTCTTTAAATTAAAAAAGGAAGCATTTTTGTAAATTAAATAATTTATTAGGTATGTATCACCACATCTAACTTGTAAGTGTAATATTAGTCAACCCATTTAGAGCTGAGTTATACGTTTACAAGTAGACTGTTTTTGGAAAAAGATGCCTACGGTCAGAAAGATAATTAGAAATTCATACCACAGAGATCAAATGAACTGTAAGTTAAACCAAATAGCTTATATCTTTCAGTGACAGGAACAATTTGAAATAATGCAATGAATATTTTATTTTTCATTTAAATTTATCTCTGATATCTAAATGAGTGATTCCGAAATAAATTTGTGTGCAAATAAATGGTGAATCACCTCCTTTCTTCCAGGGCTCCCCTAAATTTTACTTGATTTTTGATCATGACTGTAGTAAAATCAATGACATTCCTAGTATTCTAAAATGTACTACAGGGCTTCCCTGGTGGCACAGTGGTTAAGAATCCACCTGCCAATGCAGGGGACATGGGTTCGAGCTCTGGTCCGGGAAGAGCCCACATACTGCGAAGCAACTGGGCCCATGCACCACAACTACTGAGCCTGCGCTCTAGAGCCCGCGAGCCACAACTCCTGAGCCCACGTGCCACAACTTCCGAAGCCCGCGTGCCTAGAGCCCGTGCTCCACAACAAGAGAAGCCACCGCGATGAGAAGCACGCACACCGCAACCAAGAGTAGCCCCCACTTGCCGCAGCTACAGAAAGCCCGTATGCAGCTACGAAGACCCAATGCAGCCAAAAATAAATTTAAAAAAGGCCACAAGTCTAATCTTATATTCAAGAAAACAAGATCGCTTTATAGAAATAACAGGAGAAACTTCTTATTTGCTGATTTGTAGAAATGTGCAATCTGATTATCCCGAAATAGGACACAAGATTTTTTTTTTTTTGCGGTACGCGGGCCTCTCACTGTTGTGGCCTCTCCCGTTGCGGAGCACAGGCTCCGGACGCACAGGCTCAATAGCCATGGCTCACAGGCCCAGCCGCTCCACGGCATGCGGGATCTTCCCGGACCGGGGCACGAACCCCTGTCCCCTGCATCGGCAGGCGGACTCTCAACCACTGCGCCACCAGGGAAGCCCAGGACACAAGATTTGAGGTTAATAACCTTTTTGGAAAAATACCTATGTAAAAGTCATTTGCCATGTTATTGTCATTGAATTTAAATTGTAGATACAATAAATGGGAACTAGACCGAAAATATATTTCTCTTAAATCCACTGTTTAGTTTCAACAAAATAACAATTTGTCGTTTCAATTTGTCATTTGGAATTAATGTAATTTTTATATTATATAAGAACAGAAAGTATATGTTTATATACCTTATTCATATTTAATTTTTAGTGGTGTCCACATTACATTGACACTGGAATAAAATTTAAGTCCATATTGTGAGTCTGTGAGAACCTTTTCCTTTGAAAGAAACATCTACTAACCACAAGAATATGCCCAGTCAAATATTTTATTATTTTTCAGATGATAAATATGTAAGCATTTTTAGCTGAAGAATTTAGCCATAAATTATATGTCATTCAAACTCAGTTGTATGAAATATCCTGAGGGACAGTATTTGCAGAAGTATATTTCTAGCCTTTCATGAGACATCTGCATCCTAGATTCATGCATGTATTAATGCTCATTTGCATATGGAGAGATAAGAAATTTGCACATTTTTGAAAATTTTGTCTAGCAAAAATCTGAAAGCAATCATCGTGTAAAAATCAGTAGTGCCTTTGAGTCTCCAGAGCGTTTCAGTTGGATTTTTACCCCAGTTTTATTTTCTCCAACGAGGGCTGCTTCATCATCTGCCGTTTCCTAAAAAGGAGCCCCTGGAACCCATCTCCAGTCATGCTGTGATTTTTTTTTTTTTTTTTCCATTTGAAATCTAGGCTACCTTTTGACTTTCTTCTATAAAGGCAGGAGAGGAGAGCGATGGACATAGGGATTCAGTGGTGATGATACGTAATTCTTCGCTTAATCTGCTTTGCAACTTTACTGTGCAGCTCGAGGTATTGTCTAGTCTTCTATAGGTATATATCTAATCTGGGGATAAAAATTGAGAAATAAATGAGGTAAAAATAAGCATTGTTCAAAGTAGCTTTTTTTTTTTTTTGCTGCCTTAGAGTTTGGGAATGATTGCTCTCTGTGCCGGCATTTGAGAGAGAAATTTGGCTATGACGGTTTTTCTTGTTATTTTTATTAAGTGAACAAAAAAGGATGGTAGCAGTTCAGCCACTGGGGTGTTGGAACAGCAAATCGAGGGGCCCCCAAGGACCTCGATACCCATTTTTGAAGTTCAATTCTAGTCACTAGGATTAGAGCAGCCCTTCCAGAATGAGGGTCGCAAATGCATTTGTGATTTAGGCTGTTTGTGTGCACACGCTGTCAGGGAAGCAATTGACTGTTATTGAACAGAACTGCTGATTTTCTCTTTGTTCCGTGTTTTTCCTTTTGTTTTGGTCGTTTCTGAATGGTAAAGTCTGACAGCAAGTAAAAAAACAATACTAGTTACGTGGAAGAGAGAGGAACGTGGAGACGGAAAAAGAGCAAATGAGGGAGAAAAAAGAGGCAGCTTTTCAGTTTCATATGGCATTGATTTTAGTCTTGAGTAACGTAGTTTCATTGAAAACATATTTATTGAACATGTACGATGTAATAGGCTTTGTTAATTGATGTGGGGTGCAAGTTAGGCAAGATGAAAAACTGTGTCATCAAGGAGCTCGTTCTCCAGTGTGGGAGGCAGAATAGAAGAATGTAATCACCAGTTTTCCTAAAGTTGGCCACATCCGCAGCTTCTCCAAGGGTTAGCCCTCACCATGCCCATGGTACCCTTCCCTGGTCATAGCTAGTTGAGGGGAATAGACACAGAGCCCAGAGGAAGCCAGTCCGTCGACTAAGCAGCAACTCAAGATTCATCAGGCCGGATCTTGAATGAGTGAGCCTGTTATCAGAATCTCTCTAATCTATCGGCAATGCTCTCCAGCTTCTCTCAAAAATATATATGTCAAATCTGCTTCCTTCCCTCTGCTACCATCCTACCTAGTGGCAGGTGTTGCCATGGCCTCCCACTTGGTTTCTCCATTTGCAGCATCTTACCTGTAAAGTCCATTCTCCAGTTAGACTTAGAGTGATGCTTTAAAAACATTATCAGATCGTGTCATTCTTCTACTTAAAGGATCTCAGTGGTTTCCCTTTGTATTGGCTTGGCCAAAAAGTTCGTTCAGGTTTTCCATAAGATGTTACGGAAAAACATAAATGAACTTTTTGGCCAACCCAATACTTGGGAACGACTCCGTAACACAATCCCTCCCATTTTCAGCCCCCGGGGTTCCTTCTTCCTCATCACTCCTCTCATGGGCTCTCTATCCTCCAGCCACTCTGGCCTTGTTTCAGTTCCTCCAGGATGTTAAGGTGATTTCTACATCACAGCCTCTGCACGTGATGCCCTTACTTGCGCGTTACTCTTCTGTTCACCCTTCACGTGCTGGCTCCTCTGAATATTTTTAAGCTCAGCTTAATTTTCTTTTAATGTTTTGTGTATTTTATTTTATCTATTTATTTTTGGCTGCATTGTGTCTTCGTTGCTGCATGCGGATTTTCTCTAGTTATGGCGAGCGGGGGCTACTCTTCGTTGCTGTGCATGGGCTTCTCATTGCGGTGGCTTCTCTTGTTGCAGACCGTGGGCTCTAGGCACGTGGGCTCAGTAGTTGTGGCTCATGAGCTTAGTTGCTTCCCGGACCAGGGATCGAACCTGTGTCCCCTGCATTGGCAGGCGGATTCTTAACCACTGCACCACCAGGGAAGCCCCTAAATTTTATCTTTAGCAGATGCCTTTCCACAACACCCCAGCTAAGGTAAGTTCCACTTCTAACTCTCACTGCACCCTGGGATTTTCTTCTCAACACTTTTTTTGGGTACAGTTTCAACTACACACAAACACATACATGCACACACACCCACACACATTCTTACTTAGGTACTCTCTGATGGTCTCACTAGATTGCAAGTAGTAGTATCGTCGACTGTAGACCCTGCCCCGTATACAGTGCTTATACACAGCGCTTATATCTGTATGAGAAGGACAAAAAATGTACTCAGTAAGTAAGGAAATTTATATTAAGACACACAGAAATTGTCTCTCAGTGGGGAATCTGGGAGTTAGCAGATAATAATGCCCTCAGTTGAGGTGGCCATTTTCAGTCCTCAGTCAGCTTAGCGGTGTCACATAGAGGCTGACCATGAAAGTTTGTTCTGGAGTCAAAGACATCTGGGTTCATACTCTAGCTCCACCACTTACTAGCAGGGTTACCTCAGGCAAATCAATCTCTATGAATTCCCTTTCCTAATATCTAAATGGAGGTAATAATGTCTTCTCTACAAGATTGTTGTAAGGGTACATACTCATGTGTGCAAGGTAATTGTCATGAATAATAATGAATACCATTTATTGAATACTTCTTCACGCCAGGCCCTAGGCTGAGAACTTCACAGAGCTGTCTCACTGGCTCTCTATCAATCCTGAGAGATGCAAACCGTCATCCTCATTTTACACATGAGGAGCTTGAAAAAGAGGATACATTTAGGGTCATATAGCCAGGAAGTTGCAGAATCAGGATGAACTCAGGACTTTTAATTAGAAAATCTGATCTTGCAAGCTCTAAGCTTATACTAGCTTCCATATGGTACATGGAGGAATACTTCCAAATGGAAGTAAGGAGTTATTATTTATGATGTAAGTGTAGTACTTAGTATGAGGTAACATGTGACTCCTAAAAGGGAGGCCGTTGCCTTCTTTTGCTTTCTACATCTAGTCCCATGAGGCCCAGTTGAACTCTGTACCCTCTCCTTCCAATTACCAGATTGTTCTACTGTCTGTAGTTTTTGGTGAAATACTCTCTTGTTTGTTGCATCTTCTCTTGGTCATGGTGGATTGTTTTTTTTCTTGAGGTTTGTAATTTTTTCTTGTAAAATCATCTTCTGTGGGTGTTGTTCCATTCTGGGAACTTTCCACGGGCATTGAACTGTGGAAGTGTCCTCGCCAAATAGATGTCCATTTGCTTTTGCCTGGAGTCTACGGATCTAACAAGGTAGACCAATTTTTATTTTGCGGTTTCTTTATAACAGAGGTGATGCAAGTTTAGACTCAAACCCATCCTGGCATAGGCCTCAGATTTTGACTTGTGGCTGAAACAACCTCAGTAACATGGCAGTTTTCCTTGTAGCTTTCTTTGGACTAACGGTCAAAATTCTTGTTGTCTCATTTTCATAGATGGGCCAGATCTTTGAGGCTGTTGGATTTTTTTTTTCAGATTTGAGATGGATTTCCTTTTTTTTTTCTTTTACAGGCCAAAGACTACTTATGTTCTCCAGGTATAGATGTTAGAACCACAGCCTCTGCCCGCTGAAGCCCTTACCTGGGGCCGAAACCCTTATGGGCACCATCCTCTGCTTATTATATTATTGGCTTTCCCATCACGCATTGTTTCTATAACCTAGATCCTCTTCATCTTTCTTTTGTGGGTAGCTATGTATTTGATTTTTTTATGTGTGTTTTATTTTATTCAGAATTTCCATGTATTATTGTGAGAGGGGAGCTAAATTACATCATCTCAGTCCATCGTGCTACCAGAAGTCCCAAAGCGTAGAAGCGTGAAGTGAATGATTTCCTGTGTGTGGATGAAACATGTTGTGTACAGGCGTAGAGGAGCTCGTGTGGCTAGAAAGGTAGGGTGGAGCTAGAGAAGCCACGCAAAGGGATGAGCTTTATTCTGTAAACCATGGAGCGTCACAGAAGACTTCTGAATAAGTGTATACTCTTACGAAGTCTATCTTTTTAAGAAATGAACTTGATGGTACCATAAAGAATGAATGGAGAACCGAGAGATCAGTGACATGGAAACAGAATGGCGTTGAAAATGTCTAAGACAAAGATAGTTGAGAGTCTGGCCCAGACGCTGGAAACAGAAGGGAGAGGATAAACCCAGGAGAAAAGGAAGAGATACACTCTGCAGCACTTGGAGACTTATTGCATAGGACAGAAGAGGGAGAGGGAATCAGAGACAACGCTCAGGCTTCTGACCTGGAGGATTAGAAGTCTAGATGGTTGGATTTAGAATACTTTTTTGGAAATATAGGTTATCACTGAAAATAGGCATGGCATTGCCCCATTCCCATGCTGTAAATATCCCAATTTATGGTGGCATCTAGGAGAACCCAAGACTGTGGCATGGCTGGGTAGGTAGGCAGTGTAATGGGCTGGTGGCTTGACTTCTAGCTCGAAAGTAATGTTTAGCAGATTATGTTAAGTGCAGCTAAGCTAGGTAGAAATCTTCCAATGTTGTGAATTCCATACTTATTCTTAAACTGTCAGGAAGTGGGGTTTGATGCCTTTAGCTCCATTCATGTTAACTGCATCCTCTGGTCTCCCTATTTTTTAATGTGTGGCTTTCTAAGGTGAGTAGTTTTTTCTCTTCTCTGTCTGGGGATGAAATATTTGGTCTATAGGTGGAGAGAAGTGAAATTCAATGAAACCATACAAAATGACTGCAAAAAAAAGAACCCCACCGTATGTTAGCAGTTTATAAACATTTTGTGCTGACAGAGCTCAGCAAGCCTGGACAGAAATACCAGCATAAATCTGATTATAAGGCTTCCTTCACTGCAGCGGGAACTGGCTCAGCGAAGGGAATCAAAAGAATAACCTTTTATAACGTATCCTTTCCCTTTTTCTTTTCAGGAGAGGTGTTTGGTAGGAAATACACAGAGTTTGCCATATTGTACCAGTGCAAACCCATAGGATTTCTTTGTTTTATAGAACTGTTTCCGCAATGGCATTTTTAAGCTGAGAAAGCTTTGAACATCAAGATCTTTTCTAAAAAACAATCCTACTGAGAGTCAACCGTTTATCAATTGTGCCCAAAGAACCCTGAACTGGGAGTCAGGAGCCGCTACCCATTGGGACCTCAGTTTCTTCATTTGTAATATGAGGGCCACAGAACAGATTAGTGGGTCCCAAATGCTGGACAGTGATGAGACCACATTCAAACCCCTGAAAACTCTGAAATCTTTCCAGGTGGAACTCTGAGGTTTTGATTTGTAAGACTAGGGTGTATGTCAGGGATCTTCAGTTTATAAACTTCCCCTGGGGATTCAGATATGCAGCTAAGGTTGGGAACCATGGTCCAGGTGATTCCTATTGTTTTATTTTTAAAGTTCTTTTGAAGAAAACCCTCAAACTTAAAAAAAATTCCAGGAGGGTACAAGGAATTCCCTTATATTCTTCATCCAGACTTACCACCAATTGCTAACATTGTCACACATGTGCTCTGTGTGTGCATATATATGCATTTTTATTAATAGTTTTTCTAAACCATTTGAGAGCAAACTATAGACGTCATGATACTTCACCTCAAAATACTTCAGCATGCATCTTCTTAGAACAAGGACATTCTCTTTTATAATCATGGTATAAAGATCAGGTTTAGGAAATTTGACATTGATTCAATATTATTATCTAGTATACAATCGATTTTTAAAATTTACTGATTTTTCCCTATATTCTTTATATCTAGTTGATTTTTTAAATATTTTTTAAAGTATAGTTGATTTACAATGTATTAATTTCTGTACAGCAAGTGATTCAGTTATACATATATATTCTTTTTCATATTCTTTTCCATTATGCTTTATCACTTCCCTGTGCTATACAGTAGGACCTTTGTTGTTTATCCTTCCTATATATCTAATGGATTTTAAAATACATTTAAAAAATGTTGAAAAAAAATGTTGAGATCACCACGTAACTTATAGAGAAGTTGAAAGAATTTTATTCCTGAACCATTTGAAAGTAAGTTACCAGTCTGATGTTCTATTGCCACTCTAGTGTATATTTCCAACAAAGACTTTCTTGTATATAACAACAGAACAGTCACCAAATGGAGGAAGTTAATATTGATACATTATTATGTATTATTATTATGTATCAATCAATATTGGTACATTATTATTATCTAGTCCTCAGATTTGCCAGTTATCTCAATATTATCTTTGAAAAATGTCCAGTTCAGACTCACGTGTTACATTTAGTTGCCATATCTCTTTAGTTTTTCCCACTCTGCAATAGTGTCTCAGATTTCCTTGATATTTTTGAAGATGGCAGCCCATTTATTTTGCAGAATGCCCTTCAGTATGGGTGTGTCTGATGTTACTTCGTGATTCAGATTATGCATGTTTGTCAGGGATGTTGCAGATGTGATCCTGTGTTCTTTCCATTGCGTCGTCTTAGGTGGCACACAGGTTTGACGTATTACTGCCAATCTTCACGTGGATCGCTTGATGAAGGTGGCACCTTCCAGGCTTCTCCACTGCAGAATTACTCGTTCTCCCTTTGTAACTAATGAGTATTTTGAGGGGAGCTCCTTTGAAACTATGTAAATGTCTCATTCATCATTAGACATTTAATTTATTCATTCACGGATTGATGGTTTCCTATTATATTCAGTGGGTGATAATCTGTCACCATCATTATTTTGATACCCCAATTTTCCTGATTTGGCAGTAGAAGCTGCTTCAGGCTTTGACATGTGTCCCTATCATTCTTGGAGTATTTCCTTGCTCTCTGCTCTAAAAAGATGTTCCAGAATCATCTTACACTTTCTCTCCCCAGACCTGGATTCAGGTTGCTCTTTTAGCAGCCCTGGTTCTTTTTACTGGAGAATGGTATTCAGGAGCCCAGATATGGGCCATAAGTATGCTTATGCTGTTGGCACGTTGCTGCTACTAGTGCTAGGGAAAATGTGTCTCTGTGTGTGTGTGTATAGATACTCACATGTGTATATATACATATATATAACCACATATACACATATATCTACACATATATGTTTGTACCTGATATGTATACAAAATACCAGTTCATCATCCCACACACGTATTCAAATATTCAAATACCTATTTACATCTCTATCATTTGTCTGTCTGTCTGTCTATCTATCTATCTATATACATCTATTGAAAAACACAAGTTCACACCATGCCTCCAATTCTTACTCAATGCAGTATCACAGGGCCATTCTACTTTTCTTACTTTCTGTATTTGTAACCCACATTTCCAATAGTGAGGAACCTATACCCACTCTCCTCATTTGTTTATTCTTTGATCTGTATTAGTCAATCTCCTATCTCTGCTGCCATTTCCTCACCCACATCGAGACCCTCCTCCACTGCTTGGGCTCAAACACCTCCCACCGTGCCTCTCCCCCCCCCACCCCAGGGAGGCCCTTGTTACTCTCCTCGCGGTCTGATATCCACCCCAGGCTGTCCCCCCTGTGGATCCCTCCTCTCCTTGCTGGGGCTCAGTTGCTCCGTGTGGGTGCGGACACTGTCTACACTTCTCAGGCTCTCCCTCACCAACCACCTGATCCTCAAGTGAGGCTCACCTCCCACTGCTTGAGCTCTGACACTCCATACAGGCTGCCCCATCTTGGGTTACCTTCCTGGCTCTGGTCCGGTTCTGACACCCCTTTCTGGGCCCTGGGGGCTGCTCCTACCCTGATACAGGTGCCTACTTGTTCTGCCCAAAAGGAAAAGTTGCCCCCTTTCTGCTCCTTGCAATTTAACAATGAAGAAGGTTAACTAGGTAGTACAGACTTTATTCACCCAGAATCCAGGACTGTGGAGCAGGGGAGAACATTAAGTAAAGGCTGTTTAAAAAAATGAATCATAGAATATCAAATGACCTGGAGAAATAATAGTCATTACTTAAAATTCTGTATAAGTTGAATTGCCAATGCTTGATGGACAAAATCTCATTATATTTGAGCAGTATTTCTAACTTTATTGTAACTCTGAAAGGCTGAATCTGATTTAGGATTATAGAGAAAAGATCACCATACAAAGGTCTTGGAAACTTATTTGGAGCAGGAGGTATTTCATACCAGATTTCTTGAAGGAAGACTTACAGTTCAGAAGTGTGAACTACTCATGCTAACAAAAAGAACTCTCCTTACCTCCCTTAGGGATTCACCATCAGAAAATGCCTTTAGTGGTAAAAGGATGGATTTTGTTAAGGACAGGAAGAAATTGTGACCTTAAGAAATGTGACTTATTGGAATGGGTAACCATAGAACGTGAAGATCTTGTATGGAGATATTTGAAGAGATAGGACTCCGGGGATAAAGCTGGAGGCTTAAGGCACCCTTTGGTGTTTTGTACCACTTAAGCCGACACCAGTTTGGTGCTTGTAAACAAAAAAGATTTAAAAAAAATTTTTTAATTGAAGTATAGTTAATTTACAATGTTGTATTAGTTTCTGGTATGCAGCAAAGTGATTCAGTTATACATATATATGTTCTTTTTCATATTTTTTCTATTATAGTTTATTATAAGATATTGAATGTCGTTTTCTGTGCTATACAGTAGAACCTTGTTATTTATCCATTTTTTAGATAGTAATAGTTTGTATCTGCTAATCCCAAACTCCTAATTCATCCCTCCCCACCCCACCCCCATTCCCCTTTGGTAACCATAAATTTGTTTTCTGTGCTCATTAGTCTGTTTCTCTTTTGTAAATAAGTTCATTTGTATCATATTTTAGATTGCACATATACATGATAATCATGATATTTGTCTTTCTCTGACTTACTTCACTTAGTATGATAATCTCTAGGTTCATCCATGTTGCTGCAAAGGGCATTATTTTATTCTTTTTTATGGCTGAGTAGTATTCCATATATATATATATATATATATATATACACACACACACATATATATATATATATCACGTCTTCTTTATCCATTCATATGTCGATGGACATTTAGGTTGCTTCCATGTCTTGGCTATTGTAAATAGTGCTGCAGTGAACACTGGGGTGCATGTATCTTTTCAAATTAGAGTTTTCTCCAGATATATGCCCAGAAGTGGGATTGCTGGATCAAGGTTTATTTTAAACACTGGAAGCCTCATATATGTTATCCATTAGATTATTTTCTGTATAAATAAGTGATAGATTTTGATGAAGTCAATAATTATAAAACCATAGTTACAGTAGTTGCAAGTATCTGTTCTTGAAGGCGTGCTCTTTTGTTAGTTGTGGCATTATCAAATGAATAAAAATGATGATTATAAAGAACTCATGAGACCTTTGCCTTGATTCCAATTACTGGGACCGGAGCTGCCGTCTGTGGCCTCATGGATTGTGTCCTGGAATTTCCAGGGGGCACTGTTCACACAGACTGTGATGTGAAAAGCGCCCCGGAGGTGTGCAATGAAGCATCTCTGAAAGGGCTACGTGCCATCACTTGTCTGCTTCCCTCATACTTAAGCTGCAGAGAAAAAGGGCTTGGACCCAAGAAAGGCAGAGAGATTATTGACACTGACTGTAGACTGAGCCTGTCAACAGGCTTCTTCTCTGGTCTAAAGCCCAGGTCCAGAGCCCTTGGAGGAGATGTCAACACTGCCACTGAATGTGTGTGTGTGGATACCCTGGCATTTAAACAGTTTAAACTGCAAGAACTTTGCGTGTCAGTGACAGGAATTAGAAAGGAAACAGCTCTTTGCAGTGTTTTACTGAATTAGCAAAGCAGCATGACCTTTGAGCTAGTCTTTGGGACGCCAGCCTGCCAGCCCTGCTGATGCAACATCTGTAGAATTCCAGGGAGTCCATTTTGAGCTCGTTAAGGAGGAACTCTGCCAGATTAAATCCCTTTTTCCATTAACAGAAGAGGGAACACTTGCTGTAAAGCCAGTCTTAACCAGCAGAGGGATTTGAAACATTCGGCAAGATCATTTCTGAAATATAGGCTGAGTTCTTGAGTCTTGCTGCATTGAGGCCGTAGCCAGCCATAGGCCATGGACCCCGAGCCATGCAAGAGGGTAAGGCTTGAGTTGGGCTGTTTCAAATGGCTTTCTGTCTTCACTTGGACGCATTTTTGACATCGATTAAGAGAATTAAGTAATTAACATGTTGATCAGTTAGTGACAATTGGTATTGATACTATGACAATTGCTATATGATAGAAATGATAGCACTTGATGAATACTGATGATTATGGACCACGCACTGCTTTGGGCTCATTCCGTGCATTATCTCACGTATTCCTCACGTCTGCTCTGTGAGATAGTTCGTCACATCTCAGGTGTCTTCAATTGTGAAATCACAAGGTAGGAGACCTTCATGTAAATCTGGGACCTCCACCTTCTGGATGAGGGTAAATGAAAGAAATTCCTCACCCAGAAGAGTAAAGAAGGAAGACTTTCATGGTTCAGTCTTGGCAGTGGGTGGAGAAAGGGTAGAAAATTCTCCTGTCGGGAGCACGTGAAAATCCTCTCTGGCAGGACTTGACTTCCGTTCAGTCGAACAGCATTTCTAAGATACCTCCTGATTTCAGAAATGTTAAAATGTAAAAGTTTTTGTTTTCCAGTGAGTGAAATAGGGTATTTTTATCAGCTCCACTTTAAAAAAAAATTTATTAATTTATTATTTTTGGCTGTGTTGGGTCTTCGTTACTGCGCGCGGCGAGCGGGGACTACTCTTCGTTGCAGTGCGTGGGCTTCTCATTGCGGTGGCTTCTCTTGTGGAGCACGGGCTCTAGGCACGTGGGCTTCAGTAGTTGTGGCACGCGGGCTTCAGTAGTTGTGGCGCACAAGCTTAGTGGCCCTGCGGCATGTGGGATCTTCCCGGACCAGGGCTCAAACCAGTGTCCCTTGCATTGGCAGACAGATTCTTAACCACTGCGCCAACAGGGAAGTCCCCAGATTGGTAGTTTTTGAAGATAAACTTTTATCTCCTCAAGGTGTTTTTCTAGACCCTAATTTTATTTCTTTCCTTATTGATTTGTTTTTATTGCAAAGTTAAATTGAAAGATAATGAAAGTATATCATTTTTGGCTTGCTTTGGGATGTTCTCATATTAGTATTTAAATAGCATTTTCAAGAACATAATGTGGTTACGGCACCATGTGATGAAATTGGCCCTCCTAAAGACTGAGATGCTTCTCGGTCATTCAGGTTAATGAGATTATTGCTTCTAGTTTAGATAAACAGAATTAATGAACTCCTGCTGAGTAGGAACAATTTCTGTAGTTTTCTTCTTTTTAAACTCCGTAAAAGAGAGTGGGCCACTGGTTTCATACATTTGTGTTACTGGGCTTTTCATTACAGTATACATTTTTACATTTACTTTATCAGTAGAGTTCTTTTTTTTTCTTTTTCCAAAATATAGAGGCATGTTAGTGGCTCTTACATGTTTCCTAAACGCTCTCTAATTTGGGGCATACAAACTATTGATTGCTCTTCGTTTTCTTATTTCCACAAAGTCAAGTACTTTCTTAGCTGGGCACAGGATATGTAAGGTACCATCCCTGCTCCGAAATATCTTACATTCTGGGGTTGAGACATATGTACAAACTCACTGTAAGTGTGATATGTTGTGAGATAGGGTTTGTATAAAGTTATCATGGGCAGGACGGAAAATAACCCGTAGTTCAAGTAGGGTTGATGGAGAAGTTATTTAAACAAGGCCATCGCAGATGAGTAGACATTTACCGCGTAGAACGGAGGACCCAAACGTGCAAAACAACGGCGTGCCTGCGTGGTGATGCCGGTCCGTGGACGATGCGGTGCGTGGGCTGCGGTGGCGCTGCCCTGGATGATGAAGCGACCTGGAGGGTCTGCAAAGCAGCTGGGATCACGTTCGCAGGAGTTTCCTATGATACCAAACATGCTGGTCATGGTCACTTCAGGAAACCTTTCCAGGCTTTTCGGAACCATTTTCGTTTTTACGTGCCTTGTCTGTTTTGTGAGCTTTTATATTTTCACTGGGGCGCCCGCTTTGTGATAGGAAAATCACAGAGAGGGGAATTTTCTACTGAAGGGTTCGTCCTGGCACCAGCTGGGGTGCGCAAAGCTCATTAAGCTCACAGTTTTGAAAGCACACACATGATTTACTGGTTAGGAAATGTGCCCAGGGACCTGAAGGGCTCAAACACTGAGGGATGGTTGTTAAGAGTTTTCTCTCCGTGTTCCCGGGACATTGCTGTGCTGGGAAATGGTGAAAAAAGTGCTAATGAAGGGTGCCAGGAGAACCCTCCAGTTCGGGCTGTCATCCCGGGGAAGGTCTGGAGGGTGTAATGAGGAGAACAATCAAGTTGCTATAGTCTGAAAAGGTTAAAGAAGCTTCAGGGATCCCTATTTGTGCTTTTTGAGTATGGGAATGTCGTACCAGTAATAAGCAATATGCAATCCACAGACAAAGAAGCGATGAGTCCTCTGCCCAGCTTCACGATGGATGGCAGACGAGCCTGTGAATCTTTTCCTTTGAGGTTGAACTGAGTCACAAAGACGCAAGCCAGTGGGGAGTGAATCTTGTCACTCTGTCAGCAACATTTACTGAGTTCTCACCATTCACATGCCACGTGATTAGGCTTAAACAAGCCCTCAAAATTTTAGAACACATACCCTGTGATGTCTGTGAGCAGCTTTGAGTTACTAGCCTAACCAAACTCCACTCTGCTTTTGTTGAGGTTTAGATTTGGAATAGATCATAAATTCCACAGAACAAAGGTTTTGCCTTGGATAGAGCAAGGAAGCCACGAGGGGAGGTAATCTCATGTCATCATACCAAGAAGTCTTATTCAAGCTGTTGAAATGGTTCCATATTTCGTCCATGATTTTGGTACTCTTCGGATTCCATTTGTAACGTATTGCATGCATTTGTAATGTAATGACATATAATAGGTGTCATTCGTAATAATAATGTAATGAATACCTATTATATGTCAGGCACTGCCTTCTACACTGGAGCTATAAGTTTGAGAAATAACTTGTCTAAGAATAGTTTGTTTCTCTAGAATTTTACCGTCTGTGTGGTCTTCCCTAGACAGAGTGCTAAATGACACCCTAGGACTCTTCCTACCAGGGAAAAACACAGAAGAAATATCTCCAGCATGTTTTCCACCCAATCCATCCAGGGCAGTCTCGTAAGACGTGGCGGAATCCGAATCCTGGGAGCGCATGAGCTAGATGGGCATGGAAAACACCCTCCCTGGTGGTTCTGATTCCCTCCCTGCCCAAACTCCTTGCCTGTGTAAGAACTTCTGCTTCTCAAACTTTGAAGTATAGTCTATTAAAAAATAATTAAAGAAGACAATTGAGGTGATACAAAGAACCTGTATTTAACACTTCATGAAGTGGACAGTCTCCATCCAGAGAGTATAGCAAAATAGGGCAGAAGCAAGGAAGGTTTCTTAGGGTAAAGAATGAAGAATTGGAAGAGAAAAATAGAGAAAATCTGATTGGCTGCGGCCGTACAGTCAACCTTGTTTGGGGTGAGAAGGGGCAAGCAAGTAAGCCCAGGGTTGGCTTGGCATTTGGGGGTTGGCTCACAGAATATCCTACATTTCTGGTCAAGCAGAATATTTACAGGGACATGAAAGTTACCTAGGTTTAAGTGCTGACACAGTACCCCAGGCAGGAGCAGCTCCATCTTGGGCTTAGGAAGTCATTCCAACGACATGAATCACCTTGGGATCTTGTTAAAATGGAGATTTCGATTCTGTAAGTCTGGATAGGTGTTGAGATTCTGCACTTCTTCTAGGGGATGCCGACGGTCCTGGACTGCAGAGCACGCTCAAAGAGCTGTTGCATGAAAATGTCCTTAGACGAGCGCTTGACTACTCTACACCACTTCAAGCCAGTTCTCTTCCAGGGGCTATTGGTTCTTATTGATAAGACATCATGAGGTAAAATAAACAAGGAAAAATATATCATGGCCAGGTAGAGAGACAGAGTTTCAGAAATACTTAGATGTGGTGCAAAACTGACCTTTCTGAGAAGATAAATCTTGGGGAGGAAACCACGTGAAAGAGGCAAGTGATATTTTGAATCAATACTGAAACGTGACTGCAGTAGCATGTGGCCTGGAGATGAGAGTGGATAAGCAGTGGTTTTCACTCTGGGGATGTGACTTATCTTCCGGGCTAGCCAACATCAGTGTTTTTCTGGGTTTCTGGTTAACATAGCTTACTGAAAGGGAAGCGTAGCACTTGTAAGCTTTTAAATTATGACCCAGCAATCCCACTACTGGGCATATACCCTGAGAAAACCATAAATCAAAAGGACACGTGCTCCCCAATATTCACTGCAGCACTATTTACAATAGCCAGGACATGGAAGCAACCTAAATGTCCATCAACAGATGAATGGATCAAGAAGATGTGGCACATATACTCAATGGAATATTACTCAGCCATAGAAAGGAACAAAATCGGGTCATTTGTAGAGACGTGGATGGACCTAGAGTCTGTCATACAGAGTAAAGTAAGTCAGAAAGAGAAAAGCAAATATCGGCTATTAACGCCTATATGTGGAATCTAGAAAAATGGTACACATAAACCTACCTCCAGGGCAGGAATAGAGATGCAGACATAGAGAACAGACATGCGAACACAGTGTGGGAAGGGGAGGGTGGGACGAATTGGGAGATTAGGAATGACATATATACACTACCATGTGTAAAATGGCTAGCTAGTGGGAACCTGCTATAAAGCAGAGGAAGCTTAGCTCGGTGCTCTGTGATGACCTAGATGGGTGGGATTGGGGGTGGGGGAGGGAGGTCCGAGAGGGAGGGCATATATGTATACATATAGCTGACTCACTTCATTGTACGGCAGAAACTAACAGAACATTGTAAAGCAATTATACTCCAATTAAAAAAAAAAGGGAGCAGAAATCATGAGAGTTGCAAAATATTTTCTAACGTTTGTGCTACTCAGCAAGTTGATGATTTGATTCACCCATCCCAAGTGGACACCCCTGGGGGGAGGGGGAAGTAGAGTTTTTGCAGAGGTAAGTTTCCTAAGGATTTTAAACAATGGATTTACCTTTGGGAGTGTGAGGCCTCATTGTAAACAGACTCTTGCTGCATTCACACCAGCAGTCCTGGATTAGTGAAGAGCTTCCCTTGTGGGTGCCCAAACCCGTTTTTCACAAACGGCTGAAACTGTGTCATCAGCAACCTGGAGTCTGACAGAAAGCTGCAGAGAAATCAGGACCCATTTCTCTTTGTCTCGAGCCCTGTGCTGACCTAAATGTTCCTGTCTCCTAAGGAAGTGTTTATCGGACCTTGTCAGTGTTTACAGGTTGTTACCATGCTTGCACCTGACATTCTAAACATATTTTTCTCCTTTTCTCTTAAATTCTTTTTTTTTTCATTTTTCATTAGAGATCAGTACTTCTAGTGATTCTTTTTTTTTTTTTTCTCTTAGAAGTTATAACAGCTATTTCTCGAAAATGAGGTTCAGGAAACTTAATACTGTTTGAATGAAATCTGAAACTGGCTAAAAATATGTCCTTGTACAGTGATTTCAACTCGGCCGACTGCAACACTAGTGTCTGTTGAGGGTTGGTACTTTTAGAATGGAATATAAACTCAACTCCCCAAAGACATCTAAGAAATGTCTCAAACCAAGGGCTGCTTTAAAATATAGATCATATCTCTGTATAGTTGTGTTCCTGTACCCTTTAAAAACATTTCTGTTAGGGGTAGACATCAGTGAACACCAGCAAATGTAGTAACAAAGAAGCTAAAATATTCTTCAGACACCTAGCGCAGACACGTTTCAAAGAAAATAAAGAGAACACTTGTTCACAATAAAGAAAATGCTTGTCTAAAAAATATGCTATTCTCCGATTCCTCCACATTTCAGAAGGGTAAGAGCCTATTGCTGTAAATCAATGAAGTTTATGTCATTATTTCACTCAATAGTGGTCCACTAACGTCAGATATCTGTTAAAAAATGCAGATCCCTGGGCCTAACCTCAGATCTTCTGAATGAAAATCATTGAATTTTACATTTTCACTGGACATCCCTAATTAAATATTATGCAATTGAAGTTTGAAAACTACTAGCAAATTTTTTAAATGAATATTATTTTTTGTGTGTGTGAGAATAGAAAGATTTTTAAATTTTTATATTATATTGGAGTATAGTTGATTTACAATGTGTTAGTTTCAGGTGTGCAGCAAAGTGATTTAGTTATACGTGTACATACATCTATTATTTTTCAGATTCTTTTCCCATGTAGGTTATTACAGAGTATTGAGTAGAGTTCCTTGTGCTATACAGTAGGTCCTTGTTGATTATTTTATATAATAATGAAAACTACTAGCAAATTAGGTTGACGGGAAAAGTCTGCTGGAAGCTTTCCCTGGGATAAGCAAAGAAGCTCTTTCAAGAATGGTAGGTGAGGGCTTCCCTGGTGGCGCAGTGGTTGAGAGTCCACCTGCAGCTGCAGGGGACACGGGTTCGTGCCCCGGTCCGGGAAGATCCCACACGCCACGGAGCGGCTGGGCCCGTGAGCCATGGCCGCTGAGCCTGCGCGTCCGGAGCCTGTGCTCCGCAACGGGAGAGGCCACAACAGTGAGAGGCCCGCGTACCGCAAAAAAAAAAAAAAAAAAAAAAAGAATGGTAGGTGAAAATGAGATGAAAGTGTTATGTATCTATCCTTTCCACCCTTCATTCCCAGAAAACTTTTCCCCTTCAGGTATCCCATGAAGTTTTGCTCCTAAATGTAACAATTAGTTAAGAAAGTAAGTAAAAGCCCTGAAACTTCTTTTCATGCTTTTGTTATAAGTGACGTAATCAGAGCTCATAAACTTCCCAAGGGTCTTAAAATTTTTCAGTATTTGTAAGTACGTAAACAGTGAACAAACGAGCAAACCTTTCTTTCTTTGAAACTATAAAGAAGGATCTAGCTTTAGCAGAAGAATAGATACCATTTGAAAGTTAGTGAGTAAAATACCTTCTTTGTGCCTAGGTGTTGTATTCAAGTACTGCTCTCCCTTGAATCTTATACTATGAAAAAAGTAGTAGAATTTAGTTAAATAATGCTATCCTTTTAATGAAGGTATATATTTTTATAGAATTTATTGAGCTAGCTTTCAAAGTTTTATTTATCTGTTTTTCAGTCGTAAAGATATTTAAAAACAGTATTTCACATGGAAACTCAATAGGCAAAATCAATAAGAATAAAGCTTCCTCGGTTGAAGAGTGTGTGTGTGTGTGTGTGTGTGTGTGTGTGTGCGCGTTGGGGCAGAGCCTGCTCACTCAGTTCCCGTTTCATTCTCCAAGAGTAAAAGTGTCAGCAACATGTGGTCGTTGGCCAAATCCTACCATTTCCTGTCTTTGCAAATCAAGTTTTATTGAATGCAGCCATGGTCATTCATTTATGTATTGTCTATGACTGCTTTTGTGCTCCAACGTCAGAGTTGAATAGTTGGGACAGAGACCTATTTAGGCAAAATGTAAATAAAATATCAGGTTTACCAAAAAGTTCATTCGGGTTTTTCTGTAACATCGTGCAGAAAACCCCGAACGAACTTTTTGGCCAATGCAATATTTACTCTCTGGCCCTTTACAGAAAGTTTCCCAGTCATTCTTCTAGACGGCACAGTGCTTGAGATGCACATATCCTTGGCCTTGAGGTGTGCCTCTCAATCCCTGCAGGTCACCTCTGTCCACGATAGGTATTTACTACGTATGCTTTGTGATGATGATAACAGTAACAATAGCAACAATAATAATTTTCTGTGAGTTCCATGTCATGAAAAGGCATGGGAAGAAAGGCCTTCCTTTGAAGCCTGATTCAGCAGCCATTGTAGAGATGGCTTTGCGTTTCCTAATAAACTGACAGTGAACGATGCAATTCTTCAGGGAATATTTGCGAATGTTTTGTAATTTTTCTTTAGTCCACATTGTTTGGTTTATCTTTTCCTTCTTTTTTTTTTTTTTTGCAGTACGCGGGCCTCTCACTGTTGTGGCCTCTCCCGTTGTGGCCTCTCACTGTTGTGGCCTCTCCCGTTGCGGAGCACAGGCTCCCGACGCGCAGGCTCAGCGGCCATGGCTCACGGGCCCAGCCGCTCCGCGGCATGTGGAATCCTCCCGGACCGGGGCACGAACCCGTGTACCCTGCATCGGCAGGCAGACTCTCAACCACTGCGCCACCAGGGAAGCCCTCTTTTCCTTCTTAAAGTTTATTTTGATGCTACTTTAAACAGTATTGATTCTTTCCTTTTTCTTTTCTTTTTTTTAAAGATATTTATTTATTCTTGGCTGCGTTGGGTCTTCATTGCTGGGCACGGGCTTTCTCTAGTTGTGGCGAGCAGGGGCTACTCTGTTGCGGTGTGCAGGCTTCTCTTTGCAGTGGCTTCTGTTGTTGCGGAGCATGGGCTGTAGGCACTCAGGCTTCAGTAGTTGTGGCACGTGGGCTCAGTAGTTGTGGCACACAGGCTTAGTTGCTCCATAGCATGTGGGATCTTCCTGGACCAGGAATAGAACCTGTGTCCCCTGCATTGGCAGGTGGATTCTTAACCACTGCGCCACCAGGGAAGCCCAATTCTTTCCTTTTTCTCTGGCCTTTAGCTAGTTGGAGGTGGATCCCTGTAATCAGTGACCAGAGCCGTCTGAGATTCTGAGAACAGGGTGGTAGAAGACTCCTCTCTCTTTCACATCTGTTTTTATCTGTTAGGAACATGAAGGCAAAATATGTAAGTTCTCATCAGTAAAGGGTCCCCGTGACAAGAAGTTAAAACCTAGTCAGCTCTGTCTTAAAAGGTTGATTTAAACTGAACTGCGGTCCAGCATACGTCCTTAGTACCCATGAAACATATTTATTTAATCAGTGGTGTTACACAACTTAACTGTGATTCTCTACTTGGTCTTACGTATAAGGGAGACAACCCACCTTTGAAAAGTTGTCCCCCGGGCTTCCCTGGTGGCGCACTGGTTGAGAGTCGCCTGCCGACGCAGGGGACGTGGGTTCATGCCCCGGTCCGGGAAGATCCCACGTGCTACGGAGCGGCTGGGCCCGTGAGCCATGGCCGCTGAGCCTGCACGTCCAGAGCTTGTGCTCCGCAATGGGAGAGGCCACGACAGTGAGATGCCCGCATATCGCAAAAAAAAAAAAAAAAAAAGAAAGAAAGGTTGTCCCCCAAACATGATCATTTTGATCACCCCTGTTGCAGGTGGAGGGCAAAGCATTTTTTGTTTTTCTATAAGTGCATTGTTCCTTTGTAACAAGGTCACACGGAGAAGGGTTATATAGGGGAAATACACTAAACTGTGAAATTTCTAATCTCTGCAAGAAGTTAATTCCATTTCATTCCATTTTATTTAATTTTATTTAACAAGTACTTTTGACTTGCCAAGTAGAAGACGCTAAGCTTCCTGGTGTAGGGATAATAATGTCATATGTGGCTATTACCGCTGGTCTGAAATTACATCGTAGAATAAGAGAGGTGGTCTCTGGCTGTTAGCGCATGAGGCTTATATCAAAATCTTTGTAGTATGGGCTGTACGAGATGTTCTGGAAGTCAAAGTATGATACCTTTAACAAAACCCACTTCCAGACTGAATTTCAAGTCCTGTACACTACTACTAGCGTCCTAAACGTCACAGGTTGTTGCTGTTTGTAATCGCTTTGGATGGAGCTCCAGAAAGCCCTAGATTTTCCTCCTTGGGACTTAGCCTCACAGTTTAACTCCTAGATCTCATCCTGGACTCATAAGAAGGCCCATCTTAGCAGAGAAATAGCTCATGGTAATGCCATACCTGTCAAAAGAGAAAATAGAATTAGTTACTCCTTTTAGTACTTAGACTTTAAAGAAGAGACCCATAGTTTGGGTGTGTGGTAGACGAAGGTTAAGGTAGAGGCGCCAACCACTCGTCTCCTTAACAGCCACGTGTAGGCCCCGGACAAGTTCACTGTCCAGCTGTCCTTCTCTGGGCTGAGCCTCGCAGGCAGTGGGCACCATATCCGTCCTGCCTCTTCGCCTCTGCAGCTTGTCTACTGCTGGGCTCTGATCCAAAAGCCAAGGAGTTGAATTGATTTTCAAGCCATCCTCCAAAAGGAGGCAAGTGTGTAGTCCAGCCAGAGGCCAGTTCTGGTGCTCTTACAATGATTTCCCAGTTGCTCTGGCTCCAGGGAGAGAGCCTGATCTTCGCTAATCCACCTCTCTCAAGGTGGCCACATCAAAAGGGGGCTCACTCCTAACTGGCTTATTCCTTCCGCCCGAGAATGTTCTAGAAGCAGAGGCGCTTCTTGTTGGATGCTTTGTCTTTCCTGGCAAATCAAAATATAGTAACTCAAAAAGAGAAAATATCTGTTGCTGTTCATTGACTTCTAATAGATATATAACAAATCTAAATATTTTCAAAATTTTCAAAGCACTTGTTTTTCTTTTTTCTAAGGTGAGATAATCAAAACAGTATACTTAAAGAAAACCGCTTGTCCGCTACTAGCTTATGGTCTGCTAAGGGAGATAGCACTGTGATGACAGAGGCTGGATGAATGGTACTGTCAGGAATCAGCAGCATCCTCTTATAGGGGAATCAGGATGCTTCCTCTTCCTCAGAGATGCACTTTGGGGTCCCTCAGTGGGCACAAGATACTAGGCAGGGTTAAAAACATACCAAGATAGTTATTAATTCCCATAGTTCATTAAAATGAAATTTCATTAGGAAATGATAAACAGGATGATTTTACCAGGTTTTTATCAAAATAATTAAAAAAAATAAGTTTCTTTTCAATCAGAAGCCTCCTGGCTCTCCTTCTACTTTTCATAACACATCTGATCCTTTCACTGATGAATTTACTTCCCTCAGCCTTTGTATTACTCGTGTAGCAATTTACGAGAGAAAGACTTTCATCACTAGAGTCCTTTATTTGTGTGTGATAAAAATATCCTACAGCCCTGAAGTAGGAGCATCTTTCCCTTCTCTCCCTTCAAACCTTTCTCCATCCTTGATCGTAATTGCCTAATTGCACCCATTCTTTTTATATCCCTCTGGGCCTTCTAAGCCCGTTCCCCAGGTGGTTAGAAATGTTATTTGAAAGACACAGATACAGATGCGTATTACACAATTAATAGGCCTTCACTAAGTGGAACCAATAGACCATTAAAATGATTCCATGCTGTCTAAGCTCTCTCCCTCCATCTTTCACTCTCCAGCAATAACCTGACCCGGTGGCTAAAGTGATATGAAAATCCATCTCTTCAATCCCACTCTTCTTTAAGGGCCAAAGGAGAACAGGGCACAGATAATGACTTCCTGCTCTCAGCAACAATTGTGCAGACACTTCCATCCCAAGTACGCCTCCTGTTGAGGCTGCTGGATCAGAAGTTGTACCATTTACAGTAGAAAATGGAATGATTTGCCTACTCCAACCCGGAGAGAGGTAGTATCTTGCAATAAATGGCCTGGCTGTGTAAATAATAAAGTAAAAAGGGTCCTGAAGCTGCCGGGATTTTTGTTTGCTGGAAATAGGGTAACTAAGCAATTTATGGCACTGTTTCCCAGCGAGAGTCCAAGAGCTATTTAGTTAGTTATGGCAGTAAAAGAAACGGCTTCATGTCAATATGGAGCCACAAGTGCTAGGCAGAAAGAGAGCAACAAGTATTAAAAGATGTCAACTTCCAGCACAAGTTGACTGCAACTGGTGGTTCTGGGAGAATGGAGCATGCTGGGAGCATTAGTAGTGAGAGAGAGCCAGCCACAGAAAAACCTCGGAGGCCAGTAACAGCTCACATCCCCTGCATCCCTGAACTACTTGCTGAGGAAGGAAAGAAAGAATAACTTATGAGCACTGGAGGCCTGATCTGTTAACACATTATTATCTCTGTCAGTTAGAGTAATTACTGACCTGACAATATTACGGATATACATTCAGAGTAACAAACATTCCTGGGGTGATTACAGGGAGTACCATCAGGTTTCAGTTTGCCAAAGTGACCATTCCACTCTTGCACATGACCTGGAGCAGAAAGGAAGGCATGCTGAACTTTCTGGCTGAGATGTTAAAACGCAAGGGAGTTAGGCTTCCCTGGAGGTTTCTCCAGAAGTTAGGCAGTAGCAAATCCT